>NW_027273873.1:1142500-1502500 GCF_046630095.1 Trachinotus anak
AGGTAAACCAGTTTGGTTTCTGGCCGCTCGGTCTCTGCTGCACTTAACATGTTTCTCAATTTAGCTTCTTCATTTCATCTCCAGTAAAAATTTTGTGCAATTGATGTTGGATCTGGTTGGTGCAGTGTGTGTGCTGTGACCTGTTTGCTGTAGCTTCACCGTCAGTCAGTTATCTGTTTGGGTCAAAGCCAGATAGCCCACAGGAAGCTCAACATTCATCCAAAGCACTCTGCTAAAACACTGTTACCCAACCTGACTGCCCACACACACAAACACACACACACGCACACACTCACATGTAACCGGATGGCTTAATGCCAATGAGAGATCACTGACTGTTTCCATTAGATTCACACAGTTGGAAAACACAGTTTGACAGACTGCACCGGTAGACACCTAGAGACAGACAGACAGACAGGTGGCAGAGCTGGGTGAAAGATGCAAATAATCTATTATCAGTGTCAGCTGATCAAAAATCAGATCCTTAAATTAATCAGTATAACTGAATTTAATAGGTCTTAATTTACTAATTAAACCTTGCTTAGATTTGATTTATTTGTCTTTTTTAGTTGGTACATCCTGACGACTGCACCTTCTCAATGTAATGTGAATGGCGCACTGTTGCTTGTCAAATGATGTAACATTTAACTGTGTTTTTCATCTTACGGTACCATAATCACTTAACTTGCCCCTTGTCCTAAAGGGAACCAATGTCAGTAATGTCAGCAGTAATTTATTGATCAGTTGAACAATAATTTCCGATCTACATCTTCGGCAGTCATCAGCTACCATAAAGCCTTTCAGAACATGAACAGAAAACATGTGACTGTTTTCACAATCTCAGACAGAGACACTCATGTGTGACATTTTAATAGCTGTTGCTAACACTGTCTGTCTCCTCTTTGTGTCTTTTTTTAATCTGTCTGTCTGGAAGGTGAATCTTGTAAAGTTGACTGGCAGTAAAGCAGCTCTATGATGGAGGAGCTTCATGACGTCCAGCTGACTGAGATCAAACCACTCCTGACAGGACAGGTGAGGGGGCTTAGCCTGGGTCATGGCTGGGGTTCATGTGCTGCTGAGAAAGGTGTCCACAACTTACAACAATGTGCTGTTCAGTCAAATACTATATCTGTTATTTAAAATGATACTGTTAGATTGAATAACTTTAATGGAATAACTTGCATATAAGAACAAAAACTTGTTCTTCTTCCATGTTGATATTTTTTAAAGTTATTGTGTATCAGCCCTGTATCCTGGATACTCTAATTTCTAATTTCTCTGATTTCCCATCTAAATTCATAACAATGATTAAAGACTTTCTCTCTGTCTCTTCAGAATGGGAGAAATCTCCAGGACTTCGATTGTCAGGTAAGTTCAGCACCAACACACAATACCCTCATACTTGACTTTGGTATTTTGTGATTATTATGTGAGTAATTGTGGGGTGAGAGTTTTTAGAGGCTGGTATTTGTGTTCAGAAGCTCAAAAAGTAGTTTCATATCAAAATATTTGTGATAATACCAGCAATAATGTGCTAAAAATTTGTCATATGATATTAATAATAAATAAATATGTTAGATACAATGATAAATAAACAATGCGTTGATGTATTTACGTTATGACTGCTCACAACAGCAAAACACAAGACTGAAAGTAACAGGGATGTGGATTTACAACATTCAACCTTCAGAAAAAAGAGAAGAGGCTTCGCTCACTGACCACGATCTGTCTGACTTATCAGAGGTCATGATGGGTCAATCACACTGTACATGTAACTGTGGTAATTAATCAGAGCAGCGTTACGCAAGAGTGGAAACAAGCAAATCTTCTGAATTCTTACAAGGTATGAGACAGTTCAGTCATGTTCAGCAGGTTCTGTGTGAGGGAAACACCATATAAGCAGAGGAGCAGTATTCAAACACTAGGCTTACGTCAGTTGGACACACAGATATTGATCAGCAGGACTGATGTCACCAAAGCAGATCAGTTTATATCAATGACTGATTCCAGTTATTTTAAATTAGAGCCCAGGGTCACAGCTCTGCCTCTGACTTACCCCCAAAACATCCTGTGACTCATTTTAAAGCAGCTGTTCATTCAGGAGCTGAGTCACATCAGGGAAGTAATAATTAATGAATATGTGTAATTAATACAAGGATCTCAGTTCTGTGCATGTAAAACACAGCTTGTATTGTATGTTTCTGTCACCAAAAGAAGGTTCTTAATTAAAAACAGTTCAACTTTTTAATTTGGGATTTTTTTTTCATTTTAGATATTGTAATGCCACAATATGAAAGAGAAAGTATTATAAAAGGATTGACTCCATCTGAAGGCTGTAGATGTCTGTTTGATTGCCATCTGTCAGTCTGTTGTGTGTCTGCTTGGGGTGGGCAGAATAATTTTTTTTCAATCAGTCTGAACAGTGAGCACTCTTGATTTTTTTGTAACTGGTTGTGAAATTTGATTTCCCTGCGGTATGGGACACATGGAGGAGGAGGGAAGATAAGGAAGGGCACGATGAAAGCAGAGGAGAGGAAGGAGTGGAGACCAAAATAAAAGAGAGTTGAAGAGAAGGTGGGATGACACCAGTGAAGGATGAAGGACGGGCAACAAGTGGTTGGCTGTTTAGACTTTAAGACCTTACTGCTCTCAGCCAATGACTATAGAGATTATTCCTCTTGATCCAATCACACAACCCCCACTTTCTCATTCTTCTTTCACTGGGCAAAAGGACAACAAGGCTGACCTCTATCTCCTCTGTTTCTACTGACCTCTGTCTCTTTCCTCTCTAAAAACATTCCCTGCTAACTGTATGTGAAACCTTCTGACTTCACTACTCTCCTAAACTCTCCAGTGTCATCCTCCTCCTCTCCTCTGTCAGGATGTCTGACATTCTGGATTTGCACCAGATCTCCTGTTCTTTAGGAGTTGGGGTGGTGAGTTAGTCAGTTAGCCGTTCATTAGCCTGCTCTCCTGAGTCATGCTTTGCCAGCTGCTAAACAAACAGGAGTCAGCTTTTAGCCGATTAGCTACTGTGCTTGCTCACCTTTTTTACCTGCATGTACACTGTTAGTAGGCAGGTAGTTAGCTGTTTTAACTGCTCATGTTTTTGTTAAGTCAAGTTTTATTTTTAACACAAATAAACAATGAACATACATTGTTTTCCAGAAAAGTTGATCTTCAGAAAATAAGAATTAATAAATGTATTTAGTTCACATGAGATTAAAATAATGACATTTTTTTGAGATTGCATTTAAAACAGTTGTCATGTTGAACAACCTCACTGAATAGTCAATAGTTATATTAATAGTTGTCACCAACAGGTCCTCTGATGGATCTGACAGGTTCTTTCCTTAAAAGCTGTGTGATTTAAAAAATTCACAAAATTCATGAGAAACCAATACAAACATGTACAGGTATGTAGATTTAGCAATATAGTGACAAACAGTGTGTGTGCACATGAATGTGAAGAAGCCTAAGAACCATTAATAGGATCTGTCAGGTGTTTCTATGGTCAGTTCATTAATGAGATTACTAGACAGCACCTCGGCCTATAAACACAAAACCATTCATCTGTCTGTCCATCTTTCATTCTGTAACTATACAGCAACTAGAGAGCAGCTTGCAATGGGATCACACAACCATGATGCCTGTCAACATGCTGAAGTGCCAACCCATGAATGCTCAGTGGTCATTATTACATTAATACATTGGTACTCATTACTCATAGCTCAGACCACACCCATATTGGAATTTGGGGTTCATTTTAATCTCAGTGCCACATCTGTAAATGTTTGTGACTGTATCTTGCAGGTTGTGACACTATCATGCTGATAAAATCTGTCCACAGGCACATAAACATCTGCCACAGTTCTCAAAACCTCCTCTGTGGTTCCCTAAACTGTTGGTGTCTCCAGGACCACATTTTGCCATGACACACACACACGGTGAAAATAATACCATCCACACCGTTGTGGCTGGTAACCACGAGCTGCTGACTGTCTGCAGCATGAAATGAGATGAATAAGTTGACCTTCAAGGCTCCTGCTGGATTGTTTTGTTGCTGCTGACAGGATGATGTTCATTTGCTGACTGCTGTGTTGTTGTTCAGGAGCATGATGTGGAGACAGCCCACGGAGTGCTGCATGTTACCATGAGGGGAGTTGCTAAGGGCAACCGACCCACAATCCTCACCTACCATGACATCGGACTGAACCGTGAGTAAACGTGTGTTTGTGTGTTATTTAATATTCTGTATTGCTGAAAGAATATATAAATAAATGTGTGTGTGTGTGTTTGTGTGTAGATAAGTCTTGTTTCAACAGCCTGTTTAACTACGAGGACATGCAGGAGGTGACACAGCATTTCTCAGTTGTACATGTTGATGCTCCAGGACAGCAGGAGAACGCTGCCATATTCCCCACTGGGTAATAATCAAACACACACACACACTGACTGAAGCAACACAACACCCTCACTGCTCCACTGCTCTCTGGGTATAAACACACATGTACACAAGTCCTCCACCATTTTCCACCTGGTAACAAACACACCGTAGTTTTTTCCAGGCTTTGACGTGATTTGTTGTTGTTCTTTGAGACACAGCTGTCACCATTAAATACAGGTCGTGTCGTATTTAGTTGAAAATAAAATCTTTGATCAAGTCACATTTGACCGACTTTTGGCACAGTCACCTGAATCTGCTCTGTAAAATGTGTGTGTCTGTGTGTGTGTAGGTACCAGTACCCCACCATGGATGAGCTGGCTGAAATGCTGCCCTCTGTCCTGACACAGCTACAGTAAGTCTGCTTTCTTCCTTGCAATGAAATGCATGATGGGTATTTTAGTAGAACTGCCAGACAGACACTTGGTTAATTCACCTTGGTGTGTGTGTGTGTGTGTGTGTGTGTGTGTGTGTGTGTGTGTGTGTGTGTGTGTGTGTGTGTGTGTGTGTGTGTGTGTGTGTGTGTGTGTGTGTGTGTGTGTGTGTTGTCATCAGGGTGAAGAGTGTGATTGGTATCGGGGTTGGAGCTGGAGCCTACATACTCACCAAACTGGCTGTAAGTGAACACACCAAAAGAAAAACAAGTTAAACTAGAGGAGCTCACTGAGCTCCGGTAGAGGTTGTGATAGGACACTCTCTGACTGGAGGGTTGCTGGTTTGAATCCTGGAGCAGCTGGGAAACACTTCTACACCATTCAAGAGTTCACTTAAGTTGATCTCAAATTTCACTTCTTCCTGCTGCTCTGTGCTGCAAATAAGAACATTTGATGATGAAGATTTCCGTCACGTTTCAGCTGAATGAGCCCAGTCTGGTGGAGGGTTTAGTTCTGATCAACATTGACCCTTGTGCCAAAGGCTGGATGGACTGGGCTGCCTCCAAGGTAACACACACACACACACACACACACACATTCATATAACTCAAATTTCAGTTTGATATTAGAGCATTAAGGTTTATTCTTGACTTTGAAAACACTAGTTTGATAATAGAATCTTAACTCAAGGTCCACTTACTAGGTTTTTCCAGGGCTTTCAATCAATTTTAATTGCAGTGATCAGAGAGTGGAGTTTGCACAGATGTCACAGAGTTGGTTCTGTTGTCATCACTTGGCCTCAGTTGAAGTTAAAAGTATTGAAATGTTAATTGATTTGTAAGGACTGAAAGCAGTTAAATTGTCAGTTGAAGTGTGTGATATGAAAAGATTTGAAGTTGAAAGTTGAAATTTTAGTTGAAATGTAAAAAGTGTCAGTCAGTGTGTAAGCAGTTGAATTGTTAAATGAAGTAGTTAGCTAAGGTGTAACAATGTTGACGTATAGACTCTGAAAGCATTTGAAGCATGAGAGGTCAAAGAAGCTACAATGTCCATCAATGTCAACAGTGAACAGTGAAAACAGTTGAAACTGTTGATGAGTATATGAAGAAATATCATATTTTTGTTTCTACAGCTGAGCGGCTGGACGAGCAACCTGGTCGACATCATCATGGGACATCACTTCAGCACTGTGAGGACAGAGACACTGCATTGTTTTATAAGGATCAACTCTGACAGCTGATGAAAGTCTACTGAACTGCTCACTGTGTTTTTAGGATGAGTTAACAGAGAATCAGGAGATCGTCCAGACGTACAGACTGCACATCTCTCAGGATATACCACAGGATAACCTGGCTATGTTCTATAACAGCTATGACAGGTAGGACTCTAAAGACTGTGTGTGAACTTTTCCTGTTCTCCTAAAGGGGTTGAAAATACTTAAATAGTTAAAGCAGCTATAAATGATTTTTATAGGAACAGTGAATCAAATAACAATGTGAGAACAATGTGACAGTGTGAATGGAGTCTCTGGTAGTGGTAAACCTGCTGAGAATTATCAGCTGAATCTGCAGCTCCCCTCGGCCTTACAAAGCTTGATAATGAGTTTCAGCTCATTGTTTATTTGCCGGGACCCTAACTTTACTCTTCAAATTCACTCTCACTGCTCTCCACAGCAGCAGCTGTTTTCAGTGAATTTGCTGTAAAAAGCCAGTGTCCACCACCTGTTCAGCAGCAGACAGACTCAGTCAGAGGGCAGCTGGTTAACATAGTGGAGCATTTAGCTGCTAAAGAGCCAGATGTTTCCCTCAGGAGCTGGTGGAGACAAACAGAGCTAAAACAGAGGAAGTTACATTCAATTCCAGCTCAAAGCAAATGTTGCTTTGTAACTGACGGATGGATAAATACACATCAGTTTGCTAACAAGTTCATATCAACTTAAAAGGTAATGATATTGTCACTGCTATGTTTGCAGCTTGTTTCCACTGGACCCCAAGAGGCCTTAGAATCAGTTGTTGCAGGTTTTGTTCCGTTCTATCAATTGTGCAATATTTCAAGATTACATCTTAAATCAGCCACATGTCCTGTAACAGCTGCTGCTGTTAATATCATACTGCGACGCTGCTGTCTGGGGACCTCAGTGATCCAAAACAATGTCCTTTACCATCTGCACGGTGCAGCCTTCACTCTTCACAATGGCTGTCATTGTAGCTAATAAGGAAACCTAATCTTCATATGTATTTATGTATACATTTTCCTTTTTGTGTGTGTGTGTGTGTTTGTTAGTCGTACTGAGCTGCAGATGGAGCGGCCAGTTTCTGGTCTGAATGAAAACACAGTCACTACACTCAGGTATCACTTGTTCTTTGTTTATTGTCTTTTTCTTTAACATGTTTGATTTCTGCTGAAACATCCTGTTACTCAGTGTGTGTGTCTGTGTCTGTGTCTGTGTGTGTGTGTGTGTGTGTCTTTCAGGTGCCCTGCTCTGCTGGTGGTTGGAGACACATCGCCTGCTGTTGATGTTGTGGTGAGTGTCTGCACTGTGTCCATGACAGCAGCCAGTATGTGATGTCACATTATTGTAACTTCTGTGTGTGTGTGTGTGTGTGTGTGTGTGTGTGTGTGTTGCTCTGCTCTACAGGTGGAGTGTAACTCCAGACTGAACCCCACCAAAACCACCCTGCTCAAGGTACCAGTCTCAGTCCGTCTGTGTCTTGACCGACGGCAGCTACGTGTGTAGGCTCTGACGTTATGTTGTGGACTGTAGCGTAGCTGTCGTGCCTTCTCGGAACATGTTGAGACAGCAAGAACTGAATTTTTATAACAGATCGACCTTAAACTGAAAATTAGCTTCCGTTGTAATTGTACCCTCTTCAGGGGCTTGTGTTCTGACCAGATGTCTGATTTGTGTCTTTGCTAGATGGCGGACTGTGGAGGACTTCCTCAGGTGGTACAGGTGGGTCTGATCCCTTTTCAATCTCAAAATGTGGGTTTAAATTATAAGTTTGCACTTATTCAAGTCTTATTTGATAATGTCCACATTGGTGGTGGATATCACCACTGAGTTCCAAATTCAATTCAAATTGATTCAGTTAGAGATATTTCAATTATAATACCAATTTTGCTTGGATATGAATCCGATTATCAGGGAACTGATGCTGCAAATTGTACATCTAACCTGGTGCATTATAAAAAAAAAAAAAAAATTTAAAAATGACCCCAGAGCAGCTACATGCACTTTCCCCTGTCAGTTATCCCGTTAATTACTGTAATACTCATGCATGCCCATTTTTAAAACCTGTGCTTGAGGGTCTGGTGTGAATTTGGAATCAGAACACATCCAACTGAAGATTTTACCTCCCTCTCCAAATTATATTTCTTCACAGGTGGATACCAGATTTCCCAAGTGAATTTAGTGACTGAGTGAGACATTTTCTCACTTTCCTCTTTGCCCTCAGAACTCTGGAGGCTGGATCCCTCCACATTTAATTCATTTTCACACCAGTTTAAAAAAGTTGTGCAGTATACATTTCCCTAATGTGTAGAAGATTGACGCGTCATGTATTTAATTCTTGGCTCAACCAATAACTCTTTCAGTGTATGTACTGTGCATCCATGTGAGTGTTGTTGTAATACAGACTTGAAAACATGTGAACTCCTCCTTTAAGGGCTCAGAAAGCTTCAGACGATCTAGTTTGTCAGAAGTCATGTGTTACTGACGACAGATGTGGATGACACATCTGTCATCAAAGTGTTTTTATCTGTTCTGAATGTCCACACTGGAGACGTGGGGTGAAATGCAGAGAAATCTCAGTCAGGTTTCGTGTTTGTTACACTGCTTTTTAAAAATAAACAATCATCAGCCATTCTAACTGAAGTGTGTGGTTTTCTGTCCTCAGCCTGGAAAACTAGCAGAGGCCTTCAAGTATTTTGTCCAGGGGATGGGCTACAGTGAGTATCTGTAATGATTCTGGCAGGATCACATACGTCTGTATCTTTTAGCTGTGGAAACTGTTGAAATTCTTCATCATTAACAAGGAAAAACTAACTTAAACACACGGCTCAGTGAATTTGACTGATTTCTACGTTATTTAGATCCAATATGTGTTTAAAACTTCTGTTGGTCTTTGTCTTTCCCATGTTTCTGCTCTGATGTTAACATGATCCTGTTATATGTCCTAACACACACACGTTAGACATCTAAGTTGTTACTTTGAGTCTAGTCTTAGTTGGTGAAATTTTAACAATGTGTAGTTTTTTTTTTTTTCAGACATTTTTTACTTTCTTGTTAAGATGTACAGTTTCATTGAATTATTGTTGATTTATCATCTAGTGTGTGTGATTTAGAAGAAAAGAGCATGAGGCCACATGTTTGAGGGATTTGCTTTCTACTGTAAAAGGTTTATGTTCCTCAGGAACCTGAGTTTAGTTTGACTGTTGGCAAAATGAACAGAAAACAAACTAACAACCGTACATAACCTCGGCTCAGCTGGAGAAAACATTTAGACAGAAACAAAAAAACATCTGTTTGACCTCAGCAGTTTGGTTTTTATGCCTCCACACACATATCCATGATTTAACACAAATACATTTAAAAAAAATATAAACATGGGAATAGACCTGTGTGTGTGTGTGTGTGTGTGTGTGTGTGTGTGTGTCTGTGTCTGTGTCTGCAGCCCTGCGTCACTGACTGTAAGTAGCAGTTTGCAGTGTTGTACTCAGCAGCGTATGAAGCAGTTGGATTTCTGAACACACACAATCATGCTCAGTTGTGTGTGTATCTGATTTATTTTTAGAACTACAATTACTTCTCACCCAGTCCTCCTTCCTTTCTCCTCTCTTCCTTTCTCTCTCTTTGTCTTTGTTTCCTCCAGTCCCTCATGTTGTATTAAACAACCTGAGCAGCCAATCAGGTATCAGGATTTCAACCAGAGTCTTACACCTCCTCCTCCTCCTCCATCCATTTCCATCTTTGTTTCTTTGCTGTTGTCTCTTGTCAGTCCTTCCCCTGTCTCTGTGTGTCCGCATGCTGTCGATCAGCTGATCACACTGATTTTTCTCCTCTGCAGTGAAAGTTCCCAGCAGGCTGTGCTGCATGCCAACACTTCAGCTCCGTTCACACTGCAGACTTTCAGGCTCCCTCCTCTACTGTAGGATAAAACTCACATCCCTCAGAAACGTGACCTGGACATGATGAGAGGAGGAACAAAATTATGTCATATCTGTTTTTATTTAAACAAAAACAGCTTTTCTACTTGAGGAATGTCGTAACCTTTGACCTGGAGCCTTCTGTAGGTTAAGAACCTGCCATGCTTTGGTTCTAGGTTCAAAAAGTTGAAAAGAGTGTAGGGCTGCAACTATTGATAATTTTCAGTACGAATTGATCTGCCAGTTATTCCTTTAATAAGTTTAATTATTAATAATTTAGTTTAGAAAATGAAATTTTTAATGAAAAATGAAAATGACATCCACCCTCATGGTGACCTCTTTAGTTTGCTTACTTGAATAATCAATGAATCGTTTAGATATTTTTCTCTGGTGTCAGTTTTTCTCCTGTTCCCTGGGTTCGATTGCTCTAAAGAAGTGGCAATAATATTGATTTATTTTTTTTTTTGCATCTACATATAATGCCTGTCTGATATCCGACTGACATGTGATGGTGTCAGTACCCTTGAATTAATAGAAGGACCCCACCCACTGCAGGAGGATGACAGCATGGATCAGAGACTGACTCCAGACCAGCTTCCCCAGCTGACTGGCATCATTCCTCCTTCAGGACTGATCAGCTGCTGGTCTCACTCTCTCTGCTCCATACTGTCAGACCAGCTTCACTCTCCTAAATCAGAGCACAGCAGCTGGTAAAGAACCTAGTCGAGATCAGACTTCAGGATGCAGAACAATCATTTCAGAGTTTTTTATTCTTCATGAGAAAATCAGTTATAGCACTGTTCGCTGCCCGACGTCACCCTTATTGTGAAAAACAGTTCACGTCCGGAAGCGTTCAGAAAATTATTCTGACATCTACAGTTGACAGAGATGAATTCAGAAAAAGACAGCATCAGAAAATCACCTGTACTTTAAAACACATTTCCCTGTAGTGTTTCACTAACTGTCCCCCAGTGGTCTTTGCCAGTTAGTTTCCATCCACCAGGAGTGCCAGGAACCTGGATTTGATTTCACTTCCTTAGTGGTGCCGAAATGTAGTTCCAGGAACTCCAGGTCCCTGAAGCAGTGGAAGTACAGTGGACACAGAAGCAGAGCTCGTGACAATGGCCACACATGAAGTTACAGTTCGTTAAGTTCCTGTAGTGGAAAGGGCCTAAACGTTTGTCTCTTTCTCATCATAGCGTGTCTTAATATTTCTAACAGTAACGCGGTTCTGACAACATGATGTCAACTGGCTCAGGTCACTGATGGAAGATGGATTTGATGATTAATTCTGATTTGATGCCTGAAGTTCACATTTCTCAGCCGTTGTTGTTTTGGTCCATGCCAGACTATAAAACAGTGGGTCAGTGCAGCTTTGTGCTGTTCACCCTGAGCAGGAAATCTGAAACATGTTTATCTTCAGTGTGAACGGAGCCTCAGACTCACCGTCATCAGATTTGAATCCAGCTGCTCAGCCACAGTGTGGACGATTCAAATCAGCACATGACCTGCTGTCATACAACCGGGTTACCCACACACACCTCAACAGATCCACGCTGAAGTATTCTGTTATCAACATCACATTCATGTCTCTGTCTCGCCCCCCCAGTGCCCACAGCTGGTATGACCCGGCTGGTTCGTGCCAGAACTCACTCGGCCTCGAGTGTCGGCTCCACAGACGGTGTCCGGAGCCGCAGTACCACCAACGCGCTGCCAGGGGGTGATATCTCCAGCGGCCCTGAACTTACAGCACCACACACCATCGAAATGACGGCATGAGACCGTTCCCGCTCTGCTCTCTCCATCTTTACTCCTCGATTCTACTTCTTTCCCTCCCCTCCTCCTCCTCAGATGCTTTGTTAACTCTTTCCAGGACACAGCCTCACAGTCCTGCTGTGTTAGCTGTAAACATCCTTCCCAGAAGGTCACTGTAACATTTAAGGTAGAGACGACTGTTGTCAGAAATCCCTCGCCAAGTATCTTCCCAGTGATTTTATGGAGTTTAGATTTTGTCATTAGCGTTTTGGTTCCAGCAGCAGCCAAGTTAGCTCTGTTACCCTGTGCTCTTTAGGAGGCTGGTGTTGGTTTGTGTTTTCACTCCCTCCGCTCTGGAGCCATACGGTTGCTGTGGTGATGCTGTACGTGTAACTATACATGGCGTTAAGCCGTTTCATATTTATATTAAGTTGTGTTGTATTTCCACAATAGACTGTTCTTAAGGTGGTTTTCTCAGGTCAGACCAGATTTTCATGACCCTTCTCTTCCTTTAGTTTGGTCTTGATCCCTTCTCTATATTATTACTATGATTATAATCATCATTATTTTGTCATGATTGTTGTTGTTCATGGTGGTGCTGTGGGTTGAGCCTGTTTGGGAAATGATGAACCTGTAAAGTTACTGTTAGCTTAAGGGAATACTTCTCAAATGTGGGTGTATTTGACCCAAAGAGAGTTTTTATATCAATGACTTGCCCCCTCAACCCTGGAGTGTCGGACTGAAGACCTGTTCTGTACGAGCAGCCAGACAGACAAATTTTAACTACAGCAAAACAATATCAGATATTACTCAGTGTCAAAAGTGCTGTTTTGTTCCCAACACAGATTTAAAACAAACAAATCAAGACAAAACACAGTGAGCCTCCAACAGAACAGTTATCTCAGGATATGAGTCTTTGTTTATGCAGATGTGTAGATGTTGCTGATGTTAAAACCGGACTTTAAAGTTACTGTTGTTTCTCTGGTACTCCAGGCTGTGAAGGGAAAAGATTAAAAATCATTTTCAGGTGAATTATTTCTTTTCCTTTGATAGAGACCATGAAACCATCCCTGTAACCTCGTCTGTACATGATTCTTTTTGTTGCTCCAGTCGAGCTGTTCCTGAAGCTCCCTGCTCTCTGCTCTTGAGGCCTGTTGGCAGCATGTGAACTGCACAGCGATCTACTGAGTAACTGATGTTCAGCTGGAAACCTTCATCTCTCAACTCAGAGACTGGAGGAAAAAAACGGCACATAAAAATAATCTAGAACTTAAATTTTCTACTTTGTGTTGCAGTTGCAGTTGCAGCAGGGTTCTCAGCTTAGTCCATGTTCTGGTCTGAGGTCCGCTGAGCAAGGCACTTTGTTCTCACATTTTACATAATCGCTGTCTTGTCACAACCAAGTAACTCCAAAACACAACTGTTTCATGAGCCAAAAAACAGCAGCGTTTTCAGCTTTGAGGCAGAGCATCTTCAGACCAGCGGGTTTATCTTTGGGTGGTCTGAGACCTCAGTAGTTTTACTTGTACAGCAGACGTTGAAGGCGTTGTCTGACTGTTGTACATGGGGACCTGTGGGAAGTGACTGCAAGGCGGGAAAAAAGCGGCTGGTGTAAAAGGTGATGTGGGGGCCTTGTCCGTAGATTCTACAAATGGAAGATGAGGAGTTTGATTTGGCTTGAAAAGTAATGTGTTTTTTTTTTTTGCTTTAATTCCTGTAAATTTGGATATACGTCATTTCCCGTGGCAGCAATAACATGTTGATTATTGATTATCATACAGCTGTGATGATCTGACTGGGCAGTACGTGTTGGGCCCCTGACACGTTTCATGAATTTCACTTTAGTTGTTGCTGTGTCGTCTTGCTCACGTTGATGTGGTTTCTGTGGTTTCTGTGGTTTCTGAACTTCTCTGTAATAATAACAATGGTCCAACAGCTCTGCTCCCTGCTATGTTGCTGTCTGGTCCAGGTGATGCTGCCCCCTGATGGACACCCTGGGGTTTGCAGCCTTCATGTCGGCTCTTAGAGGTTGAGTTTCCTGAAAACCTGAGAACAAATTCCCCAGTCTGTATCTGAATCATACTGATGAGGAGTTTCCTGGATCAACAAGGTTGACCCACAGACTGTTTCTCCAGTTCAGACAAAAGGCAAATATTTAGTTCTTTTATTCTATATATACCGAATGTAATGTAATTCTGGAGTCTGTTATTGTTAATATTTATTACAACTATTACTTTGGAGATTTGCATCGGTAGCTGTTCTGTTACACTAAGGTTTGTACTTATTAGATGTTGTTACATGACTTTTAATGTAAACACAGTTTGTAATGAAATAAAGTTCATTATTCAAAAAGATGATTTGACCTGAATATTCTGGAAAACATATCCGTAGTGTTAGCAACACTACCATTTAAAAATTTAAAAAGTATAAAAGAACATCAATGTTGGCAAATATAGTGAGCAAAAATATTATGTATTATTATTATTTATTATATTACTGGTTCATATTACTGTCAGCAGAGTTTTACAGGTGTAGTTTAACTGTATATAAAACTATATTTGATGAACTGATCAGAAAATAACATTTTCTCTGAACCAAAGTAGAACACCTCAAAATTATGCTGAGGTTTAGTACTGGAGTAAATGGACTTGTTCACTTTTCACCACTGGTGTTCTGCACAGGGCAGTTCATGAGCTGACTGAAGCGAGTGGATGCTGCTCTCAGATCAGCTTTTTAGTTAAATGACCAGAACAATGGAAGATGGCATCTGTGGAGATGCTTTATAACTGTCAGACAGGGTTTCCATAACATTTACTGCAGATATTAAATGATGAATTGTAATGATTTTGGTGACAATGAAGTTTTCCTTTTTATAGTTAGTGTAACAAAGTTGATTAAACAACTGTTGTTAATCAGCATCCATTAAAACCTGCAGATTAATGATTCTGTTTCTAATAGAAATGTGATAAAGTCACGTTGTGTCACCTCTGGATGATCAGCAAACCAACAAAAACCAAAATGTCAACACTAATCTATGAAAACAGGCTTTATTTCAGATGATACAGTTTTTATTTTACATTATTTTGCTTCCACATGGACACAAAATGTCTGCTGTGATGTCAGAGTGAAACCAGTGCAACAGATGAACCGATGATGTAATCAGAGTCATCAGGTGTGACGTTCTGTTCAGAGCTTCTGAGGAAGAGTTAACTTTAACGTACGGCACCGTCGGAATTAAAAACGACGCTCGATTGTTAAGACAACAGAGAAAAAGAGTCAACACTAAAGAGGCAGCAGCAGGTCTAAGGTGGTGCTGGGGGTGGGTGGGGGGGTCTCGGTGGGTTCAGCTGGCAGCAGGCGGCGCTGACTTGCTGCAGAGTCGCGCCAGCAGACCGGCCATCTGCAGCAGGGAGTTCACACCTTCAGCCACCCGCATGTGAGTGTAACCGATCTCCTGCAGGAAACAACCAGAACATGAGTGAGGTAAGAGAAGTTCTGCCAATCAGTTCAGTTGATGCAGTAATCGTTTCTGCAGCGTCCTGTTCGAACATGTCAGGGGGCGGAGCCATGCCTCACCTTGATGAACTCCAGTTTGAGGTACTCGGCCATCTGGTAGGTCTTGCAGACCCTGAAGATGTTTCCAATAATGTCCTCTGGAGAGTAGCCCAGCGCCCACAGCTGCTCCACCACCTTGTAGGCCTCATCGATGTTACCATCCACACAGTGTCCCAGCATGCATTTCACCATCAGAGGGTGAGGCTCGTCGCACACTTTGAAGACATTCTCGCTGTTGATGTAGCCGAAGCCTGAGTTGGTGGACTGAAGGTTGTTCAACGCCTGGAAACACAAAGAACAGGAGGTCAGCGAAATGACCCCTGGTTTCTGAGCCGAGCGCCACGCTCTAAACTCCGCCTCTCACCTGTCTCATGTCTCCCTGCGCAGTGAAGATGACGGCCTCCAGCCCGTCGTCGGACACCGACAGACGCTCCCTCTCCACCACCTCCTGCAGCCGGGCGAGGATCTGCCCGTCCGTCAGTTTGGAGTAACGCAGCACGGCGCAGCGGGACTGGATCGGCTCGATGATCTTATCTGAGGCGTTACAGGCGAGAGCGAAGCGCGTCGTCTTCGAGTAGATCTCCATGATCCTCCTCAAAGCCTGCTGAGCTCCATCCGTCATGCTGCAGGGAGGGAGATGAGACAACACCGTCTTACAGAAACAAATGTATTCAGTGAGAGTGATTCATAAAGAGTAGAACTGAACAATTAATCCAAATATCAAAATCACAATATGGCCAAGTGCAAAATCACAGGAGCCGCAATTATTTTGATAAAGGTAAAATAAGGTTGTGGTGCTACAGACACCCCGACCCACAAATCATATTCTCCAGACATGAGGGAACACGTTTGTTTGTTAGGAGCCCCAACGGGGAAAAAAATAAAGTAAAAATGAATAAAATAAAATCTCATCATTTTGACGACGACCATTCTGACAAAAATTGTGGCTCAAATCACAACTGAAATGTCTGGCAATTTTTTTAAATGGTATATCGTTCAGCCCTAACAAACAGGTTAAAACAGATGTCTCCTCACGTCTTCAGTAAGAGTGAAACGTGGATGCATTTAAAGGAACTTAGATGTAAACACTGTCTCTCGAGGGGTTTCCTGTTAAAAATGTAATCATAAAACCACTGCCATGGAAATGGAGAAGCTCAATAAAACTAAAATTTGAGCTCAGCTTAAACTTGCCAGAAGTTAAAGGGTCAAAAGATCCATTTTCAACAGGAAAGTTTCCTTTTGCAAACAGGCAGAGCAGTGTTTGCTAACCCTCCTGGCACGTGACCCCTTTCTTTCACAAGAAAAACTAAAGGACAAAATCAAATTTAATTTTGTGTAACAGCGTTTTCTGTCCCTCGTCCCTTTAACAGTCCAGAGACCCTTCAGATTGACTGCTGCTGTCTCACCTGTCGGCTTCGTCCAGGATGATGATCTTGTGTCGTCCTTTGGGCAGCGTGACTTTCTGCTGAGCAAACATCTTGATCTTGTTCCTCACCACATCGATTCCTCTACAGACACAACAGCAACAGTCACCATGGACTCGCTAACTGCCGTCACACCAAACATTCATTAATGTCAGCGTGTGTTGTGTTGGCGATTATTCTTGACCTTAGAAAAACTAGTTTAACAAAATATTCTTAGCTAGCTTTTTCAAGCTAGTAATTGGACCTTGAGCTAAGATTATTTTGTCAAATATTGTTTCTGTGTATCAGACTATTTCCTGTAGACGTCTCACCTGTCATTCGACGCGTTGAGCTCCAGCACGGCGTCCTTCATGGAGGCTCCCAGCAGCGCTCGGGCCAAACACAAGATGCTGGTGGTCTTTCCTGTGCCGGGGGGACCTGGGTCACAACAGTCAGATATGGTTATTGTTCTCTCTTCCTCAGCGATGAAGGTGCTTCACAAGCACCTGGGAGATTGTTGCAGCCGTTGCTTTCTAGGAAATGTTAATGATCAGATCTGAAAGCAAAGTATTTGTTTTAGATCTGTGATGATAATGACCAGCCCACCACCGTTTCCAGGCAGGAAGAGTGGACCTGAAATTAATTAGCCGATTAATCGATAAGCTCAACAGAAAATCTGTAATTTCTTTTTGTTGTAATGTCATTTTTCAAGGAAAATTATAAAATTAGCTTGATTACAGTAGTTTGAGTTTTGTGCTGCTTGTATGAGCCTGAGCTGACGTGTCAGAGCTGAGCCCTACATGGCCCCGGCTTTCCGAGCTTGTGTGAACGACACAAACTAAAAGCACTGCGGTTAAAACTCTGTAGGAGCCGCACTGTCGGCTGCAGAGGACATCTGACCCTCACCCAGCTGAAGGGCTGCAGTAACTCAGATAACCACTCTGTGCAGCCTGGTGGCCAGCTGCCATGTTGTCACTGAACCTGTGAGAGGAAGCAGCGAGACCTCCGTTTAACAGCAGAACAAAGTGTCTCAAACAGACCCCCCCCGTCAGACCCCCCCCCCGTTTCTGTACAAACTCACCTGCAATGATGACGTTGGGGACGTTTCCCTCCCGGGCGAACACCTCCAGCCGACTCACCGTCTCCTGGTTTCCCACGACCTCGTCGAGCCTCAGCGGACGGTACTTCTCCACCCAGGGCAGCTCGTAGGCGCCGCCTGAGCTTTTCGACGAGCCCTCCCCGGTCTCGACGACCGTCTTTTGTCCGCCTTCTGGGGGTTTCTGCCCGCACTGCTCCGCCACCTCCGCGTCCATGTTGACGGCTGTGTCGCTGCTCCAGCCCGCGAACAGCGGCAGAGCTTTTCCCTCCCTGGTAACCGCACCGCAGCAAACTGACGCCTCATTGGCGGAGCGTTTATTGGTGAAGGCGCTGATTGGCCGAGAACAACGCGCTGAAACCTCGCGATATTTACAGCCACAACAATTGAAACGACAGATGCCGAAGACAACAACAAATAAACACACAATTAACATATATTTTAAATAATGAATCGTTCGCTAATAAATAATTTGAATATTTTATGTGAATAATAGATTTTCAATGACAAAATCTTAAGTAACTATTAAAGTCAGTGGATTTAATATAATTAATGTATAACCGAGTGTTCATTTCTACATATTCTATATTCTATAATATTGCAGCCCTGTAATGGTCGAACCATTGGAGTGGTCTTCCTCATGGAGTAAAGAACTGAACAAGAAAGTGTTATACAGATATTCTCCTTTCCCGGCGTGTTCAGGTGAACCTTTGCTCTCCATCAGGTCGTGTCTGGAGATGAAGTGTGCGGGTTAGGGTTAGTCTAGTTAGTTAGTTAGTTAGTTAGTCTTCATGTTCCTGAGCCTGATGGCGTGATGTCTGCTCTGTTCGTGACAGTGAACGGATTCTAGCCAAGGGCACAGGGATTGACTGTAGAAAAAACAAGCACAGCCTGCACTCACTAAAGCTGCGTTTATGTCGGTAAATTGACTGAATAAATAATGAATTAGGAGACTGATTCAGGAAGTCGTCATCGTTGGAGTCTGGACCACTTCCTATTTCCGCAAACACAGCTCCGTGCAGCTTCCCGTTTATCGGTTGATCAATGCGGCGGTTGACTTCTGTCTTTCGTTTCCTGGCTCTGTTCAATATCCTCAGCTGTTCCGACATTTATGAGTGATTGATTGGCATAATGACGGCCAACAGCCGCTGTTCCGCCGCGGAGCCTCCGGGCCTGGAGACCCAGCGGCGGGAGATCGAGTCTCTGCTGCGGGAGTGTGAGCTCCGGGCTGGGGACAGTTGGTGAGAGTCCGCCCGCCACACACACAGACGGGGCTAACTGTTAGCATCACACGGTTACCTAACGGTTATTAACGGGTTTAACGGCAGGGGCAGGTCGTTGGTGTGTTGGTGTGAACTCACTGGGACGGTTTAAAGGCTCGGCGTTGGGTGGTGGCTGTCGCCGCCGCGTTAGTTCCTGCTAACCGGGCAGACGGTGACCGAACCGTTAGCCAACGGTGCTAATGTTAGCCTGTCAGCCAGCTGTGGAGAGCCGTTCAGGCTCCGCTCGTAAAGCCTGGCTTTCGGGTTCGCCAGAGCTGGGTGGTACCGGCGTAAGTGCACAGCAGTCAGACCTCATTTAATACCAGTTTACCAGCCCCGCGGGATCCTCCCAGTTAGTGCTACTTTCCTTTTTCAGTTGATTTAGGTTATTTTGTTTGTTGGCTGGTGTTTACAGAGTATCTGCATGTCCCGAATAGTCTTACAAACGTTGAATTTACCTAAGCGGCGTTTGGATGCTTTAAATCTAATTTGCAAGTCTTGAATCGTGTCTCTTGGCTGCTGTTGGTGATAAAATGAGTCGCTACGTGACTGAGCCGTCGGGAGACATTACTTATCTTTAGATTTGTCATATGTCTGAGTTAACACGTTCTGAGTGCTTCTTTTGCCTGGCAAGTACAAAGATATTAAGTTCACTCTCACTGAATGTTCATGTTCACATATCGAAGTCTGAAAGTAAAGATTTAGTTTTCTGATATGATCAAACTGGCTGCCGGCTCATTCCTGCTCCACAGCACTGGTTGGTCTGGATGAGGCCTCCATGTATACTGGGGGTCAGCAGGGGCCCCGCAACACGTCGGGGCTCCCTGGGTGGTAAATGTGGTGATGATTTAAGATCAGAAAATCCAGCAAAGTCTTTTCTCTTTCTTCTATTCAGTCAAAAGGTGAATCATTTTAGATTTTTGGTTGTTAGTTGGAGAAAAGAGGCAATTTGATGACATCATCTTGGGCTTGATGAAACTATAACAGGTATTTTTCCTCAATTTTCTAATGTGCACTGTTCAGAGGATTTGCTCATTAAAATGACCATTAGCTGCAGCTCTGTCAAAGTCTTTACACTTCACACCTGTTTAGTTAAAGTCAGATTGGAACTTCCTGCTGTGTAGTGGAAACATGAGCAGTAGCACCATGACTGGACAGGTTTCTGCTGTCGCTGGTACCAAAGAGTGTTACGCCTTCCCTTGGTTTCAGTTTCTCTTCCCTGCGGCCACTGTCGTAAATGATAGTGGTCAGGAACACTGAACATGTCAGTTAATGCACTTCACAGTTGTACAGTGTGATAACAAAAAGTTGGACCAGGTTTTGAGACAGTTTGGCTGTGGTGTGATCTCATCAGACACAAATAAAGAACAACACTGAACGATAGACAGGTTGTTAGTCGCAACATAAAGGCTTTTAGGTTTTTATTTTTTATAAGGCGGTGGGAAGCAAAATGGAAGCCAAGTGGTTATCTGCCAAACTGTTATAAAAGAATAATGAGACCCAGAACTGAATGGGGCTTAAGAGCAGAACAGAGGGAAGAGGTTTATAATGGATCAAAAACACTGAGTGAAGAAATTAGACTCAGACTCTCAGGGAAGTAAAACAAAATGGAAATAAAAACCAAAGCTGTCTGGTGGCTTCAAGTGGTGGAATGGTTCAGATGGATACGATCAGTGTGACTAACTTTAGTTTTGTTATGGTGGTTGGAGGAAGAAGAAGAAGTTTTGTGGAAAACTGTTAACCAACCTGGACCCACCATCCAACCTTGCAGGATCAGGTTTCTCTGAGTGTTTACCTGAAATCTGCTGTATTCTTGTTTGATCAATCAGAAGAGAGGCTCAGATCCTCTCTTCTGATTGGCTCACAGACCTGTTGTTACTGGAGCTCCAGAGAGAACCTGAGAGAGGAGATGTAAAACTACACTGAGATGCTTTTTGGTTCTTAAACCACAGATATAGAACAATGAAAAAGTGTTAAATATGGGACCATGAAAGGTTTCTGACTGTCTCAGGTTCACTTCATGTGGTTGCTGTTGCTCAGAAAACTGTTTCACATTTACTCTCATCTGGATCTTCACAGTTGGAGCTGTCAGCTGAAAGCAGGACTAAATGTGTTATTTTTGTGTCCTGAGATGAATTTTCATCATCTAACATCATGTAAATTAAAACGCTGACGAGTTGTTTGGAGCTCTCGATGCGCTGAGTGCCGACCTTCAGCCAGTGGGAGAAGTGTCTTACATAAAGCAGTTTGAACACACTTCTGTGGTGACTCGCACAAGAGGTGGAGGTGTTGGATTTGACACGTGTCTGGACTCAGGAGGTGTGGATGAAATCCTCTGCCATGCTGCGTGTCACTTTGTATCACAGCTGAACAGAACCAACAATTTTCATCATTAATTCCTTGTTTGAGTCATTTTGAAAGGAAACCTGCTGGTATCAGCCTCCTGTGATTGAAGATGTTTTGCTTTACTTCAGCCCTGCCACTATTGAATCTGTTGATTCTTTTCTTGATTAATGAATTCGTTTTTGTCTGTAAACTGTCAGAAAATGGTGGAAAATGCTCATCACACATTGTCAAAGGCCAAGGTGTTTAAACAACAGTCAGAGACTAAGGAAACCAGAAAATACTCACATTTCCAAAACCGGAGCCAGAAATTTTGACATTCTTGCTTAAAAAATAATGATTTATTGATGTGACAGCTCTGCTTTATTTTGTCTCATGTAATGGTAACCTAAATTAGTTTGGGTTTTGGTTGGCTGCACTTTGGAACGTCTGGTGAACTGTTTTCTGACTCACTTGTTGCAGCCTTTATCACGATTAATCGTCAATAAGTAACTGTCTGGAAATTCTGTTGAGGAAATGTTCATGGCTAAAATACACAGGCATTAATGTTTGATTGTTTGGAGAATCCAGGTGGTTCCTGGGAAGCTGTGATACAGAGTTTAGAGCGTATTTCCCTGCAGTGGGAGTTTTTACTGATAAAGTGAAGCTGCTGAGTTTCAGGTTCACTCGCTGCTGTGGCTGGAAAGTTTCCTGATCTTGTCGTGTCGTGGTTTAATCTGAGTGCAGTTTTGGTTCCACTCTTACTGGTTCTGTCCCAGTTGGTGCAGGTCAGTGAGACTCTGCAGGAGTTTAATATGAGGCTGACTGGTAATTACATCACTATCACAGTACTTCTGATGACTGCTGCAACTAATGATCATCTTCATTATTGATGAGGCTTTTGATTACCTGGCTGGTGTTGTTTTCGCCTTGTGTGTGTGTTTGTGTGTGTCATCATGACAAACTGTGATCTGGAGACACAGACTGTAGATCAGTCAGACAGACACCTGACAGTCTGTCTGTCTGACTGATTTTGTCACCATGACAGCATCACGACCTGGAGTTGGATCAAAATAAAGGCAGAGTTCAAAGACGGCTGTGGTCCGACCCATGAGTGCATTCATGTAGTAATATCTACTGAGTACTAGTTGGTCGGAACGTCGTCATGGTAACAGGCTTTGTGGCTGCTGTGATCCCAAATGGTCCCAAATTAAAAATGTCTCTAGTTATTTTTTTCAGTTTATCGTTTAGTTCATAAAATGTCAGAGAATAATGAAAAAGTCAGTCACAGTTTCCTGAAACTGTTTCTTCTGTCGAGTTCAAAAAGAAGAGAAAGGATTTAAAATGAGGCTCAGAGACAGATGATGTTTAGTCCAACAGCTCACAACACACACACAGTCTGTTGATATAAAACAGAGACAAGAGGAAAAACCTCACATCTGAGAAGCTGCTGAAAAATAGTGGAAATGAATAATGAAAATAGTTGCAGAAGATGATGTGTGTGTGTGTGTGTGTGTGTGTGTGTGTTTGTTGCAGGTACGTGGTGGAGCATCGCTGGTTTGAACAGTGGAAGGAGTTTGTGGAGAGCGGAGACCAGAACTCGTCGTCCTTCCCTGGTCAGATCGACAACACTGAGCTGTTTGAGGGTCAGTGAACCCCCCCCCCAGACATCCTCCACACATACAAATGTGTCCTCCCTGACTGTGATTGGACGTTGCGTAAACAGGCCGTAGTAAAAGTCACAGCCCTTCACTTCATACTGGTTAGCTGACGTTAGCTGAAGCTGTTTGTACGACACATGATCTGGAACAAGTTCTAAGATGCTGACGACGCAAAGAATCCGATTTGTGCAGCTTCAGGTTTACAACAGTGACACTGTTCCTTCTTTTCTAAACACCAGTGATCAGTCATCTCCTGTTTTCAGATCTGGACTCGTACCACCTGAAGGAGCGTCTGGTGGAGAACGAGGACTTCGTGCTGGTGCCGGCTGAGGCCTGGCACAAGCTGCTGGCCTGGTACGGCATGGTGGAGAGTCAGCCGCCGCTGGAGCGCAAGGTAACACCACCAACACCAACCAGATACACTCAGCCTGAGGAGGTCCTCAGGCACTTTAACAGCAGCTGTGTGTGTGTGTGTGTGTGTGTGTGTGTGTGTGTGTGTGTGTGTGTGTGTGTGTGTGTGTGTGTGTGTGTGTGTGTGTGTGTGTGTGTGTGTCAGGTGGTAGACCTACCCAGCACTCTGAAGGTGGAGGTGTACCCTGTTGAGGTCTTCCTCTGTCTCCATAGCAACATGGAGAATGTCATCAACACACAGTTCAGCCGCGCCGACAGCATACGTGAGTTTGCCTGTGTGTGTTTCTGTGTGTACAGGTGTGTGTTTCTGTGTGTGTGTGTGTGTGTGTGTACACACAGAAACTGAGCATCATGAGAGTCAGTGTCACAGCATCCGTCTGACAGTTGTTTGGAGCAAAGTCGTGCAACCGACACGTTGACGTTCCTGCAGACACACTGCCAGCACGTCACCGCAGGAGCTAATGTAGCGATTTGGCTTCAGAGTGTTTCAGTTTTTGTTGCCTGAAAAGTTTCACTGAAGACACAAATGAATCAGACAGTTCGTATAAACATCAGAACACAGTTCAGCAGGAACTTTATCTTTCATTAAACAGTGTTTGCACAGAGAGGAAGACTGACTCTTTCTGAGGACTCCAATCTCTGTTTAACATTGGTATGTATGTGTGTGTGTGTAGAGGCGATCCAGAGAGCGGTGTGTCAGTCCTTCTCGGTGCCTCCGGGCTCAGAGTGTCGTCTGTGGATGAAGAGCTCTGACAGTAACTGCGAGCGGCTCAGGAACATCCACATGAGCGTACTGGACGCCTGTTTGAGCTCCGGGATGGTGAGGACAACCTCCCTGACACTGTTTAACCCCCCAGATGTGTAGATTGACTCTCTGTAACTTCCTCATAGCAGCAGCTCTTTCTTAAAAAAAAAAAAACCTGTCCACCTCTGAGATAAGCTGGAACATGTCTCTGTGTGTGTGTGTGTGTGTGTGTGTGTGTGTGTGTGTGTGTGTGTGTGTGTGTGTGTGTCAGACGGTGATTATGGAGACGAGGAATGCTGACGGCACCTGGCCGAGCTCCAGACCTCAGATCATGTAAGATCTCTCTCTCCCCCCCCCTCCCCCCCGTCTCTCTCTCTACTTATCTGTTTATCTGATCTCATATATTTTATCTCTGTCTCTCTTTCATCCGTCCTCAGGTTTGTCCCTCCTGTGTATCTTGTTCTACCTGACTCACTGTCTTCACATTACTTTCAGTTTTGTTTCCTCTGAAAACCCCACCCTCTCTCTCTCTCTCTCTCACCCTCTCTCTCTCTCTCTCTCTGTCTTGCCCTCTCCCTGATCCTACAGAGCATCATCATGTTTTAATCCACTGACACTTGTCTGGAGTGATATTATAATGGATTCATAAACTACACTAATAACTCAGCATACTTTCATTAGTACCAATAATGTGAACAAATAAAGAGGCTCAGAGAAAAGCTGCTCTCTCATCCTGACCCCCCCCAGGAGGAACTCTGTGGAGGAGCAGGACTCGTACCGAGGACAGCCGGGGGTCTGCGGCCTCACCAACCTGGGCAACACCTGCTTCATGAACTCTGCTCTGCAGGTGCGCACACACACACACTATTTACTAACACACAGGGAAATCATTTATATTTGCTGCTTCGTCTCCATCTGTCCTCCCTCACACCTCCCTCTCTCTGTCCCTCCAGTGTCTGAGTAACACCCCGCCCCTGACGGAGTACTTCCTGCAGAGCTCCTACCTGGAGGAGCTGAACTTCACCAACCCTCTGGGGATGAAGGGGGAGATCGCCGAGGCCTACGCTGACGTCATCAAACAGATGTGGTCGGGGAGGCATTACTCTGTGGTGCCGCGCGTCTTCAAGGTACCACAGGCTTAAACCGACTGATTACACACAGGTGTCAGGTTCACCTGTGGACTGATGAGAGCCCTGAAGCAGTGGTGGGGTTGGACATGGATCAATAAACTCAAATTAGCGTCAGCTGCTGCATTTAATGCTTTTTACTGTTGCACTGCTTTTTAATTCAGTGGGTTTTGAGTCTTCAGTGCATGTGATGTTTATTTCATGCCAAAACTAAGACCAGCAGTGCCTCTGCATGTCGGGGTTTTGGTTGATATCTTCAGCTGTGGCCTGATCACAGATCAGAGATCAGTGGGGCTGCTGTCTGACAGACAAACCTCAGAACAGGAACAGAGGAGTGAAACTAAACTACAAACCATAGAGGATATACTGAGAGCTGGAGCACAACGGCTGCTCTCTGTGGAGCTTCAAGAGAAACATCAGAGCTTCTCCTCTGAGCTCTTTACGCCTCAGTCAGTGAAGCCTGGACTCTTCATGTTAAACTTCAGCATGAAATATAATGTGACAGATACTCAGTAAAGCTGTTGAATGGTTTGATGCTGTTTGAGGAGAGAGAACCAAAACCACAAAACTCTGCTGACAAAGTTTTGTCCTGCTTTTATACTTGATGAGGAAATTAACGCCAAATGTGGATTTATCTGCTGCTGAGTCCCCAACCAATGCACCAATTCCTCCTCTTTGTTAAAACAGTTTTAAAGGTCCCATGTTTTACTCTCCCCCTGTGTTTCACTTGAAGTGTTGATATCCATAAGACCAGAGCGAAACAGCAGATTTCACATAAACACTCAGAGAAACCTCGTTTGAAGGCTCAGTTTCTGAATACAGGCTGTGTGCATTTCTCTGTGGACTGAGGCTTTGATACTTTCACAGTATTAATATAGAACCTAGACCTGCTTTATAATCACAAACACATGGACATCTACCTTTATACTGTGTGGAGCTTTCATGGCATTGGGTTAGCTACTATGAAACTGTGAGAACTGACAACAAAAACATTGTTGTTGTAGTTGTCCTAAGCAGTGTGTTGTGTCTTTCTGTGTGTGTGTGTGTGTGTGTGTGCGCGTGTGTGCGTGTGCGTGTGCGCACGCGCGCAGACAAAGGTGGGTCACTTTGCGTCTCAGTTTCTGGGCTACCAGCAGCACGACAGTCAGGAGCTTCTGTCCTTCCTGCTGGACGGTCTGCACGAAGACCTGAACCGAGTCAAAAACAAAGAGTACATTGAACTTCGGGACGCTGATGGACGACCTGACCAGGTGAGCTACTGGAGTGACACCTGAACTACACCCGGACTCCACTCAGCTCATTCCACTGTGTTCAGGCTTCTGTCTTTTCTGTCACTTAATTTTGTTCCTGATCTTTACAATAACTTCTTCTTTTAAGCTCCAAACAAAATAACTAACGTTGTTCTGAATTAATGTTGTTCTGATTCTTCACCTTTCTCCTTCCTCTCCCACAGGAAGTGGCGGAGGAGGCGTGGCGTAACCACCGCCGGCGGAATGACTCGGTGATCGTCGACACATTTCACGGCCTCTTCAAGTCCACGCTCGTCTGTCCTGAGTGCCACAAGGTCTCTGTGACCTTCGACCCCTTCTGCTACCTGAGCGTCCCACTTCCTGTCAGCAAGGAGCGCGTCATGGAGGTCTTCTTCGTCTCTCTGGACCCCTACGCCAAACCTGTTCAGGTAACTGTTTCTGTCAGTGTTTAACTGTCGTCACCTCCAGCGTGAAGGTGAAGTGTCAGGAAAATGAAGAATATTAAACTGTTAATGCAATTTCCCTGTGTATTAGTAAATACTGTGTGTGTGTGTGTGTGTGTGTGTGTGTGTGTGTGTGTGTGTGTGTGTGTGTGTGTGTGTCTGTAGCATCGTGTTGTGGTTCCTAAAGCAGGGAAAGTGTCCGACCTCTGCTCTGCTCTGTCAGAGATGACCAGCGTACCTCCTTCACAGGTCAGTGTGTGTTTGTTTATCAGCAAAGTTACACAAAAAGTAATGAAATGATTTGCACCAAACTTGGAGGAGGGATGGGGGATGGGGGATCGGGGATGGGGGATGGGCCAGGGAAGAATCCACAGTTAATGACCTGATGAGACTGAGGTGGTCACAGGGTCAGAGTGGGAAGGTTAACCTCTTCTGTGTTTGTGTGTTACAGATGGTGGTGGCTGATGTTTTCAACCATCGTTTCTATAAGATCTACAGCGCTGATGAAGCTCTGAGCTGCATTCTGGACCGAGACGACATCTTTGTGTAAGAAAACAACTTTCTCTGTCTCAGGCCACGTCCACACTACTTTGAAAATGAAAACGACCTCCATGCCAAGCGTTTATCCCCTTATCAGAAGACATCACAACATCACATGACCATTCATGTACACTGGTCATGCATGAGCTGGTGTAAACAGCAGATTGTCTGCTCTGCAGTTGATTAGTTGCAGTAAAGACTAAAAATGAGGAACAGCAAAGACATTTGTAGCATTAAAATACAGAACTGAGCTGAACAACAGCTGCTGCAAACACAACAAGGTCAGTAACACTGTCATTCATTCTCCATGTTGTTTCACCACTGGTAGTCCAGGCTGATAAGAGCCAATCAGGAGCTACCGTGGGTGTCTACATCATCGTTTCCAAAGGTCTCTGTTTGTTTCTGTCCAGACTACAACACAACCTGGAGGTTTAGATTCAAACAGGCCCAGGTTTCCAAAAGTGTCTGTTTAGGGGCTGAAAACTCCAGGGAGGGTAGTGTGGACGGAGCCACGGTTTCAGGAGAGAATGTGTCAGGTTCCCATAACAAACAGCACTGATTCATTTCAAAGGGTTTCTCCAGCCTGAAGCCAACCTGCTGTCGTGTGTGTGTGGGTGTGGGTGTGTGTGTGTGTGTGTGTGGGGGGGGGTGTGTGCAGATACGAGCTGAGCGTGCTGGAGGAGCAGCAGGAGGAGCAGGTGCTGCTGGCTCTCTACCTTAGGGAACGCTCTCACTACAGAGACTACGGCTCGGGCAGCAGCTCGTACGGCACGTCGCTGTTTGGACACCCGCTGCTGCTCAACGTGCCGCGCAGCAGCTGCAGCCAGGAGGCTCTCTACACCCTGTTCCTGCAGAGGCTGGCGTGAGCACACACACACCAGTGAACTTTACTGTTTTTTTAAGTTTTTAAAATGTGATTAACATACAGATTTAAACGTTTTTAAACCTGTTACAATTCACAGACCTGATTTATTAACAAATGACTATTAAACAGAAGATGTGGCGTTTTTACTTCTTTTCCCACCAACAAGAACAAGAACAAGGACATTTCAGCCAGACAATAACAACAGTAACTATGTTCATAATGAACAAAGGACAAAAGGAGACAAAAACAAAATAACAACAACTATAGATAATTAAATAAACAATAATAATAGGTACATTATCAGTGTACTTCCTGTGCTTCCATATTTTTAATCATTAAAGTGGTTAAAATGGTTTAGATCTTTTTTTTCCACAAAGTCTCCCCCCTGTTGCAATGAATATCACTTCCTGATGTGTGTATATATGTGTGTGTGCTGGAGCAGGCGTTATGTGCGACCTCCCGACCCTTCTGAGGAGTTGGAGGAAGAGGAGGAAGATGATGATGAAGAGGAGTTGTACAAGACTCAGACCAACGGCATCAGTGACGGTATTGTCTCCTCCTGCTACAAGCTTGATGTTGATGCTTATGCTAATAATAATTATTATCAGAATAGTAATAATGGAAACGATCAGGTGACTCAGGGAACTTTTCATTTAATTAATGAAACTAATTGTTGTAAACAGGCTAATTGTGAACTGCATGTGTCCTCAGTTTCCTTCTGATGGTTGTGTGTTGTCTTCTCAGATGAGCAGCCGGACACTGCAGAGAAAGCCCAACCCTCACAGACAGAGCCTTCCTGCAGCAATGCCTCTGCAAACAGCCAATCAGATGACGCTGCTACCGCCGAGCCCCTCCCTGAGCTTAACCACAAGCAACCCTCACTGGACCACGGAGACACAGAGACCAATAACGGGTCCCAGAACCAGACTGAGCCCCTCTGCGGCGTTGATGCTACTGCCACCAACAGCACCACTAACGTGAGTCCCTGTGGGGACTCGAGCAGGACCGCCGATGCAGACACCAGCTCAGAACCACCAGCAGAGCAAACGCCAGAGCCCAGTGAGACCACAGAAGAAGAAAAAGAGGAAGACAAGCAGGAGGAGGCGTGTTCTCCCAGTCCACCAGCCAATGAGCAGCCAGCTAAGAGGAGGGCGTGTTGTAAGAGGAGGAAGAGTTTGTTCACCATCCAGGCAGTCAACTCCAATGGGACGACTGAGAGAGGGATGGGAGAGGGAGGGAGCGCTGTGTCCTTCAGCTGTAAGTCTGAACACACACACACAGACTGACCCTTGTCCTAATTCAGAACAGTTACATCATAAAAGACAACACTGCCACCAACACTTAAAGCTCCACCCAGTCTAAAGGTAGATGTCCATGTGTTTGTGATTATAAAGCAGGTCCAGGTTCTATATTAATACTGTGAAAGTATCAAAGCCTCAGTCCACAGAGAAATGCACACAGCCTGTATTCAGACACTGAGCCTTAAAACCAGCCGTCAGGACTTCTGGAACTTTGTGATGTCACAACAAAGCAGTCACCACTCTCAACCATGCTCCAAGCCCCGCCCACCTGGACCCACCATCAAACCTTGCAGGATTTGGTTTCTCTGAGTGTTTACCTGAAATCTGCTGTATTTTTATTAGATCACACAGGAAACAACCAGTGAGTCAATCAAGTCAGTGAGGATCTGAGCCTCTCTTCTGATTGGCCTTTTAAAATTAAACATAAAACAATAATGGCTAAAAGAGACACATCAATGTCGAGGACAAAATTATCAGTTTAAACATTAAATATTCTGATGGTTCTTCCATTTGTAAGGAGCAAAGAAACTAAAAGCTGATTTCTCCAGTGGTCTAAGCTCAGAGGATGAGACAGTGGTTGTGAAATAAAGTTTCCAATTCACCACCAGTTTAAGGTGAAATATTCAGTAAATATTGTCCTCAAGAACCACACATTCACAGTTTCACCCGCACATCCCTTAACATATTGTGTTTGAAAAACCACATTGATCTGTTAACAAATAGGATTTTCAACATGAAACATCGCTGCATGGCTCCTCAGGAGACGAGCCAACATCCCGGCCTGAAGTTCTCAATAAAGCGGTTTCCATACAGGGTCAAACATCACTCACTCAGATTGAGACGTCACCCTCACATTGCTGTTAATTTCTTCATCTCATTGACTCAGAGAGGATTTGTCAGTACTTTGAAATCACTGGAATTTGAACAGGGGCAGCAGCTGCAGAAGTCTCCACATATTGACGTCAGTCTGTTCGGCACCAGTCGTTCATCATATAAACGTGTGATAAAAAGCTCAAGTTTGTGTCTCTCTGATAACTTGACTCCTCAGTCTTTTATGACAGCAGTTACATTTCCTGTGTGATCTTCTTCCCATTGCTTTATTGTGCCTGAGGGGACATTAGTCTCACAGCCCTGTTAGAGACACAACTCACACAGACTTAAACACAAAATATATAAAACACACATTAATGAGGTATTGTTTCAGCGTCAAGGCAAAGATGAAGGTGTGAGCACAGCTGTGATGACGCATCAGTCAGTCAGATACTGGGAGGAAACACACTGTACTGCAGCAGCAGAGTTTGTACTTCACTTGTTCTTAAAAACATTTCCAAGCTGCATTAACAGGTAAAATTCTAATGTTCTCCTGAAAGAGGAATGATGAGAAGCTGCAGCGAACGTTCTGACACGTCTGCTGTGTCACTTTACAAACATCTTATTTGGATACATTTTCCATTTAATTTAAATGTACTAAGGTTCTGTGTCTCTGCAGCTCAGCCTTACGTGGCCATCGACTGGGACCCTGAAATGAAGAAGAGATTCTACAATGAAAATGAAGCTGAGGTCAGTGTGACAGTGTGTGATTTATATTCTGTATAATCAATACACAGGGTCACATTAACCCACAGTGAACTCTGTGCCTCAAGTTAGTTTGTTGTAAGTCGATGGAAATACATTTATAAAGAAATGCACAATGTAAAACATAATATCAAGTAAAGTATTGAAGATGCTAAATCTAGATTTTGAGATTAGATTGGTGCTTTGCAGGTAGAACTTTAGGACTTTGAAGGAAGAAAGTTTTCTGTTTTCAAATTAACAACTAACCTTTATAGGGCCAATAATAGACTAAACTGAAAACAAAGATCTGTTTTGTCATATTTTACTGTGTCCTTACAGACTCCCTCCGCTCACGTCTCTACCCGTTGATTTATTGGTTGTAAAGAAACATGAACATATATAAACTTTCTTTCTTCTTTTTTTCTCCTCCTGTGTAGAAGTACGTCAAACATGCAAGTATGGAGGTTCCTCAGCAGCAGACCACAGTTCAGCTGCAGGAGTGTATCGAGCTGTTCACCACTGTTGAAACATTGGAGGAGGAGAACCCATGGTAACACTCACACACTTCTCCTCTCCCAATGATGAACAGCTGAGAAAAGTGTACGATTTTGTGTGTGTGTGTGTGTGTGTGTGTGTGTGTGTGTGTGTGTGTGTGTGTGTGTGTGTGTGTGTGTGTGTGTGTGTGTGTGTGTGTGTGTTTTTTTTTTTTTTTTTTTTTTTTTCAGGTACTGTCCAGTGTGTAAGAAGCACCAGCTGGCCACTAAGAAGCTGGACCTCTGGTCTCTGCCCGAGGTTCTCATCATCCACCTCAAGAGGTTTTCCTACACCAAGTTCACCAGAGAGAAACTGGACAGCATCGTGGACTTCCCCCTCAGGTATACACAGACACACACCTGCAGAGGTCTCTGTATCTGAGGTTTTCTTGTTATTGCAGACAATGGAAAAGAACAACGGGGCAAACATGCTACAAGGTTATGCACATTACTAAATTAGCGCAAGCAGACACATTCTGTGAATTTAAGATTTTCAGATTGTAAAATTTATTAGTGAAACTAAATTTAGTATCATTGTTGCATCAAGTCATGAGATCAGAATTTCAAAAATCTTGCATACAACAAATTGATATGAGCTACAGTGGAAAGATTCCCCGTTCCGTTTTAGCTGGACCTGATCTAAACCACAGCAGTGCCAGTCATACTAAGTACTAAGGACCACAGCCTCTCTGAAAACTGTATTGTATGTGGTGTTATTGCTGCAGAGACCTGGACTTCTCCGGTTGCCTCTTGAGGAAAAGTCTGTCCAGTGGGGAGCCTCCGAGCCGCTATGACCTCATTGCTGTGTCCAACCACTACGGAGGACTTAGAGATGGACATTGTAAGGCCCTTTGGTTTAAACTGTAGACACCATATACCACTCTGCAATTTGATTTATGACTGGTGACCTTTATACAACACACTATTACACTTGCACATCTCTTTGTGTATGTTAATACTGGGTCTTTTTGTAGCTTTGTCAGCTACTGTAACGTTGAATCAGACAGGTCAAGTTGAAGGTTTTAGGTTTATTGAACAGATGATTCCTTTTTAGTTTAACTGCCCTGTATACTCATAATTGTCTGTGCTCCTCAAGACACCAGCTATGCGAAGAACAAGGATAACGGTCAGTGGTATTACTTTGATGACAGCAAGGTGACCTACGCCAGAGAGGACCAGATTGTGGTCAGTATCACACACACCACTGATACAGAACTGTTTAGGCTGTTCAGTCAGTCTATTAAAATCCAGATACTTATCAGGTAATGTGCAGTGCAAAAACTTATTGTATACTAGGGTATAAAAATGTCATGAGATGGGTCATAGTATAGTAACTGAAAAAAAGTTTGTCAGTATAGGAAGTGAAAAAAATGTAAAATGTCAGCATAGTAAGGTATACACAGGTCATAGAATAGTAAGTGAAAAAAAGTCAAAATGACATTGACATTTTTTGACACTTTTATACCTTACTATGCTGACTTTTGACATTTTTCCATTTTTTTCACTTAAAAAGGTTATAGTGTAGTAAGTGAAAAAAAATATCCAAAAATGTCAGTATATTAAGTGGAAAAAAATGTCAGCATGTAAAATGTCAGCATAGCAAGGTATAAAAATGTCCAAAAAAAAAAAAAAAGGTCACAGTATGGTAAGTGAAAAAGTTATAGTATAGTAAGTCAATCAAATGTAAAATGTCAGCATAGGAAGGTATAAAAATGTCAAAAAAGAAGTCATAGTATAGTAAGTGAAAAAGTCAAAATGACAATACTATGACATTTTAACATTTTTTTCCACTTTTTTTCCACTTACTATACTATGACATTTTTATACCTTACTATGCTGACATTTGACATTGTTTTCACTTCCTACACCATGACTAGTAAGGTATAAAAATGTCAAATGTCAGAGGTATAGAAGTATCGTAAGTGGAAAAAATGTCAGCATAGTAAGGTATAAAAATGTTTTTTTTAAAAAGTCATAGTATAGTAAGTTAAAAAAAAATGTAAAAAGTAAAAAAAAAAAATGTCATAGTATAGGAAGTCAAAAAATGTCAAAAGTCAGCATAGTAAGGTATAAAAGTGTCAAAAAAAGTCATAGTATAGTAAGTGAAAAAAGATGTCGTAGTATATGACTGTTATTATACAGTTCATAGTTACAGGAACGATCTGGTTAGCTGTAACGTTTTTGTTCTCTCCTGCAGACCAACGCTGCCTATGTCTTGTTTTACCACCGACAAGACAAAATCAGAAAGCCCACTCTGCCCAGCCCCAGCACAAGCCCCGCCTCCTCCGCCCAGCCTGCCAACGATATCACATCCTGCAAAGATGATGACGCAGAGCTGGGCGCTGCCTCCTATGTTACCATGGAAACAGACTAAATTAACGCTAAAGTTGTAGGTTAATTCTGGCCTATTCCCATCTTTTTTTTTTAAACAGTCATCTGGTTTTTACTTCTTCAGAACAGCTGGCCTTTTCTAGTCTTTTTTTATTTTGTATTTTTCAACATCACTTGAACTTTCTTTGATTACTACTCTCCCCGTTAGTAATGACAACAAAGCACCTCGCAGGCTGTATCTCAGATCACCTCATTCTTATTCTTTGCTCTTAACATTGGTGTTTGCTTGGAAGCCTGTGGCTCCATGATTCTCAGGTAGTTTAATTAGAAAGGAGGGGATCCGCTTTAGATTGACAGATTTGAGTTAAAACCGTTAGAAATCTGGTTTGGACCGACAGCTGCAGTGAGGACATAGAACAGTAATGGATGTTAATCCAACTGAGTCTACATAAATTACAATGCTTTTTATTGGTGGATAAAAACATTGTGAAAGCCAAACACTCAGTGAGTTCACTAAGTGTTAAACTGACCAATTCCAACAAGGACATTAGAAAGAAAAATGTAATTATTTTGGTCTATTTAAATGATTCACAAATAATTAAATTTTAAAATGATATTACAAAATTCATTTAAAAAGGCTTTTAAATATCTGATTTTCCAGGAGTGAAACAAAGACTGGCTCTGCTAACACCACGAAAAAGTTATACACATTTATTAAATTAAGCATCATTAAAAGCCAAACACTATATTGGTTTTGTCTATTGTTTGTCATTATCTACTTAGCTTGATCACTAATTAGATTCTGTGCCATCTCTAAACAGTTTCCTGGGTTAAACCCTGAAATGTTCATGTATTTACTAATATGACTGACAGTTCATTTGTCTTGTGCTTTAGAATTAAGTTTCCATTTCATTACGTCTTTAAATTCTTTAACACATTATACAGATAGGATTTAATTTTAAATGTCTTAAATTAAAGTTATCACAAACTGGAAACTGTTCATGTTAAACAGGAAACAAAATGATTAGCAACGCCTTAGTAAATGGAACAATGGTCCAATTTAAAAGCCTTTTTACGATCAATACATTTTGTGATGCCATTTTAAAATGAAATCATTCATTCATCCTCTAAAGACAGAAGAAAGAAATCAATTATCAAATAGATCAATTACAGTTTACAGTGCATCATTAAAACGCTAATTTTATTAAGTTATAGTTAGGTTGTTTTTTGTTTTTAATGCATCAGTTAATTCAGTCCTAAATTTTAAACATGAACAAATCCTATGATTATTTAGGAGACATCTCCAGGATCTGTATTTTATGGAAATTAATTTCATCCTTTACCCTAAGACTGCAATTACAACTGGTGAATTTCTGTTTGTTTGATTCTGCAATTTTAAAAAACAGCTTTTGAAGAAATTGACACCAAATTTTACAAGTAAAAACAAGAAAATATTAAAATAAGAATGTTTTATATAGTTTGTGTTATAAATGAACTTGAACTGTCTGTAGACAAAATATGTAACTGATGAAACTTTTTTTCCTTTTTACGTGTCTAATGAAAGCAGGTTAGTTACTGTGATGGTTGATTGTACAACAGAATTCAGTACAAAACCATTAAAGAGGACCAGGGAGCAGCGTGAGGGGATGGGTAATCAGAGAGTGTGTTTATAATAGATAAATAGATAATTTAATACTGAACAAAGCTGCCAGGGACAATAAGTTAATCTTTCTTTGTATATTTTGATTGTTTTTCTCTTGTATTTATTTTTTTAATGGACTAATTTCAGCTGTCACATGAATACAGGTTTTTTTTTTCTTGAACAACTTCATTGATCGACTGGTGCAGGACATTAAGATGCTAATTTTTTGTATTTATGGATAACATTTGTATTCAGGCATAATTATTTGACAGAATGACAGAAAAGCTGTTTAATTTTCTTCCAGTCTGTGCAGAGAGACAGACGCAGGCAAAGTTTTCTCTCTGTGGTCAGAGTGAGCTCTCACTGATTTTTAAACCGGCTCTGTGTACAGTATTTTTGTATTGTAAGAAATGTATAATTATTATTATTATCATTCTTGGGTGGAGCAGGAGGGAAGCTTGGGGCAATTTCTTTCTTGGGTCTTCCCTGTCAAATATCAGATGAAAATATTTTATTGTACTTTCACTTCTTTTGATATGAATAAAAGGATAATTATTATCACAACAAGACATGAAGGAGTTTTTATAATTTTGGCTGTAAATGTTCTGTCACACCAGAAATCATTTTACAGTGCTTTTAGTCATCTTCATCTTATATTTTTAGATTATTTCAAAACTGTATAAACTTTATATACAGTCTATAAGTCGACCAGATCCAAAGAAAACACTTAAGTGGGTGTTCAAATCGAAAAATATTTAAAACACAACTGTTGGCACTGAACAGAGGTCAATAAAACTGTGAGACCGGATTTTAACAGGATTCCACCAAGAATATAAGTTAACTCATATTTGATTGGTTCACTCAGCCATTTGTTGAGCCAGATTCAACTTGTGTGTTTTTTGTAATTACTCTACATTCAGCAGTTCGTTTTATTGTTTTAAACCAAAAAAAAAAAAACAGCCATTTTTCTATTTTTGTTGTCAGAATTAAAACACAAAAAACAAGAACATGAAATTGGAATAAATGTCCAATTCTGGTGTTTGCAAATTCCTTCTTTTCATTTTTCCTTGGTGAGTTGAAGAATGAAGAAAGGTAGTCAGATGGCAATGAAGGTAAATATTTCAAAATAAAAGAGGATAGAATGGCCATTCTATTAAAGTGTAAAATTATAGTACAGACAGAAAAACATACATTTGTTTATTTCCCTGACATGGGCCACGGAAGAAGCCGTTAAATTTTGGGGTTAGAACTTTACTAATGGGTAAAATAGTGACACTATATATAGTTAGAGTTATTTTGCCCTTAATGATTAAATAAATGAATTAAATAAAGCCTTTAAGCCTCGAGGTTGTAGTTCTGGCTACAACGAACAGTAGCTATAAAAAGTGAACATTAGTGTGATCATATGGCACAATATTAATTGATTTGATAACCTATTACAAGGTCAAAGAGTGAACAATAATTTGGTAACAGGTGGTGACCTCTTTAGACAACACAAATTAATTAGGCCTTTAATTCACACTAAGCAAGCAAATAATAATTCACACTCTTTTGATAAAATAAAAGATAAGATAAAATGAAATATTCACCTTTACTTCCATGCCACCTGACAACCTTTCTTCATTCTTTAATTCAAAAAGAAAAAATGAAAGAAGGCAAACACCAGAATCTGACCGATTTTTTTCAGTTTTTCAGTTTTTGGTTTAAACAAAAGAAATTGAAAACTGTGCAAACAGACTTTACAATAATAACAAATAAAACTAAAGATGTAATGAATCATATTTTACCGTCTATGAGTGAAAAGCTCAACTGTGTAATGGCTCATGTTTCATCCGTCAATGTGATGTTTCAAGTCAAACTTCAGTTTAAAATCCATTATCTTCCACCTTGTGCACATAAGAACATGTCTGTGCAAATAGTTCCCATCACCACGGAAACAGAATCACCTGATCCTGAAGCATCGATCTGCTTACCGGATCTGCTCTGAAGGGACGTCAAACCTGAGTCTGAGCTGTGCAACAAACGAGAGGAATCCAGTTAGTTGTGATGGCACCTTTATTTAACTGTTGCACTCACTTCAAGTCGCTATGGATACCAGCATCAGCTGGACAACCACAGTGTAGAAAACCACATGCAAAATGTTCTGCAGGATGAAAACATGGGCCGTCATTTACAGTTCGTCCTCTCGAAACGCCGCCTCTGATTCCTGCATCGTGCTCATGAGAAACATCTTCCTGAGAGGATTCGTCCGGTGCGACACAAAGACCTGGTGCAGGATCTGCTGGTGGACTCAAACAAACCGGTCCTCTGGATCTTTTGGGATCAGTTCTTGTTGGCTCCACGCTGGAGAGCGAGGAGGATTTAAAAAGCCTGCTTAGAAAATCTTTCTGTTCTGAACACTGGACACACAAACAGTTAACACCTGAATACGACCTCACTTTTTAAAGAATACTGTGATTATTTGCAAAGCTCTGGAGAAGGTCTGAATGTGGACCAATTTAAGACCCAGTCACGTTTTTTTGTCAAGATGTTTAATAAAAACATCGACCATGTCATGAATTATTATCATAAGGTTTGACTGAAACTTCAGACAAAGAATCATCGTTTTGCATCTTCACTGACAGTTGTGTAATGATCTGTTCAAAGTTCAGGTTCTGCATTGTTGGATTTTTAGCAAGAACTGCTGTCATGTCCACGGCATTATAGATAATATGATTTTGTTCCATACTGTAAATTTGTGAAGGCACCGTGTAGCACACAGCTTTCACACAGAAAGGCTAAAGTGACTGACGTGCCGGAGGTAGTGACGACTGATTTCAGACACAGCTTGATTTATTTAATTCTAGTGTTTGTGTGCACTGTGTTCCATAACCTTCAGAACCACCACAGGCCCTGCAGGCCCTGTGCTCTAGAACCTGTAAAGACACCTTTAGAGTTCTAGCAGAGCTCGCAGGTCCTTCTGTTCTAGAACATGGTGGACTTGATGTCCTGGCTGAAGAAGGTTCCAAAGTTGAGGTCTCTGGACATCAGCTCCTCCTCCACGTTCTCCAGCGCCCACTTGTGTTCCACAATCTCCAGCGCCTCCCACTCGCTCTGAAACAAACAAACACCAACGTTAAACACAAGTTAGTGCGTCTGTAAAGACGAGCAGGTCTCCTGCTGAACCCATGACTTTAGATTTAATTTGAAGGTTTTGCTGAAGGTTAAGGTTTTATTAAATGAAACTTCAGGGATCTGATGTGTCAAAAGTTATGAAGTCATATGTAAAAGTAACATGAATAAAATGTTCTTTTATTAACAAAAAGAAAATTTACAAACCTTTCTTAACTTTCTGCTTTGACTGTCTGCTGTGAAACCACTGATCAAACTGATGAAGGAACTTTCAACATTTGTTTAATCTGACTGTCTCTGTTAGTATCTCACCTTAAAAGCCTTGTTGGGGTCAGGGGGCATCGCCATGGCAGCGCCTGTCATCTGGTCCTGCATGATCCGTGACTGGTCAGCAGCTACGAGCAAACACACGAAGACCAACGTTTATCGGTGTGAAGCAGCAGGGCACTGACAGGTTTTACTGAGGTGTTCAGGAAATAATGTAAACTACAGCTACACAACAACAGGTCGATTCAAACTGTGGTCGACTGTTTTCAAAACCTCTAAACACCAGGCCTCAGGCTGACATGTTTTTCTCTTCAATGTGTAAAAGTTCCACGTCAACACAAACCAAAAGATATCAAACTGTTGTACATGTACACAACCTGTGTATATCAGGCGTACACAAGGTGGGACAGTTTGTTCTCATGCTGATGCGTTCAGACTGTTCATTAATGAGGTCCAGTGTTTCTCCTGGACTTCACCTACAGTCAGAGCAATTATGTATTTTCTGTGTGGACACACACAACAACATAGTCACAGGTCAAAGGTCAGAAACTGTCAGTGGGATGTCTGGTGTGGACTCACCGTTGTCCTGTCCCAGTATGAGGCTGTACATGCTCCTCAGTCCAAACACATTCAGGAAGTACCAGGACGCCGAACTCACCCTGCACATCGAGGAAACCTTTTATAACTGTTTAAACCACTGTTATGAAATGAGTCATTTTTATTTTATTCCAACAGGTTTTATTTAAAAAAATGTTATTTTAAAAAACCTAATTTAAAAAAAACTTCTTTCTTCTTTTTTTTTTTTTTTTTTTTTTTTTTTTTTTTTTTTTTTTTTTTACAAATTATTGTTTTATTATCTTCAGTTTCCAGCTTCTTAACTGTCAGGATCTGATGCTTCTGGTTAGTTCTCCACTCATATACAATATTCTGTCATATATGATGCACTTTACCATCATCTACACTAAAACAATTTTATGTTATTGTGCTGTTGATGTTTTCTGATGTTTACCAAGAAGCGTCCAGTGACAGCAGGTCGATCCCTCGCTGTAACATGGGCTTGAACCTCAGAGTCAGAGGGAACGGCACCTTGGCTGGATCACAACAACAACAACAAACAACTTGTCATCAACAGCAGCAGATGAGACAAACAAAAGGGCTGAATATGAGTTTTTTTCCTCAGAATATGAGCAGAATATAAATCTCCAGGGTCTTTGGATGAGATAATAAATCCTGGTGAGAAAGTCATTTACTCATAATCCTACAATTTCCAAACTTTTTGGATTCTAAACCACGTGCGTCCAGTTCAGCATTTTAGCTACTGAAGTAGAACAACGTCTGTGTATGGTTTCATACAGAGGATCAGGATTCTCTACAGTGTTTTCTCTCGTCTGGAGGCTCCTCCAGTGACTTTAAGTTTGGGACTCTCAGGACAGAGAATAAAAAAATCAAAGTAGCAGAATTTGAGACATCTTGACATTTAACATCAAACTATATTAACACTGGATCCTACATTTCCCACAATACAAATAATGGCATCTTTTCATTTGATGTATTATATATAATGTCTACAGCTCCCGTGTGTAACTCAGGAAGCTCAGGAAGTTTCTTAGACCTCAGAGCGAGTTCTCCTTTCTTGGCCGTTTGTAAACGTAACCAGGGTCTCATCAGCTTTTCACATGTGAGCGAGTGCAGGACACAAACTTCACACAGGAAACATCACAAACTATCCATGAACTAGTGAACAACAGCTACAGGCTACAGAGGATGAAGAGTTTCAGACTCATGAGGAAGAAGATTAATGAGCAAAGGTAAACAAAGATGCACAAATTTTCATTAACAACAATAAAAATTGGATTCATATCTGATGTGTGACTCTGTCCCAGAGTAGATTTTAATGGTAAAAGATAAACAGAGTGATGGTGCAAATGACTGACAGCTGGAGAACTCACTGATGACAAATCCAGAGAAAGCCCAGTTTATCCATCCACCAATCACAATCATGGGCAGGACGTTGGTCAGGTTCCCCTTCATCATGTCTGTCAACATGCTGGTGTCTGAAACACAAAGGCAAAATAAAGTCTGGAAGATCTGGAGATGTCAAGGTAAACACTGTTCTCTCTCTCTCTCTCTCTCTCTCTCTCTCTCTCTCTCTCTCTCTCTCTCTCTCTCTCTCTCTCTCTCTCTCTCTCTCTCTCTCTCTCTCTCTCTCTCTCTCTCTCACTCACTCACTCACTCACTCACTCACTCACTCACTCACTCACTCACTCACACACCTGTCATGGGGTTCTTGGGGACGACCTTCCTCTTGACCTTCTTGAAGAAACCGGTCTCTGCATTGTTGAAATAATGTTTCCTCATGGCAAAAGACTGAAACAGTGACAACACGTTTACACACAACAACTCAGCTTCTTCTTCACACAGTCACACACATCCTCCGTTAGGTTTCTCAACTTAATCTAAATCCCTGCGACACATCTTCAGCTACTCTCTCAGTTTATCTTCCCACTTCTCACATGTTCTCATATCATGTGAAACTTGGTTTTAATTAAGAAAGTGAAGCTAATTTTTAACTCTGCTCTCCCTCTGTTGTTCATTTTCACTGTTGATAATTAATAAATAATTCAAAGATGTTTACTGTGATATTTATCTGTTCTATCTATCTGGATGCTGTGTATGATGAAGGTCCTCTTTACAATAAAAATTAAAATAACAGTTTATTTTTAAAAATCACAACTGTCTGCTCCTGGCTGCAGAATAATGAGAAGTTAACATGAGGCTTTGTCAAATTTTTCAGACGTCTACCTGGGAAAATCTTAATGCTTGTTAATTTAGAAAGCAACAATTGTTTAAAGCTCCACAGTCTAAAGGCAGATGTCCATATGTTTGTGATTATAAAGCAGGTCTAGGTTCTATATTAATACTGTGAAAGTATCAAAGCCTCAGTCCACAGAGAAATGCACACAGCCTGTATTCAGAAACTGAGCCTTAAAACCAGCCATCAGGACTTCTTACATCAGAAGAGAGGCTCTGAACCTCTCTTCTGATTGGCTCACTGACCTGTTGTTACTAGAGTTGTAGAGAGAAGCTTTACACAACTAATGAATAATAAATTCAATCATATTCCCAACCTCTGAAGCCGAGTCAGTGTGTGTGAATTTACCTGTCGAGGAATGTACTTTCCATTCTCTCTGAGGATGCGGCTGCGCAGGAGCACCTGACTGAACAGAAACACCAGCAACACTTTAGATTAGTCCCAGTCCAGTCGATCAGAGACACAAGCTGCGTTCAGACAGGCAGCTGAACAAACACAGTGGAGGAGAAACAGCAGCCACAACCTGCAACACAACTACAAGATGTTCCCATAGAAAACTGAATGTGCTACAAAGTTCAGTCACTGGCTTGTCCACGTTTCTTTAGTCTCAGGTCAAACTCTGTCTCACCTGTCAGAGACCTGCTCCAGGTCGACCTTTTTGTCGCTGTGGAGCAGCTGGGTGACATAGTGACGGATGATCCCGACAAAGAAGGTGATAAAGACGATGGGCAGGACCACCCACAGACGAATACTGGAGTCCAATAAGAGCTCTGGACCGGCCATCGCTCTTTGTTCAACCAGCCAATCAAAACAGACGAGAAGACACTCTGAAGGAGGCAAAATTAATTTAATTAGTTTAGTTAGTTAATTAATAGTTAATTAGTCTGGTCTCAGGGTTATCTGACTTCACTGAGCCTAACATCAGCCATCTGTTTACTCCTGTTCATGGTGCCTTACAAATACAATAAATAAATGTAATAGAAATAATTAGCACAGCAGGACACACAACCTTTACCAAAGGAGCAGTAATATCTTGTTTTAAGGTTTTAAATAAAACATTGTGAATCATGTGTTGTTGAAAGGAGCTTTATAAATGAAGTTGGCTTGCCTTAAAGTCAGGTTACAGTTTATAACCAAATCTAGTGAGGTATTAGTAGTTTTACTTCCTCCATCACTGATACGTCGCTAGCTTTATATGAATCTACATAGTTTTGACTCCGTCCAGCTTTGGCCCAGAGACACTTTAAAAATAAACTGACCTATTAAAACCAGCAGCAGGCCTTGGGGGCAGCTAACAGCTAACCAAATCACAACAACCGGACACAATAACGGCTCCTGTCTTTACCTTTAACCGAGATGACCGCAGATAAACCGACCTTTTCGTGACACCTGACCGGTCTCCATTCAACAACCAGCTAAAGTTAGCATTAGCAAACCGGCTAACTTAGCTAGTTAACCTAGTTACTCTTCGACCTCTGAATTACTTTTTCTACAAACTGTTTGTTTCAGTGACAGACCAGTTTGTTTTACAGACTTTGGTGCACTGTCGGTTAATGTGGATATTCGAAATGCCACGTTTGAAATTCACGTAACTTACCACATTTATGAACTTGGAGAATTAGCAACACGACAAACACGTTCAGCAGTTTCAAAAAAAGACGAAGAAGAAGCACTTCCGGTTCAAACGGAAACACCGACAAAGCACAAGAGAAGGGAAATCTGGGAAATTAAAAAAATAAATAAATAAAACGTTTTAATCCCCAATTTTTGGCTATTGGACAGGGGTTTTTTCCAGCTAAAATTCGAAGATATATATCTATATATATATATAATTATATAATAATACCTGCTATATGTTATAATATAAAAATAACTATATGTTGTTTTAGCATTTAAAAGAAAATAAGTAATAACTACATAACGGGGGTTTTGAAAAATTATAATAAACTGTTTCATTTTACAAAAAGAAAAAAAAGTGTAACTTGACTTTCCTTTTTTCTCCTTTATGGTTAACTCCAACAGTCAAACTGTGCAACACTCTCAACCATTTTTTATGATAATCATTCTCAACACATCTTAACTATTGTGCAACTTGCAAATGTCCTTTTATTTCTTTTCCTCTTTCTTATTTTCTCAACATACTGTTGTGAGAGAAGATTACTCAATTATTGTATTTCATAATAAAAGACAACCAAAAGAGACATCACCAGACTTACATTTTATTTGTAGAATGAATTGCTAACCAAGTCAGTTGCAACTTTAGAAACCTAAAGGCACAATTCATATGGAAACAAGTGTAAAAGCAAGTACAAAAAAGATTTCAAACCAAAGGCAATGCTGCTATCTGCAAGCAAAGTATTATAATGTTAGCTAGCTAGCCATTGTACACACCAATACTAAATCATTCTTCTAGCAGGTTTTGTTCATAAAATTATTTCTTTGGTCAACAGCTGCTTTCTTCCTAATCCATTTATCATCCATTTATCTTTTTGTGGCCTGATTTTACTTTTTTGAAATGACAAAGTTCACCTGAAGCTCTCAGTATCAGAGCAACTATCACAATTGCAAACAAAATAGTTTTGTCCATGCAGAGTGCATTAAATAATGTTCTCCTTTTAGAGGTTGAGGATAAGCTTAGAGGTGCACGTAGGTTGTTTTTTTTTATTTTGGACAGAGGCAGGCTAGCTGTTTCCCCCAGTTTCCAGTCCTTATGCTAGGCTATGCTAACAACATCCTGACTCCAGTTCAGTAATTGACAAGCAGATATGAGTAGTGTATGTGTGTGTGTGCGTGTGTGTGTGTGCGTGTGAAATCACCCAAACAAAACAGGACACATCTTTCCATCAACATGAACAGATTTTTATGTCTTTAGAGCAATAAATATTTCCACTTTGTCCATATCTCTGCAATTTCAAAAACAAAGTACAAGTAATATATATTTATATACACAGCTAAAATCTTCCATACATAATTTTTAAAATAATGTCGTCTCTGTTGACACATATTTGACACTGTACTCATACAATTTTACAAGGACTATTCCAGTCTCTCTTTGCTCTACATTATAAACAAGAAATATTTTTTACTCCATAAAGCGGTCCAGTGTGTTGTTACATACCTCCGGTCCATGCCCTTGTATAGATACACACAACACAGACTGTCTTTACACAGGAACAGAAAACTCCCAATGTTTTTAACTTCATTTGAATCAGATCTGATGTGCTTTATTTTTTTTTTTTAAATGCTCCCTGTTTTGCCTGCAGCTCTTAGACCAGATCTGTTTCTACTGGCATTAAAAATCTTCTGTTCCTGGTGTAACCACAGCCAGAGACAAACTGCCTGCTGCCGAGCAAAGTGAGTACTCGCATTGTTATTTTTTATATAACGATGGTTATGTACATTCATGTTTATAATACAATTTCATTCAGTGCAGATACTGTAATAAATACCACATGCAAACTGATAGTGGAGAGCAGACCCGGGCAGAAAAAAAACATATTTGAATTGAGTATTTAAAGGACCATACCTGGGCTTTTGCATGTTCCTAAACTGCATATACTGTACATTACCTCCACAAACTATGTTTTAGATTCATTTTCTACCCTCCAGGCATCGATTTTAGTTGATATCAATGACAATTTACTTGGAGATACCCAATCCATCAGTGATTTTGTATGTATTACATAGATGAACTTTGTTGTCAGCAAATCTGCCCCAGAATCAGTAAACACGTACATGATTAAAGAGTTTTCCAAAGAATATTTGTCAAAAACACTGACAAAAAATAATAATAAACTAGACCTGTAAGTGTGTATATTGGGGTCCAAGCACTCAGTGCCACTTTGAACTGAAGGTGCAGCAACTCACTGGGTGGTCGAGGTCGTAGCTGCGATCCTGCAGTGAACGCTGCCATGATCGGATCCAGCCTCGGACCACAGGGGCTGAATAATGATTTAACAAAAGACCCTGAAAACACAAGACAGTTCCAGAACTGTGGTTGCTGGAAACCCTAAGAAATGTTGGCAGTGATGATTCAAGAATCAAGTCTGCAAATTAGATTTTCCTTTTATAGAGATTGACACAGAAACCGAAGCCTGTCCGAAGGAAATAAATCTAAAAACTGAAGGTGGGATTTGGAGAAGTAGTGTAAAGTAGATACGATTTGTAGTGCAACATGCAAAAACATGAGTATGGAACTTTAAAATGGGAATCGCTCTAGCTTGGGCATGTAGTGGAACAGGGCAAAATGTTGTGTAATTCCTTGCGAGGTAGGTTTGATCCAGTGCTCCTCAAGAACTTTGTTTTGTTATTTCAAGTGTTTAATTAATAGTTTTCGTCTGGATTAGACGTGTGACTACTGAGTGTTTCTGTGGAATTCCTAGCAGCTCAACATGTACTGTTTATTTGAACGGTTTCAGAGGATTGTTTGGTGGTTGAAGTGTTGCTTGTTTCCATTAAAAGGTTTGTGAGAGAATTCGCTGAGGCTTCATGATGATTCAGAGGTGTGCAGGCGTGTGTGTTCACGTGCGCAAACGGGGTGAGTGAAAGTAATTGTCACAGTCTGTATTAAAAAATGCTAGATCACAGAAAATTCTTGGATTTGTTGTAAACATATTAAAAATTAAAAAGATTTTAGTATTTCTATAAGATGCCCAAATCAGAAAAGAAAAAAGTCATCTCACACTCGCAAGCACATAACAAAATTAAAAATGCTAAAAATACAAAACAGCCCAAGGAGTACGTTATGTTAGTAGAAGCTTGTCACACAACAATATTGATAATAATATCAGTAGCACACTCTAAAAAGTCAAAGGGGTTCTTCAGATTGAAAACAAAAGGGGACCCAAGATGGTTCCCCAGGAACTATGCAAACTGATTATAATCCATGACAGCATTTCCACAAATCCTGAACACAAAGGGCTATTACAAAAAAAACATTTTAGGGATTTTTATTGTTTTGTTTTCTAGAGAGGAACTCTTAGATGCTCAAATGCCTGAAGAACCCAGATGAACTTGTGGTTTTTAGAGCATACGTTTTGTTAAATTCAAGCAATTCTGAACCTCAGTTACAGATTGATGCTGTTGGCCCCATTGAAAATAGAACATACTGTACAGTTAATATCTACAGTTGGCGCATTCACGTAATCACAGGGAAACTAGAAATGTGTCATTAATATTTGTATTCAGAGCATCAGAGGACTTTCTCATCATCCACCAGTTAAACACCGGTCATTATTTGTATGAGGCTGACGAAACCAGCCGCTCTGACAGGGAAGCAACCAGCACTGAGAGGTTTATTTCTAATCAAAAAGTACAAATGGCTGGTAAAATAGTTCAAGTGGTTAAAGAACTTTCTACCAGCCATCATGGGCTTCCTGCCCTGACATCGGGTGATCTGGATTCAATGGGAAAAAAAGAAGAAAATACACTTCAATACTGGCATGGTATAACTTAAAGTGCAAAAAAAACTATGTGTAAAATGATTTTTTTTTTTCAAGAATATCTCACTGAAACTCTGCACTCCAGTCCTGTTCAATGTCAACAAGTCCTTCAAGAGTGAGTTAAGTCCGGTTTTCAGGTTCCTCTGTGTCTTTGTTGGATGTCGAGGGAGACGATGGCTCAGTCCTTCAGCCAGATTAAGACAATGGCTAGATATTTGTGGATACAATCAATCAATATATAATTGATTTAGATGCTGTATTGTCTCCATATTTCAAGGTGGTCTTTACTTGAAGATTATTTTTTAGGATCAGTTTGTATTTTACCATCCCTCCGTCTGAAGGCACCTTTTTCTCCATTTTGCTGAATGTGGTATTAGACTTTGTTCACCAGGAATGTCTTAAAGATTTCACATCCTGTTGAGAGAAACTGACAGATCTTAAACTGGGTGAGAAATCAACCTTTATCTTTTATTAGCTAAACATATGTGTTTCCAAAGGCTTAAAATGTGGGGAATCCAAGAGTGGTGTGGTTAAAGTTTTTGAAATACTGCTTATATTTAGTTTTATAAGCTCATTGTTCTGATAATAAGTTATTTTGCAGACTTTGTCCTCATCTGAATGGAGGGTGTTGTATGGTGCACAGACTGTTCAGGCCTCAGACAGGTCCCGACCTCTGTCAGCTAAACAACCTGTCCACAAAATGGAATTTATGTCTGGATGATGCACAATTTGTATTTTCTAAACTGAATAAAACATTTGTCATTTAATTTCCCACCCAGTTTAGTTCATGTTTCCAGTGTCATACCTATTGAGAACGTGTATATGGTGTTACACTATAAGATCTTGTTTAACGTACCCTGAAATAACAGCTGCATGACTTTATGACTGGGACTCAATGTCTTTATTTAGGTACTGTAGCTTCCTGGCTTCATCATAGGCAGAGAAGCTACTGAAACCAAAGACTCTGTTTCCCAGACTGCACCCTGTTTGGCACCTTTCAGCATAATCTCCTTGCCTGGCAACATAGAGGGGTCACATACAATATGGAGCAATGAAATACAGTTGACACATATTATAATTTCTGACAAATTCAGGTTATTACTTGTATATAACTAGGATAGTTAATAATGAGGGGGGAGCATTCACTGCTTTAGAAAACTGTCAAATAAACCTCCCTTCATAAGAATCAATTATTGGGAAAATTACAATGTCAAACATCAACCATCTGCATTTTAAGGTCCCAATCCATAACAACAACAGCACCCTCTGCTGAAACCCTGTAATCCACAAACACGAAAGGCTTTTATTCATTTTTGCAAAATAAAAGGTAAAAAGACATCTGTTGTTTTTGTTATGATGGCTTATTTAAAGTTTAAAAAAAGTTTATTGTAGAAAGTGAAGTCGTCTGTTACCTTCACTAATGCACTTTTTATGGCCAAATAAAATCTGGATTGGGGTTTTAAATTATAACAAATCTCTCCCCTGCATAAAGGATTTTAACCAGAGACGCACTGACACTCATTAGCTATTGCACAGGTCATGCATACCTGTCTAAGACACAGAAACTGCACCATATTAATGCTAAGCACTTCTGCTTCTCAGCAACATGTCATGGCTTGTTAATATGTCAACATCCAAAACAATGGTACAAGTGCTTTTTGTGCGAAAAACAAAGTGGTGCAAGACGAGTGGGATTTTTGGAATATAATAAAAAGACTCATCCTGTTCTCAGGCTTCCTAAAAACCTGAACTGTCCCTTTAACCAGCACTGTACATAGCATTAGCATCAAGTGCTAACCCTTGTGTTAAATGCTCAGGCACTGTTCCCTTCACTTCTGGTCCCTGAACCATTTGTCCACAACAGCGACTCACAAATTCTTACTCACAATGACACAAACACTTCCTCTGTCAGTGAAGAACTTGAGTCCAGGCCGCCTCCGCAGGGAACTACAAAGGGAAGCTGAGGAGATTTTCACCAAGACCGCAGGATTTATGTTAGTGGTTTATGTTCTTGGTGATAGTTGCTCCATGGGCAGGTTTTCCAGGAGGATTTGCCCCTGCAGGGTGCAAGTTACCCCACAATCATCTTTCAGTGCACGTGTGAGTCTTTCTACCTGCGGGGGAAGTGGATGTGAAAATAACACAGGCTGAGCAATTTCCTCTTCCCCGCTCTCAGTGCTCTCTTTCTCACCAGGTGGCCATTTTGATACACCTGCATTTGCCCTCCTCCCCCTCCACCTCTCCTCCTCCCTCTCCTGCTCCCTCTCATTACCGCCCCCCGGTGGCTCACAGCGGGGTGGCGGACCACCGTCCTCGGCTTCTGCCTTCTCACACGACCGTGCTGATCCGGCTGACGGGTTTCGATTTGGGACCGCCCCCTTGCCCTCCCCCCACCCCTGGGTGCGGGGAGAGCGGGGCGTTCGAAGGGGGAGGTAAGGGGGAGTGGGGAGGGGGAGGTGGGATGGAGGAGAGGGGCGGATACTGCGGACCGTAGGGCTGCGGAGGTGTCTGGGAGACTAGGCGTGCCGAGGGCGTCTGGGGTGGTGGGGTGGAGAAGATGAAGTGGGTGGACGGGGAGGCGGAGGGGGAGGGGCTGAGCGGGGAGTGTGTGTGCACGGCGTGGTTGTGAGAGTGTGTGTGGGCATGGGGGTGGGGCTGAGAGTGCGAGATGGTTAGTGGGAGCTTGTTGCCTCCACCCGGCCGGCCCGCCGCGGGGTGCGAGTGGTAGAGTCCGTGTGGGGTAGTAGGTGTGACGGGGGAGTGTGGGGACAGTGGGGGGGGCGTGGTGAAACCCGAGGCCATGTTGTAGCGTGGGTGCTGGGCGACGACATGTTGCATCCTCTGATGCTGCTGGGTAAGAGAGGGAGCGCAGCCGGATGGGACCTGCCGCCGGGGTGCGGAGAACCTGTGCGAGAGGACGTGGTGCTGCGGGACGCTCTGCATGTGGTAGCGGTGATGGTGGTGGTAGGGTGGGGGTGGCGTCTGCTGCTGCTGGTGCCCCGTAACACTGACTACGCCTCCTCCACTGTTGCCGTGGCAATACTGGGCGTGCAAAGCCTGGAGCTTGGACGGTCCCCCGCCCGTACCTCCTCCCCCTCCAACTCCTCCCGAGTCCGACTGGCCGAGGTTGGCCGATGGGGAGGGGCATGGGGAAGGGGAGGATGGGTGGGGGATGGGAGGTGCGGGGGCGGGGTAGTGGGGGGGTGATGATATCATCAGGGGACTCGGGGGACCCTGAGGAGTTGGCGATGTCATCGTCAGGGGACCAGGAACCTTGCCTCTGCGGCTGCCGAAGAAATTCCCCAGCGGGCCGCCAGTCGGGCCTATCCCACCCACCATCCCTCCTCCGCCCCCAGCCCCTCCCCCGCTCACGAGTGGGGAGGTGGTGACCCCTCCCTGGTTGTGACAGAGCCCCGGCCCACCCCCCACCCCTGTACCGGGGCTCTGAGTAGGGCGGTGTGGCCGGTAGGCTGCTGGAGACGAAGGGACCATCATGGGGCTGTAGGAAAGACCTCCAGCAGGCAGGGGGCGCTGCTGGTGAGGCCGGGGGCTGCTAATAATGGAACCCTGTGAGGAGGAGTTAGATAAGAGAGGGAGGAAAGAACAAAAAAAAAAGAGGAAAGTAAACAGATTGAAATACACAACCATTTAACTACTTAGTTTGTAGTCAGCCACAATTCATTCACAGTCTTACATTATCACCAGAATGTCTGCAGTTACTTATTATTTACTTTATGCTGTTATAATGTCTGGATAACATGGGAGATTACGTGTAACAAGCTTTCAAAATACTTCCTGCTCACAACTGATCACAGAGCTTCAACTCTTCACAAGCTGATTTTCACATGAATTGACCTGAGACTGGTGGCGTCTGACGGGTCCAACATTTTAATTCATCTAAAAATACCCAGTGTAGGTGTAGGAGTTAAACGGGCAGATTTCAGGACAGACACACAGGTGAAGGATGAATGAAGTCGACAGAGAGAAATGACAACACAGAATGACAGCTGCATGCAGCGTAATGAGGGCCCTCACACTGTGGTGCACTTTGGGGCCGCTGCCACGAGGCCTCTTGATGCAGCCAGTTTACATTATGCTCCTGTGCATCAAGTATCAACCAGACCATGAAAATCAAATGATGATTATCACTGAAGGGTTCTGTTTTCAGTAGGTGGTGCTATGACTCTGACTTCATGTTACCATGTAGATGTCTTCAGTGTGAGAACGTGAAGTTTGGAGCAGACTGGACGATGTATATTTGATTTAGAATTACATTGAAATGTCCCGCACCACTCACTGAAAACTTGTAGTTTTCACTTTGAGGCAGCATCAAGCATTTTCTGATCAAGTTTAAGGTGGGTGAAGTCATCCCGCCAGAGGGAGTACATCAGATTGTAAAACATACATTTCCTGTCGTCACAAGGGGGCGCTATGACTTTAACTGTGGTCGTCTTCAGGCTGGGACAGTGAAAAGTTTGGACAATGTGTGCTTGACATTCAGTAACTTCCTGTTACATGGAGAAAATTTTGCATCACAAAGGTCTTAAGATTAGACTGACCAAATATGATGTCAATGTAATTAATTCTGTAGGAGGAGTTAGTTAAAGTACGACACCCTTAAATTGCAAAAACAGTGCCACAATTGCCAAGAAAATTCAAAATGGCTGACCTCCTGTTGGGTTTAGGGTGGGGGTGCAATAGACCTTTTTGTGCCTTCCGAATTTCATACATACAGATGTAACAAAGCATAGAGGCTGTATTTCTTATTCTAGGGGGCGCTATCGAGCCACATTTGTGTGCAAGACCCATAAAATACGTAAATTTCCACCAGGCCTGAGTTTTCCAGTATGTTTAGGCCTCAAAATGGCAAAATAGCAGCTAAAACAAGGTCCTCACACTGGTTGAAGCAGACGCCCTGATATTCCAGAGGTTATGATGCAAACTGTATAACTGGGACATCTGGAACATGTAGTTGGATTCAGAACAGGACCTTTGTTTCATGTTGTACCCCTCTCTCTCTATTCACATCTGTCTGTATCTACACCATGACACTGTCCAGTGAAGGTGAAAATGCTAAAAAAAATAATCTATAAAAATATCCAGGACTGTTTTGCACATCTAAAGTAGAAATCATAATTCTTCAAATACAGATTTAATCAACAAAGTGTCGTGCAGACCTGAAGGTTTAACAAAGTGACTGGTTGTTCCAACTCCCTACACGAGGCGAGTTCAGAACGGAGAAGATAAAACATGTCAACAAACTCAAAATATGGACAAGAATAAAAGAGACAGACATCCCAGCGTCTTCGCTCACATGCAGAGATGTTTCAGCCGGGACGTCACCGTACACTTCCATTCATGAATGAATCAGACACACAAACATGCAGACAGCAGGTGTGTGACATGCTGCTGTAGCGTGCTGCATGCTTTCAGCCCCGCCCCGCCAAACTTACTTCAATGGTACTGTCCAATGACCCCACACTGTTCCTACGACCTCGCTTCCCTGTTACCCAATCAGAATGAGGCAGGGTTAAAATTTGTTGGCCAAGAAATAGTCCCATCACGAAACCCACTAAAACCACAAACTGTTGTTTTTAATCATCATTCTCAATTTAGTATCAAGTAATCAAGTAATCAAGTAACTAAAGGTTCCAAATAAATCCACTGGAGTAAAAAGTACAATATATAATGTATCTTGAAGTAAAAAGTGCCATGAGAAGTACTTCAAAAGTACAGTACTTGAGTAAATGTACTTTGTTACATTCCACCACTGCTGAGATTAAACTGTCTGAACGTATACAGAGTGGATATTTTTACAAATGCTCCACCTCAGCCTGCGACAACATTAAAATGCTGGTGACACGTTGGTGCATTAGTAATAATAATAAAAGTGTAACTGCATTCTGCTGCAAAATGAATATGTGTACTTTTGATTTTTGAAGTGTATTTGGCTAATCATACTTCAGAACTTTTACTCAAGTGAGATTTTTAACTTGTGAAAGTTGTGTAACTGGTTAAAAATGAGCAGTAACAGAAATCTGATCCGTATTCATAAACATGATCTCCATCAGTATTGGTAGGATATCAGTTAGTTTTATCTGCATGACATCTAAAATAAAAAACCTAAAATAAACACCGGTTATCCATGAAGTACAGTCACCACACCTATGAATGTTATGTTGTAGTTTCTGTAGTTTTCCACTAGGTGGAGACAGAGCATCACTGCGTCACATCAGATCTGCATCCCACTGTTTTAGATTTCACCAGTTTCATCAGTTGCATAAGAGTTTGCTCTGAGTCAGTGAGTCGTAATAAAAACAGAAACATCAGCTCTGTTATTTCACAGGTGATAAAAACTCTAACAACTGTAACAACTTCCTGTCTGACATCCTGACCTGTTTCTGAGAGGTCTCTCAATGAGGAGCTGAGCGCCGTGCGTTTGAGTCCGTCCACTGAGGCGTACGTGTCGTCGAGGCTCGGCCTACCCAGGGTGCCGTTCACCACCTCGCTCTTTACGGGCCCGCTGCCGGTGTTGGCCCCACCGCCCGGCGTCCCTCCGCCTCCAGGTCCTCCCCCGGTCAACACACCCGGACGCATCACCCCTTTCTGCTTCTCGAGCTCAGCTGGAAGGAGAGATGGAGAGAAGAGACTCAAACATTTTCAATCAGAGCCACAACAACAGCCAGAGCACCACCTCTGTCTCCCAGTGAAGAGCACACTTACACTCCACCCTGTACTTCTCCATGTCCTGCACCTCTGCGATGCTCTCTCGGAGGTCGGAGGTGAAGCGCGCTCGGTCCTGCTGGCTCGGAGCCGTGAAGACGATCAGCACCTTCCTCTCTCCTCCGGGGTTCGCAGACGTCAGTCTGATACCATGAGGGTAGTCTGGGTGACACACAACACACACACACACACACACACACACACACACACAGACACAGACCATATGTTACACACTGTGGTTTACGGCCCCAAAAGCCTCTGACCTCCCTGAAAGGAGCTGAATATCAGAGCTGAAGTGACTCATTTTTCACTGTGGGCTGACGACGTCATGATGTCATGCTCAGACATCTCCAGCAGCTACAGTGAAATATCAGTGATCTAAAACATCAGGTTTTATCCACCTGTGTTCAAACACACTTTAAACCTGAAAACCTGGGTTAGGGTTAGGCTAAAAATTTTGTATTACTGAAAGTAATCAGAAGAGAGGTTCAGATCCTCTCTTCTGATTGGCTGACTGACCTGTTGTTACTAGAGCTCCAGAGAGAAGCCTGAGAGAGGAGATGTAAAACTACACTGAGATGGTTTTTGGTTCTTAAAACCACAAATATATCTTCTGATGGAGATCAACACTTCAGATAAACCACTGGAGATGGTTAAAATATGGAGCTAGTGTAATTCCCATAAACAACAGGCTGTGTTTTTGTTGCAGCACAGAATCAAATCTACTGTAATTACTGCTCACGACTCATATCACAGGACACAACCTGTCATGGCAGGATCAAAAGACAAAAGGTAGACACACACACACACACACATTTCCTTCCACTACCTTCCTCCCACATGATACACACACACACACACATATACATAAAGGTGCATCCACCCACAGACAATACACACACTGTACTCACCCACCCACCCACACACACACACACACACACACACACACACACACACACACACACACACACACACACACCAGCAGTCGATGTATGATTGTGCTGATGAATCATATGGGACAATCTGTCCTGGTCACAGTCATCACCACAGTCTGCCAAGCCCCATTTAGCTCCAACTGGAGAACCAGAACTGTCAACAACAACTGAACAACAACAACTAAGTAAGTAACCGACAAAGCAGCCATGACTGCAGCTTCAGCACACGCTGACCCCACAAATAACTCCCAAACTACTGAATAATGTTGATCTTGTGATGTAATATTGTGCAATAGAACTGAGTGGAGCTGAAACTGAAACAGCCAGATCTGTTTGTACACATTTAAAATGTGAACCATTCGTCAACTGAAAATATTATACTATTTTTATATACTAAAAATCTAAGAATGTTAAATTCATCTTATTCAAAATTATGGATTTGTTTTTTGTTGTTGGAGGAGTTCAGGAGCCACATTCTTCTGAGGCTGCATTTGAAGACTGATTGCATCACAATGGTGCATAATGAAATAATAATGAAAAATGAAACACATGAAAATAATTAAAATAATAAGGCAGCAAACAACACGGACAGAGAGCCTGAGGATCACACTGTCAAATGTAAGTAAGGTTTCAGCTCAGTTCAACAGCTAACGGTACAACTGTGAGAACCAAGGGCCTTAAAGTTGTTGTCAAGATTGCTAGGTGACAGGAGCCGCACTTTGTGACTCAACGGTAACTCCTGACTCCTCCGAAGGATGCGGCCCCTCAGCTAATGGCACAAATTTTCAGACAATCTCTCGTGGAAGACGTTCATAACGTTGCACCCAGGTGTTCACATGGAAAGTGTCAGAAAAGAAAGTTCAAACCCAGCACACCCTCTCAGTGAACCAGTCACAGTGTGAAGCTGGGGTGAATGTCAGCCATCATTGGTTTTGGAAAGTAACAGAAATGGTCGGACGCAGTCTCCCCAAATCTGACACTGTCAGGTGTGGGAGGAGGGAGGTTCTGAATCCCGCTTCAGAATCCCTGATGTGTGTGATTGGGTTTGGTGAGATTTGTGCGGGAACCAAACCAAACAGCGATGTCGAGGTGTACTGACACCTGTTGCTCTTTAAGGGGTTAAAAACGAGAGCTTGGTTTCATGTTGGCCATCACCTTGTGGGTGGTTCGGATGCATTATGCAGCCTTTTTGAAAATGGAGGAGATGTGATTTTGGAGCCGAACTCTTCAGAGCGAGGCATCCTGTTAACAGGTGCTGAGGCAGATTTGAAACGCCACCAACTCCAATCTGCTGCAGAGGACTGAGAGCCAATTCATCTCTGCTGAAATAGAGGCTTGGAAAACACACACACGCCCACACACACACAAACACACACGCACGCACGCAACTCTGTGCAAGACTGTGTTAACATTATTATTGAAAAATGTGTCGGTTGAATGAGTCATGTTTTAAGGAATGCAGCTAAGCAGCCTTGTTTTCAGATTGACAGACATATATTTAGGAAATCCTGTGATGTGCTTCCACTGTGTTTCTTTGAAACAGGCTGTTGGTGTTTTCAGTTGTGTACTAACTACACTTTTATAGACTGACGATGCCTTACATTTAAAGAAAAGGCTGGCAGACAGAGTGTAATTTCTGTAATTGGAGAGGAAAGTGACGTTGCATTTTGCCAAGTGATTATTAACAGATTGTTGAGAACATTTCCAACTGGGACAGAGTCTCCAGTTTTTGTCCCACGCGCATTTTTGGAATTTTGCAAATTTCAAAAGCAAAACCTATTGTCATGACTGAGTTAAAATCAAATTCTTGATACATAAATATGTAACTCATATAATCCATATGTACAGTACCACAACATCTTGATTCATTTGTGCCCCACATGCACCTGTGGAAAAACTTTTAGCCACTTCCAGACCTGTACGTACACTGTTGCAACCCAACAGTACCTTCCAGCAACCATTCAAACCATGTCAGCCTAGTATTCCAAGGAATTGTGTTCAAATTGGAGGAGACTGCCACTCTAGATTTTCATCTAATGCAGGAAGTATTGTATCTATGTTGCAAAACTTGCAACTGAGCAACTTCTTGACACATATGTACACCACCCGCAACCTCTGGATCTAAATGTACCATACTGCAACCTCTTCAGCTGCATGTATCCTGCTGGAACCTCTTGTACCCTACTGCAACCTCTTACACCACATATATCTTACTTATTTACCTTACCAATGTCTTGACTCATATGTACCTAAATGTACTATACTGCAGCCTCTTGTGCCATATATACCCTACTGCAACCTCTTGAGCTATATGTGCCTTACTGTAACCTTGTGCTGTAATTACCCTACTGCAACCACTTAAACGTTAAGTATCCCATTGCAACCTCTTCAGCTGTATGTATCCTACTGGATCTTCTTGCACTGTATCTACCCTACTGTAACCTCTTTTTTTTTTTTTTTTTTAAATTATTTTTTTGGGCTTTTCATGCCTTTATTATAGCTTACCCTATAGAACCCTACTGCAACCTCTTCAGCTATATATACCCTATTGCAACCTCTGAATGAATGAATGAAAACTTGGTACAGATATTAATGTTTATGAGACAATGTAAACCACTGACTTTGGTGATCCCCTTATGATGGCTCTACCAGCAAGTTGAAAATTATAATTACAACAATTATTTGATTGTTTGCCTGAATTTTGATACAGACAGAGATTACCTGTGTTCCTCACTTAATTAACTGTAATAACTAAAGTGATTCCCTGACTTTTCATATTGCCCCTTCTTGACTCCTTGACTGATCTCATCCCATCCTCAGGTCAAAACTTAAATTTGTCTAATACTACTCTCAGAGTTTTGTAGTGCAGTGTACTTTTTGCACACATGCTGCAGTGTTCGGGACCCACTCACACCATACTATTTCTATCTCATTCGTAACACTTTGCAGTCTTTGCTTCCCTTCCCTTTGTACTATTAAAGCATCCCTTGAGTTTTCCTCTACTGGTGTTGATCCACATTTAACCATAATAAGCCTTTACACATCGAACGCCAGTGCAGTTATGGTAAAATCAGTCAACTCGCTCTCAGACCTGCTGCTGTTGTGTAACTTGTCAAACACTGTAAATCTGAAGAGGCTGATATGATTATCACAGGGGATCCCCCCAGAAGAGACTGTAAAGCCCCCAAACACCAGACATACATTGCCCCAGGCAGTGATGAGTGTATACACATTAGCATCAACACAGCCTGTGTCTGTATGTATTTGCCTCAGTGTATGTGTGTGTGGTGAGTATATATCTGTGTGTGTTTTCAGTGGATCTGCTAACTGTGGGGTAAAATTAGAGAGTTGAGCAAGAAAAGAATCAGAGATATAAAAAATAAAAAGAGGAGAGGCTGAGACAGATGGAGAGAGCAGATGGACGAGAGGGGAGGAGTGTGGCAGAGTACAGAGAGAGAGAGAGAGAGAGAGAGAGAGAGAGAGAGAGAGAGAGAGAGAGAGAGAGAGAGAGGGTACTTACAGGTGTTTTGGAAGGTGTGGACCTGCATGTCCACCAGGGGAAACGATTGTCTGAAACTGTAGGTAACAGAAGTCTTCTTCTTTTGGAAGATCTTCGTCACCTGAGGAGGAGGAGGAAAAGAGAGATGAGGAGAAAAGACAAAGGGTAAAGGAGAGAGGAGAGAGAAGAAAAAGTCATGGAAGAAGACAGAATATGAAGACAGAGAAAACAGAGGATGAGGGAAGGAAACAGCAAAAGAGACAAAGGAGGAGGGAGTGTTTGATTATGTTAATCTTCATCTTCATTTGTTTCTTTTGTTCATTTCAAGGTTTTTTTAATCCCTCAGTGGTTATTTTAATCTCTTCTCCACACATTCTCCTCTGCTTGTTTTTGTCACATTATAAATAAAAGAAAATGACTGAATTAGAGCTGAATCACAGTCAGAGCCACTAACTCTAACAAACACAACACACACTTTGCATGACAATGACTGTATATGAAGACTCACTACGTGTTTTAAATCTTTTATTTAGACCGAAAAGCTTTTGTCAGAAACCTCCTGAGTCAAAATTCATTAAGTTGCTCAAATTAATATTTGAAGTTGGTCAATACCTGGTTTCTGTTTTTTGTTTTGACCTTAATACGACCTCTGTGTATCATTAAAACAGGAAGACCCTCCCCCATTTTTAAATTTAGTTTTAAAGATAAATACACAGTCTCATTTTTACAGTGTTTTCAGTGGAGTCTTAAATCTTTGTTTTTGTTGTGTTTGTTTTTTTTGCTCCATATTGTTAATGTTTTAATTGCTACAGTGTAGATTCATATCATAGATCCATTAAATGACTGTATACAGACAAAGAATGCAAATATTTCTTTAATTAACATATAATGAAACACTGATACTGTGACTTTGATCTGGACTTATATTCTCTTCTTTTACACTTCCACTCCACCTCCATTCAGGAGGACATGCTTTTTACTTTAAGACATTTGTTTGACAACTTTAGTTACTAGCTGCAGATTCAGATTAACAATACAAAATATAATGAAGTGCGATGTGTTATTATAGGTTAAGATAACACTTTATTCATCCCTGAGGGGATATTAACTCTCTACACAGCAGCATAAGAGTAGTTGAAGTTAGCTCCACCTCAACCAGCTGCTACATTTAAGAGACGTCAGCATTAATGCGTCAATAAAGTTTGACATCTCCAAACAGCTTTAAAGGCCTCTGAGCGCACGAGGAAAATAGTCTCTGGTCTGCCAAAGGGGCTTCAACAAAAAAACAAATTAAAGGTGTGAATACTTCTGTAGGTGAGAAATCCAGTTTTTTACTTTTTTTTTTTTTAAAGTTTTTTTTTTTTTGGCCTTTTAGCGCCTTTATTGGATATGTCAGGGAGAGAGTGACAGGAGAGTCAGGGGATGACATGCAGTATGCGGATTCAAACCCAGGGCCGCTGCCTTAATGGTACGCGCTCTACCAGGTGAGCCACCGAGGCGCTCCCAATTTTTCACTTTTAATAAATTTGCAAAGATTTCTAAAATCATGTTTTTACTTCATTGAGTGTAGACTGAGAGGCACGATGGTAATTTTACAATTAAATCTACAAAATAATGAAGTGTAAAAAAAAGTGAAGGGGTCTGAATATTTTTTCAAGTCTCTGTAAATCCAGTATTTCAACTCTTTTGGTGCTTTTGGTCTCCACCAACTCCAGAGAAAAATATCTGGCTCTTTATGGCAAATGTTCAACTTTTAGGGCTTGTTTGCTGAAATCAGTCGGAAACACTGAGACTGAAACATACAGTAAAGTGGGAAACACTAAAACTTAAGTCTCATGGGGAAAACACGAGTTGTCGACAAATCCTGCTCAGGTTTCCTGCTGAGGAATCAATTTGTTTTCTAATAGGAGGTAAGACTTCCATATGTTCTCACACTGCTGGAGTTCACCATTAAACAGTACCAGGGCATCATGGGATAAAACAGTGTTCTGCTGATGCTTTATCCTCCAATGCGAGACACTCCTACGGCTCTGTAAGGAACATGTCCCAAAATAGTTCAATAACAATAACACACACATACAAAAGGACAGTGTGAGTCTGTGTGAGACAGATAATGATTCAAAATCACCACCTGTTTCTCTTCTTTTCAGTAAAATCTATAACCGACACACACACACACACACACAGTGTGTTGATTACCATCAGCAGGTCGTTGAACAGGAAGACTTCTCTCTGGTGGACGCCGCTCCTCTGAGCTCGGTTCGGATCTGGAACCTCGAACAGCTGACAGCAGCAAACCAGCCTGCGATGAGGCAGGGAGAGCACCTGCAACACACACACACACACACACACACACACACACACAAAACATAACATTATTGTGCAGCAACAAAATGGACCTGAAAAAATCTGCATTACAGAAAAGTGTGAAAGGATTCTGGTAAAAAAAAACAAAACTAGCCGCACTAGTAAATAAATAGACATTTTTTCATTTAGTTTAACATTTTCTTCCATATGTGTGTCTTTTAAATGCCCAATATAACTTTTTATAGAACATTACAGTTCTAGGTATCTTTATTTGGAAGAGTGTGTTGTGTAACCTGTCAATATTACTCCTTTTTACAACCTTAAAACTGTAATAAAATGGACAAAAACTGATAAAGTCTGACCTGATTAGAGGGAGGTTTGAACTTAAGAGAGAGAACTTTTGGATTTTCATATTTTTGAGTTGGAAAAGAAAAGAAAACAAACTTTTAATAGTCAGAATTACTAATACATTGATATTAGACCTATGTACGTGTTTAAGAAGTCTGTTTAAGATGTCAGTGGCTCTTACAGGCTTCTTGCCAACCACCATCCTCTCCACTGCCTGGACCTGGGACACGTGGTCATCATTGGTCCTCAGCTCCCATTTCTGGATTCTTCCATAGATCGCCACCAGCAGGTCCCTGGGAATGTCCTGACCGTTATCAACACCTGATGGAAACACACACGTCAGCCTTAAGTTTCAGACCCTGCTGAATCCGAATCAAGTACAAATAAAGTTTCACTGTTAGCTTCCCTACAATTTTTATTGCTTTGTTTTGTTAAAATAAACAAGATGAAAATGAATAGAAAGCTGCACATCCTTTTAAGTTCTTGCTAATCTTTGTAAAAATTTGTTTTACTATCCTTTTTCTTATGGCTGTAAATCAGCCTCCCCAGTCTGCTCTGAGCATAGTCTGACTGTTATGAGTAATGACAACAGCCTGCAGCATTTCTGCTCTTTTCCAGCCAACTACTGTTTTTAAATCTCCCAGACCTGCATTATGTAAGACAGACTGCACTGATTACAAGACCTAGAGATGATCTGCTGTCTGACCTCGCAGGTTCTTGATGAAGTCCTCGAGCTTCATCTTCCTCTCTGGCTTGACATTGGGGCTGTACATGTCCGTGTTCAGGAGGATGATGGCGAAGGCCAAGATGAAGATGGTGTCTGGATTCTGGAACTGCCGGATCAGCACTGGGTTGCAAACACAGTACCGCTGACTACAGAGAGAGAGGAAATGAAGGAGACATCACAAACACCACAGACAAGCAATATTTTCTCTGTGATTGCCACCTGCGGTGCAATTTATTACCTGAAAGCCTCCACCAGTCGCTCCACCCGCTGAGCTTCACCCTGAACTTTAATCTGAGCCTGGAACTTCCTCAGAGCGTCGTCAAGATCCATCCCAGAGAAATCCATTTCATCCAGGACACAGCTACAGACGGAGACAGAAGCACTGATCATCACCTACAACTGCGACGTGAGAGGGGTCAGTGTGCCTCAAACGAAGTGCTCGTGGGATCGTCAAACTGTGTCTTCCAGCCCCTCCCCCACATCTACAGACCAAGTGTCTGTAGATGGATCTTTAGACATACGAAAATGGCACAAGCTAGTTTAAAGCATACTGAACCATTAAGCATTAAACTGAAATGGTGAAAAATAATAGAAACCATTTTATCGACGCAACAGTATAACACAAAAAATAGAAGTATATTTCCCAGAAACCCCCTTGATTCCAGTCACAGAGAGGATGATGCTACTCATTTCATCTAAGAAATATTGTCCCACTGTCAGAAACAGAAACATTTAAAGGAGGTATTTGTAAGTTTTGTTATTGCTACATAGCCAACGTTAGCATTAACAGCTGTTTACTCACCACTCTAGAAGAAACTTTGTGAGTTTGACATCAAACTTTGATCCTTTACTCACCAAGAGCTGTGTCCAGAGGTGGGAAGCAACCCTCTAGTTTTGTTTCTGCTTCTATAAATTCTTTTCTTCTGCTAATTAACCATCTTGTCACTTTCCAATACCTGCAGCATCCAGTCTTCCCTGAAAATGTAGCTGCTCAGAGGACGTATTATCACTTCTTGTAAACACAACAATGGCTGAAGCTCTTGGTGAGACTGGTTAGCAAACAGCTGTTAATGCTAACGTTAGCTATATAGCAACAGGAAAACTTCAGATTAGCTCCTTTTACCTTGGGATGGCTAAAGGTCTTTACTTTGCAGGATTTTTCGTCCTCATGAGGACATCTGATCCTTGTAAGGACATAAATACAACACATTGACCTGGCGATTCTCTGGTGTTGAAATCTTGTAAATGTCTTTTACTCACTCCAGTACGTCCTTGTTGAACTGCTGCCGGCTGCCCAGGAACTCTCCAATCATCTGCCTGCTCAGTCCTTTCCTCTCCAGGATGAACCTGGCGATGCCCACCGGGGTGTCCGACACAAAACCCCTCTCAATCAGGTACTGGATCCCCTTCTCTGGCTTCCTGTAGCCAAGAGGAGTGATGCCCTTTTAGCTTGTTTCTTGTTTTCAATTTGACCTTTAGTTTCCTTGTTTTTTAGATCAGTGTTTATTTTCAAAAATGTTTCATAATGTTGTTTCGCTTATCATTTCTATGTTGTTTTCCAGAGCAGACTTTTGAGAGATTGTTATTTTTTTGTCTAAATTTTTAGATGTTAAATAATGGCTGACCAGCCAAAACACCTTGGTTTCAGGTAAGGTCAAATTCAATTTTCTCTGTGGTCTCAATTTTATGCAAAAATTTTGGCTGGGATCTTGGAATCATTGAATGACAGTTCAGTCCCAGCCTGGTTCATCGTTTTTTAGTGTCTCTTATTATAACTCTTATTTTCAAAAGATCATAAGAGGAAGATTCTGAATCTGCCTTGTTGATTATTATGCAGATGTTTACAGATACAAACACACACGCACTTGTTAAACAGGTTGAGTCCGATGCGGTACTGCCGCCGCTGCACCACGTCGTTGTTGAAGGCGGGTGAGTCCCAGCTGTGGCGGCTCTCTCTCTGATAGGTCTGTTTCCCCAGAGCGGCCCCTCCAATTGGCTCCCGCAGGCTGTCCCGCGACGAGGACCCGGAGCTGCAGTTGTTGACGGTGGTGTCATCGTTGGAGTTGGTGGTGGTGGAGTTGACACTCTCGTTGTCTCCATCCGAGCAGAGCAGGTGGTGGTGGTGGAGGTGGGGGTGGTGGGCGAGGTGCTGCTGCTGCTGTGCCTCCATGTTTTGGAGAGCCGAGGAGGAGGAGGAAGACAGTGGCGAGGGCGTGAGTGGTGGTGGCAGGGGCGAGAGAGGTGTGAGTGGTGGTATGGGAGAGGGCAGTGGGGAGGAGGGGGGCTCTGGATAAATATGAGGGAGGTGGTGGTGTTGGTGGTGCAGGTGGTGGTAGTGGTGCTGGGCGAAGTGGTGTGCGTGCTGGATGTAAGGGCTGCCACCGTGCCCGTGGTGCAGGTGCATGATATGTGGCTGGCTGTACTGTGGGTGGTGGTGGAGGATGGTGGGCAGGTGGGGGATGGGCGACGGGTGAGGGTGGGGGTGTGAATGTGGGTGTTGGAGTGGGTGAGGGAGCGGGTGTGAGGGCAGGGTCCGGGCTGAGGGCATCGGCAGGGGGACGTTGGCGGGGCTGCGTGTTTGTCCCTGTGCCGTGGCGACCGAGCGGCCGTTTGGTTTGTGTTTGATGGTTCCCTGTGGCGAGTCGGCTTCGCTGCTTCCTCCCCCTCCTCCTCGCTCATCCTCTCCAGTCTCTCCCTCCACTCCTCCTCCCCTCCTCTCCCTCTCTCCTCCTCGCTCGACTCCCGATGGCTCCTGTTCGTACACCAGGCGCCCGATAGAGCCTCGCTCCGACCTTCAGATTAGAACAATAAAGTTCAAATTAAAGAATAATTCCAGACAAGGTTAACAGACAGTGATGAGACAGGAGTCAATCATACAAGTAAACTGTGAACCTGTTTTCCCTTAGCAGTAGGCTGCTAACTGTGGGTTAGCTAGCTGAACTAACTAGCACTCTCTTGTTCCCAGTTGGCTAGCATTAGGTTAGGTAGCTGCTAGCTTGCCAGTATTTCATTAATTAATTAATGTTACCATGCACCCTCTCTTTTGACAAAATTATAGGGGCTGATTGTTTGATGTCCTGAGTCATATTTGGAGCAGGACCAGTGAGTAAAGAAGTGATTTGCTGACTGTTTCTAGAAAGTTTCAGGTCTCTGCAAGTTGACCGTGAAAGCTGAAGAAAGAAACCTAAGTATTGATGGAGTGTTTAGGAAAATGTCTGACTGTGCAGTATATGTCTACTGGTTATAAAAGATGTTACACCATGGTCACTGAGATCTTGATTCTGACGACTGTCACATTTGGACTAAATTTATTTGCTGCTCTCTTTAAAAGACAGACTTTAAAAGACTGTTGTCTCTGTCACCATCACCTAACACTTATAACATCACAGCTCCTTAGACAAATACATCTCAGGCAATATTTATTATCATTTTTTAATTTATTAAGCATCATATTTATCATATGTTTCACTGTTGTGCAGTAACTCTTTTTTTAATTATCCGATCTCCAGTGCAATATTGTAGTGCAATGCTACACATCAGGTATGTATAGTCAACAGGTCATATTTGATATGTGATTGGTGTATATACGATATGTACTTTAGGTTTTGTCACTCACTCTTTTCTTCTTTGGAGCTGCTGTAAGAATTTCCCTGTCGGGATCAATAAAGTTTCTTTTTATCTCATCTTAAAGATACTGGAGCTGGATCGTTTTTTGTGTAACCACCACCAATTTATTTTCAAATATGTTTTATATTTGCAGCAACCTAAGAGGAGGACAGAGGACTATGCAAAATGATAATAATAATAATAATAATAATAATAATACAAAGCTGCAGGTCTCAAGGACAGTTGGAGGAAGAAGGAGAGAGGAAACAGGAAATAAAGAGATGATGGGTAAGAGTGAGAGAGTGAAAGAGAGACAGTGAGTCTGTAAAGATGGATGGGTTGAGGGGGGCTGCTAAGAGGACATATGTATGCAGACCCCCTTTATCACGTTAATGTCACGAGTCTCTTTCGGTTGATTATTAATGATACTGCAGTCCATCCTCATAAAGGAGAGGAAGGCCACATGTGTGAGGAGACGAGAGAGCACTTCACAACATACAGGATACAGAGTTATTCATTCATTGATTCAGTGGAAGTTGAGAGTGTCTTCTGTGTAATAATAATATCTGTGCTTTTTCTGTGTTCATCACATAATGAATGTTAGAGTAATAAGTTCTGATCCCTTGCGCTTTGATTGGCTGTGCTGACCTGTCACTCATGTCCACTGAGCTGTCACTGGGCGGTTCGATGGTCAAGACAGGGAGGTGTCCTCCTCCTCCTCCTCCTGCCCTCCCCCTGTACTCCCCCCGACACTCTGTACAGGGGGTGCTGCTCCTCCGGCTGGCGTTGCTGCCTCCCTCCGTCTCCCTGCTGTCTTCTCTCCCCCCTGCACCTCCTCCTCCCCCTCCTCCCCAGTACTCTGTATCAGAACTGGAGGCGGGGCGGGAGAGTGGTGAGGACGGCGGGCGGGACAGAGGCGAGGAGGGGAGGCAGCCCTCGTCCATGTAGAGGGTGACATCGCTGAAGGAAGTGGCGGTGCTGTCCTCGTGCATGGCGGCACCTCCTCCCACGCCTCCTCTCCCTCCTCCCATTCCTCCCACTCCACCCACCCGGCCTGCAGGGCGTCGGGAGGATGTGGTGGTGTTGCGCCATGCACACTGTCTGTAATCTTCGTCATCGTCTTCCTCCTCGTCCTCCTCCCCTTCCTCCTCCTCTTCTTCCTCCTCTTCATCTCCCTCCTCCTCATCCTCATCGTCGTCCTCCTCTCCCTCTCCCCCCGCTTCCTGTGAGTCTTCACGGCCGGACTGGCAGGTGAGGGAGTCGTCCATGGAGTCGGCCAGGGACTTCACCTGTGGTCCCCACATGAGACGTAAACAAACACAATAGAGAGACACGGAGAGTTAGAGACAGGCCTGTCCCTTCAGGACTGTATTAGCCGGCCTGTGAGGTGTCATCTTTACATATCTCCCTGTTCACTGCTCTCTTCTCTGTTGTCAGCTACAAGACATCCCACCCCTCTTCATGGCTGCCAACTTTAATTTGAGATACTGTCATTATTTGAATACCCTAAAAGCTTGTTTATTGTAATTTAAGTCAAAGGTCCCACCCAGTCTAAAGGTAGATGTCCATGTGTTTGTGATTATAAAGCAGGTCTAGGTTCTATATTAATACTGTGAAAGTATCAAAGCCTCAGTCCACAGAGAAATACACACAGCCTGTATTCAGAAGCTGAGCCTTAAAACCAACCGTCAGGACTTCTGCAACTTTGTGATGTCACAACAAAGCAGCTGCCGCTCTCCAGGAACCCACCATCCAACCTTGCAGGATTTGGTTTCTCTGAGTGTTTACATGAAATCTGAGATCACTCAGAAAACAGTCAGCCAATCAGAAGAGAGGCTCAGATCCTCTCCTCTGATTGGCTGACTGACCTGTTGTTACTAGAGCTCCAGAGAGAAGCCTGAGAGAGGAGATGTAAAACTACACTGAGATGGTTTTTGGTCCTTAAAACCACAAATATATCTTCTGATGGAGATCAACACTTCAGATAAAACACTGGGAAACCGTAAAATATGGGACCTTTAAAGTTAATGTTTATTTCCATATCACTAATTCCATCAGCACATCAACAGATGTTAGTTGATGGCAGCTTTATTAAAAGCTGAGGAGGTGACAAATGTGTCTACCTGCTTCGAGAAGGAGTCGTCCATGTTTCCTGCGTCCTCTGACCCCTGCTGACCTGCTGACCCCTGACCCTGTGGCTGACGCTCATCAAACGAATACTGGACCCATCAAAAAACACACAAACAAGGTCAGAGTCGGCACACACTGGACCTATATATTTTTATTGTGTACATGTATGTATATTATTTGTGTTGTGTGTGTGTGTGTCTGTGTGTGTACCTGCATCCTCATGTTGGACAGGATGATGCGCCGGGTCATCCTGCTTTCGGACGCAGAGCTGCGAAGCCTCTCGAAGTTCTTGTTCATGCGGTACTGCCTGAACGCCGTCTGGATCGTCCTCGCCGCCCGCCGGGACACAAACTGGCCCCCGTACTTCCTCTCCAGCATCTCCACCTATCAGAAAGCACGGTCATACACAGGCAACCAATCAGGGAACAAAGAACTGACCTTTTTCGTTTGGAAAATCATGCAACAGAAAACAGACTCTGCAGCTTATTAGGATCAGGACAATAAATAATAATATTATGAATACTAAATGGAAACGCTTCCTTTGGAGATCAAAGTGGTGTATGGTCTACCATACACTACAGTGTGGTGATAATATAGACCAAGCCAGTCAGAGGACACTAAATCAGTTTTTTTCTTTTTTTTTCCAAACGAGTTTCTGTAAACCTGAATGTGCTGGTTTCCATAAAGGTTTAAGTAATTTAACAGTCAACAAGATACACAAGCCTTGGTTTTCAGTCTAAAGTAACAGAACTGTATTGATAGTCATTGTTTTTTTAGTTTTTTTTTCAATGTTAATCGTTGAAAAATATAATATCAGCCAATAAAACTGACAATAAGGAACAGTAAATAAACTCTGGATCACTAAAAATGACAGCTTGTTGCTGTTAGCAAACTGCTCTGACTTCACACACACAGCATCATGTCCATCACTGTAGAAAACATCATAGAGACAGGAGCTGCGATGCACTGATGCGATAAAATTACATTGAAGCGCATCAATGCTGGTAAATAGGACACAGTGTGTATGTAAAACAACAGGTGTGGGTGTTTGGACATGCTTTACACGCTGCTGGAGTGTGTTGCTTTGTTCGAAACGGCTGCATTCAGTTCACAACGTAACACAGACGATTACAGGAAAACCCCCATGAGGCCGTTCCTGCAGCACTGTACCTTCTTGTCCTGGAGGTCTGTAGAGAGCTCATAGCTGTCAGAGAGAGCCTTGCAGCGCTTGCTCTCCTCCTCCTCTTGCTTGCGGAGCGCCAGGCTGGCCGGCTGGTGTCTGCTGCGCTGAGCCCAGGCGAGGCTTGCCGGGCTGGGGGGAGAGATGGGAGAGCTGCCCTGAAGGAGAGGAGGAGAGGGAGGCAGGTAATCAGTCCAAATGAGATATTTGTGATTTGTATTTAATCAGTTTGAGTTTTCACATTTTTTCTCAGTTGTTTCAGATTCAAACCCCAAAGTTAATGGTGAATAAAGGTTTCAGCAACAGTATGAAAAACACAACACACCTCATTACACTGTTAGCTGTGGGATTACATTCTGAGTTTCTGACTGTACTTGCTGAGTGAGTAATTCTTGCCTCTGTGTTGACCTCTACAACGACCTCCAAAACAGACACATGGGTTGGCCCAGTGCCTGCTAATAGTCCACGAAGGCAGCACTGTAAACCAGCTCATCACAACTGAGGATGTTAAACCACTGTTATCCTCCCGTCTTCATATTTGTTAGTAGTTATAAGCTGGTTGGTTAATTACACTGATAGAAAATGTACATTTTGAGTTTCAGCCATGTTGTTATTGCTCGTTGTTAAATAATGTTTTTACAGTGTGGGTTATTTTTGTAGCTTTGGCCACTTCTCTTACCCACAAGACATGAAATGACATAATTATTAAATAAATACAGCTCGAAGCAGAAGTAATTAACAACCTGAATCATTTTGCTCATTATCGTCTCCTCATAGCTCTTTACAAAGAAAAACACATTATTTGATACATTTTCATGGCAAACAAAAGTTGCTGATGTGCTTTTTCAAACATTTACGACTTGTAATCATCTGGTTACAAATCAGAAATAATCCTTGTTTACAATTATTCAACAAGGTGAAACTTCCTGTCACAAACAACCTAATGGCTTCTCACCTGTTGTCTGTGTTTCTTGTGTTTGTGTTACCTGAGTGTGTGTGTGGGAGGCTCCCAGGGGCCCGCTGGTGGAGGCAGAGCTGTAGGGATCACAGGGGCTGGAGAGGGGGCTGTTGCTATAGCGATGGAAAGGAGGCGGATGGCCGAAGGACGAATCAGAAAAAGTGAGCGCCTCTGGACACTGAGAGTCGCCCTCCACACTGAGAGAGAACGGGGGGGGGGGGGGGGGGGGGGGGGGGGGTTAACCACCTGCTAATGTTGATCACATCAGGTGAAAGTGACTGATTCAATAACATGTGTTTGTTTCCTGTCACACTGAAATAAACTGAAAGAAACAGAGGGAGGATGAACAGAGAAGTGAGCTAAACAACAGAGAACAGAATCAGGATGAACAGCAGGATGAGGAGGAGGAGGAGGAGGAACAAAAAACACAGAAAAAGACAAACATGAAGGAGAGAGGAGAAGAACATTTTATGACAGGGGGAGAAGAGAGGAGGAGAAGAGAGGAGGAGGAGGAACACAACAAGACAGGAAGTACAGGAAGAGAAAGAAACGGAGGAGCAGGAAGTCAGATGAGTCAGCTGTCAACTGACCAACCACACCAGACCAGACCAGACCAAACCAGACCAAACCAGACAAAAACAAACCAGACCATACCAGAACAAATTAGACTACAAGGGAGTAAATGAGACAGCAGAAATAGACCAAATGGATTAAACTGGACCAGACTAAATGGTAACAAATTAAACTAGAATAAACCTGAACAATCTGGATTGAACCAGAACACCAGACAAACCAACTGGACCAAACCAGATTAAACTGGATTTGACCAAATCAAACCAGACCGAACCAGACAAACTGGGACAAACTAGATTAAACCAGTTCTGCTTTACACAAGTTAGATGTGACAACGTGTAACCGTCAGTCACCAGCTCAGTTCAGTGCCAGCGACTCTGCAGACAGAGCAGAAAACACTATGACTGATAAATGATCAATTAATTGATTAATCAAGGAGGAGACGGGAGGAGAAAAGCAGAGGATCTGAGAGACGGCCATCTTTAGTTTGTGTTTCATCATCAAAGGGGCTCTTCACTGTTAATCTAAGACACCCGTGAAGCTGGCACAGAAGCTAATGTGGGCACTGCCAAGCTCACACACACACACACACACACACGCTCCCACACACTCATGCTGCGCCTCTCGCAAACACAACACACTGTACACCCACACTCACGTACACTGTACACACCCCCACAGTGACACACACTCACACACATACTGCTGTTAGCCATGAGTCACCCTCATGTGACTCAGTGTGTGTGTGTGTGTGTGTGTGTGCGTGTGTGTGTGTGTGTGTGTGTGTGTGTGTGTGTGTGTGTGTGTGAGAGGTGAAGAAGAAGCTGAAGATGTCATTCTGGGATGATGTGGTGTTTATATCCCCAAACTTTGATATATTAAATCTTCTCTCTCTCTCACACACACACACACAAACACACTCACACACACACACACAAACACACACACTCTCTCACACACACACACACACAGCAGAGAAGTGACTGCACTCATAAATCCCAGTGAGGCTCTGCAGTAAAAACTGAGAGGAACGTACTCTAGATAATTGCTAACTGTTTCTGTTTCCAACTCCGTTTCCCTCCTCCTCCTCCTCCTCCTCCTCTTCATCTTTCTTCTCTCCTTTCCTTGCTCTCCTCCCATCTCCTCTCCTCCATCATTTCCCTCCTCCTTCTTCACTCTTCACATCCATACCATCCATCCTCTGTTCTCTTGTTTTCCTCTCCTCTTCCCATCTCCTGTTAATTTCCTTTCCTATTTCCTCTCCTCCCCTCTTTCTATCTCCTTCTCCCTCCTCATTTCCTCACAGTTGTAAAACAAACTACTGTAAGTTAACGTCCTTTGGAACTGTCAGAATTTTTGTATAATAATATGGTTTCCTATAATATGATCAAATCTTGATATAAATTACAATAAAGAACAAACACAATCTGTTTTAACAATAACACACAAGTCATCATGTTCGTCTTCTTTTCCTTTTTCCTCCTTATTTCCTTTACTTTTCTCCTATTCTCTCCTCAATCCTTCCTCTCCTTTCCTTTCCTTTGCTTTCCTTTCCTTGAGCCTGAGCCAGCTGCAGGGTTGAATTGAGGTGAGGTGTGTTTGATTTACACCCCACCCGTGCACTTAGCACCATGCTGTCGGCGTCCTCTGGCAGGCAGCAGCACACTGAGGTCACATGGTGAACTCCAGGTGACCCTGACATTAGAAAACCGTCACATCTGGGCCAGATTTTACTTTTTAATCTTCTGTCTCCTTCTCTGTTGCTCAGCAGTGCTGTTCTCCTGGTTGGGGTGGTGCTAACCAGTTCAGAAATAATCTGAATAAGATTAGAAGAGTCTAAAGCAGTGAGTGGTACCACGGCTGGTCTTCAGACTTTTAATTGCCCTGAGTTTCGTCTCTCAGGCTGCTCTGTCTTATTAGTAAAAGTTGTTGGGGCTGCACTGGTGAAAGGAATACCTGTAGAAAAATGCTATTGACACCTGTTCATTTTTGTTGTGAATGTTTCCTAAGAAGATGCTAGAAATGGCCAGAAATAAGATAATAATGCACAGGTCCCAAAATACAACCGAGTATATCAGAAAGCATCAGGTATCTGTAACCGAAACTAAAAATGAAACAAAGGCTGCAGGTTTACACAGCAGCTCTATTTTTGTTGTACTACACCACTTTACTGCTACATCTTTGCCAGTTGGTGAGAAGCAACCAAATGCATCATTACACCTTCATCCTGACAAACCATAAACATAAAACACTTTCAGCAATGACACTGCAGTGTGCATGCATGCAGTGTCATAGTCACACTGCAAATGATGCGATACAATAAAGTAAATGAGCCACAGCACGCACTTTACTGCTTAGTGATAAATGAAAATTAACGCACCATTTTAATTAAAGCTGGGAACTAACGCCGCCTTTATATCACATGGGATGGATGGTAGAGGATGGAAAATTCATGGTCCTGGAGGGAATTCTTATGCACCCTTCTTAGAGCTGGCCACTCGGCCAAAATGAGCAATCAGGGGAGAAGGTGACCAAGCACCTGATGGTCACTCTGGCCGAACTCCAGAGATCCTGTGTAGAGATGTGAGAATCCTCCACAAGGACAATCATCACTGCAGCTCCACTGCTCTGGGCTTCGTGGCAGAGCAGCGAAAGGAATCTGAGGCTGAGAGGAACCAGAGTCTCTGGTCTGATGAAACCAAGATTGAACTGTTTGGCTTCAATTCAGCATCATGTCTGGAGGAAACCAGGCACTGCAGCATGGGGGCGTTTTTCAGCTGGACAGGGAGACTGGTCAGGGTTTAGGGAACCCAGAACAAAGCAAAGTACAGAGATATCCTTAATGAAAAGAGAATTACCCTTCGCACACAGGAGCAGCTTAGGGACAACCTGAGCCAGGGAACTGAACCTGAAAATGAACCCAAACCAAACATCTCTGCAGAGACCTGAAAATGTCTGTCCCCTGACGTCCCCATCCAGAAAATGCCCAACTCCAGATGTGCAAACCTTGTGACATCAGATCCAATACAACTGGAGGCTGGAGGCTGTAATCACTGCCAAGGTGCTTCAACTAAGTACTGAGTAAAGTCTCTGAATACTTGTGTCAATGTGATGCTTCAATTTGCAAAAATGTCTAAATTCTGTTTTCACTTTGTCATCACGGGAGGAAAAATGAATAAAACTATTTCAGCATAAGACTGCAACATAACAACATGTGAACAAAGTGACAGCGTCTGAAGACTTTCTGAATGTTCTGTGAACATCAGGCTTCGGCTGATGAGAGGCGTTTGAGTTTGTTTGCTCACAGTTACAACCTGGATGTTGATGTGAACACTATATATCAGTTGATAATTTCAGGTCCAATACAGTGTTATAGTGGCATTAATCCATCAGTGATTTACTCACCTGAAAGCCATGGTGTCACCCGCTGCTGCTGCCGCTGCTCCTCATACAGCGTTATTACTGTGAGCTGACTGAAATAATCTTAAAGCTCCACACAGTTTAAAGGCAGATGTCCATGTGTTTGTGATTATAAAGCAGGTCCAGGTTTTGGTTTCTCTGAGTGTTTACCTGAAATCTGATATATTTACATCCAATCAAAAGAGAGGCTCAGATCCTCTCTTCTGATTGGCTGACTGACCTGTTGTTACTAGAGCTGCAGAGAGAAGCCTGAGAGAGGAGATGTAAAACTACACTGAGATGATTTTTGGTTCTTGAAACCACAAATATATCTTCTGATGGAGATCAACACTTCAGATGAAACACAGGAGAAGAGTAAAATATGGAGCTTTAATGTTAATGTTCATATCTTCTGATGGATAAATAACTGGATGACTAAATAGCCAGATAACCAATAATAAGAAAATGTTACTTTAACTCTTGTATCTCCTGGACACAGTCAAGAGTCTCTCTGTAATAATCTGTAATAACCTGTGATCTGTAAAACCACTAAAACACAACCACACTGTAGAATCATTTGTACAATAACACCTACTATACTTATAACCCACCGCAGCATGAAAACAAGACAACACTCACATGTAAACCTTGGCTCTGCTCGGCAGCTTGTTTCTCCTGTGAAACCACATGAGTCCAAGGGAAGAGGACACACACGTGTGCACACACACACACACACACACACACACACACACACACACACACACACACACACACACACACACACACGTGCACTAATGAGGTTCGGTGCAGTTTTTCATATTTCTGTTTGTTTCTGGTCGTCTGTTTTTCCTTTCAGATGTAAACCTGCATTTCACTCACACAGAAACACACACACTCTGTTTCTGTTTGTCATTCTGCATTCATAGCCAGGGGCGGTAACTAACAACACACTGGTAGCAACACATACATGCATCCTACAGGACACACACACACACACACACACACACTGATTAGAAATATATCTGATTTATGTGGGTTACAGTGTCAGAACAATGATGCCAGTTCCTGCACAAACAATACAAACACACACTGATACACAGAAGCATGCATGTGCTCACATGTTGTTAATAACACACAGACTGCCTCTCTCTCTCTCCCTCTCTCTCTCTCTCTGTCCTCCCCCTGCAGGCAGCGACAGGCCAAACGGACCCAGAACTAAAGACAATCAGTCAGTGAGTCAGTCAGCTGCCCACAAGACCAGGAGTCCTGAAATATTCACAGAGTCGGTCCTGAGCTCCACCTCCGCATTTTCAAGGCATGAAGAGTTGGACTGTAATATTCAGTTGGTTTGTTCTGCAGCTCTGTCCTGCCTGTCTGTGTGCTGAGAGACAGCAGACGAGGGGATTTCCCAACCAACAACATGATGTGTTCTGCACGAATTCAGTCAAATAGACAGACATGTGACTGTCACTGAAAATCACCTCCATGTCTGTATACTTTATTATAGTTCAGGGGAGACTTCTTCCACCTTGGTGGTTTTCAGCTCTGTACTTGAACCAGATGAAGGATTTTAGTCGTCGGACTCTGGATCTGAAGTTATCAGAGAAACCAGCAGAGTAAATGACAGCTCAGCTGTTTTTACTGGTTTTAATCACCTGGTCCGTTTGTTATGGGGAGGAGGCAACCTCTGTGGATAAGTCTTGTTTGGATTGAAAGACCTCTAGAGGCTGAAGTTGCAGACTGTGTGTTTAACAGGGGCTGACAACATTCTGAATGTGTAAGTAGAAATGGATCTGTTAACTTCACAAAGCAAAAAGAGATTTTCAGTCAATTACAGCAGATTTCAGATCAGATTTCCTGATTTCTTTTGAGTGAGGTGGGGTGGGAGGGGGGTGGGTGGGTGGCAGACTGGGGCTCAGTTGAAGAAGATGGGGCACATCTGTAAAATGAGAAAAGATGAGACTGCGTCAGCATCATTTGGCTTTGGTCTCTACATCTCTTTGTGACTGTTTGGTGGCAGTTTTCGTCTCTTTGTGGTCGTTTTGAGTCGTTTTTGATTGACTTTCTAACAGGAAATGATCAGAGTCAGTGGTACAGAGGTTCTGATGCTAACAGTAACATCAACTGACTCATAACATCAACTATGGACTCTGACGAGGGGGCAGCAGGGGGTGGGAATCAGATTCCAGGGCAGGGTGGGGGGTACTGAGCCCAAAACAATCATGGTATCAAATACTGAAGTCGAGTCTCTGCTTGGCTGTGAGTGTGCGCTGCTGTGAGGCCGACAGGCGGCGACTCCACCAGCTGTAAACACCAGCCATGGCAAACAGGAAGTGAGGGCACAGCGCTGTGATGGGGGGGGGGGTATAGCAGGAGGATGACCTGATGATTCACTGAATTGACTCACTGACTGTTTTCTAACACACAGACCATGAAATATTGTGTAGAATCTATAATGTATTTATTTAGAAAGTTTCCTGAAGAGCTCTGCTGATGTTTAGTTCTTTAAGGACATTTTCAAACCTGTTGAATCAGACACAAGTTTGTTTCCCTCCAGTATCATGTTTGTTTCAGCTGCTCTGAAGGCGAGTGTGGACCGACGTCACCACACAGAGACCTTTTAGAGGAAGTGATCTTGGTTTGTCTGTAAACAAACTCACGAACCTTTGGTTTGTACTGGAACTTTGTGATGTCACAACAAAGCAGTCACCACCCTCAGCCCCGCCCACCTGGACCCACCATCCAACCTTGCAGGATTTATCTGAAATCTTCCATATTTTTAGGCCTGTGGGGAATTAAAGTGATTTTGTTCTTGAAGTAAATTAACCTATAAATAACAGTGTCTTGGGTGAGAAGGACATTTTATTTGGCTGCACACACACCTGCAGCTCTGTCAGTGTCACTCACACAGGAGGTCAGTGTGTCATTCTGTTGTAATTAATAATGTTCTGTGATTAACTGTTGAGCTCAGTAATTACATCACAGCTCAGGACAACACCTGAGAGTGTGTGTGTGTGTGTGTGTGTGTCTAAGATATGAACAAGGAACTGTTCACCTCAGGTGTGATGATTCTTTCTTGACCTTGGGAACTGACATCTGTGATCAAATATTACAAACTCAAGGTCATTTTATAGATTTTTTCCAGAGCTTCCCATGACGTCCTTCATTAATCCTGAACTGTGTCATCGTGGACCTGTGACATATGAAAACTCTGGATCTAACCCCACTTTAACCCCTGCATGTATTCAGTGTTATACCCTTTACACATTAATGCATCACAGCAAGAATAATAACGTCTGACACACAACTAGTAACAGTAAAATCCTGCTTCTGTCCATTGTAATAAAACCTCACGAATGAACATGTTCTATCTCCACTGTCTCATCTGAATATATTTGGGTGTTTCCATTCACATTTCTGAGGCCAGATTGTCTCAGGGATTGGAACCAGCAACCACCCTGCTCTACTGCCCTGTAGGCTTGCAGCGCTCTACATTAGGACACAACGGGGACTCTGGGAAATGTGTGTTAGTGAGACACAGCTTATTCAGGCCTTGTTTTACCAGAGAGGGAGAGCGAGCGAGAGAGAGTATTGATGTGTTGCTGTGTGAAATTCTGTGTGTGTGTGAGTGTGTGTGTGTGTGTGTGTTTTGTGTAGCTCGTTGTCCAAACAGGCACCAAATGGCACCAAACCCTGAGGCATCGAGCTGCTACTCACAACAACTACAGTACATGTGTGTCAGCCCCACCTCGCTCGCTCTCTCTCTCTCTCGCGCGCCTTTTGACTCGTTCTCCCCTACAGATGGTCTTGTGTCTCTCTTTTTTTGTCTTTTTAATGTGCTCTCGTGTTTTTTCAGCGTTTCTCTCGTTACATTTTGTCTTGGTACCTTCAACGTCAGTGTGATTTTTATGAATTATATCTAACGTTAGGGAACCACGCTCCCTACACACAGTCCAGACTGTTCTGGTCCGTGGTTCCCTGATGGTGGAACAAGCTACTGAAGCAGGAGCGTCCCTCTCTATCTTCAAGAATCTGTTGAAGACTCATCTCCACACCTCTAACATGTCTAACTAGCATTTACTATGCACTTCTTCACCTCCTTGCTCCTATTGAATAGATGTAATTCTTTGTACACTAAGGTTTCCTACTGCACTCAAGCTTCAGTGTGTTTCTCACTTGTAAGTAGCTTTGGATAAAAGCATCTTCCTCCTTTGGCCCTGGATGTAAACCGTCCTTCAGAATGATCCGGTCCAAGAGAAGGGGCTGATCATTCACATCCTCGCGTGGATTTTATTTTAACTGTACAATATAATACATCAAGTCAATGTTAATCTGTTTCATTACTATCAAGCCCAACTGTAGAAACACAAATGAAGCAAAGGCACAGCAGGGAGAACCAGTTTCACTATGCCAGTTTTAAATACCACAGAAGGTTCCATCAGCTTCAACTTGAAGAAATTCATCTTTGTCTTGACCTGAAATCAAGTCTCAAGTAACTGAGTTGGGACCTGGGTCTGACGTTCCCTCCTCTGCAGAGGTTGATGGATCTCCACCGAGCAGATAAAGAGAACACAGGTTAACCAAACATGTTCTCTCCTCTCCATCTGATCTAATTTAAGGTGTGTTTTATTCTCCTGTGGTTTCCCTCGCTCCTCTCTCACAGCCTGTTCCAATCTGCTCCCTCCATCAGTAAATTGTCAGAGCGCCAGAGGCACAGCACACTGTTTTGAAAGGAAAGTGAAGATGTGATTTGATTGGTCCTGACTGACTTTGGCCCCAAACACATCAACTGATCTTGGATTCAATCTGTTTCTCATCCTGCTCATGTTTCCACCTGAGCTGCAGCTGCACCAAACACCTCTGGACACCAGACTAATAACCAACATGTGCTGCTGACGACTGATTCATAAATTCTGAATCTGCCTGACGCCTACAGCTCTCTTTTCATTTCCTTTTATATTTGTGCGAAGTCTCAGTTCCCACCGTCATCTCCATCGTTTCCTTCCCCTCATCAGCTGTGACTGGTCAAACGAAGCTGGGCAGCATCTTATCTGAGCAAATCACACAGCGTAACGCTCAAGTCTAAAAATTTATTCTGCCAAGATGAAACAAGTTGAGACCAAGAATCTGATTGGCCACATATCAGCTCTTATTCCTGTCTGCAGAGTCGGGGGTGGAGTTAATGAGACCGGACAGATGGCTGTGATTGGTCAGATGAGATGTGGCAGAGATGTGATTGCATAGCTGTGGGTAGATGAAGGAGACTGAACCCCTGTCTCAGGGAACAGTAGTCCAGATGTTAAAACTGCTGCTTTTCTGTTGGAGTCTGGAGAAATGTTGGCATTTGGACGCTCACTGTCTTGAGAAGCAACCGGTTGTGTCTTATAGAAAATGAACGTGACAACGAGCTCGGCTGCATCACGCACCACTTTGAATCCTTCTCTGCTGTCACTGGGGCAAACAGAACCAAACCAGCTTTGGTTTTTGATTTTGTAGAGTCCTGCATGATGAATATTCAAAAGTTTAACACACTACGATTTAGCTAATGTTCAGTTTCCACTGAGTTGCCTGGGTTGTCTTTCCTAACCATCAGATTGGTGGTAAAAAGACACTATAATTGAATATAACTCAAATGAAGGGCAAGATATTGAACCATGGTTTTACAATCTTTAGTTATTTGTTAATTGTCATTAAGTATTCATAACATTAGCTTACTAGCTAGCTAACATGATCCAACACAGAGTCAATCAGAGTGAGTGATGAACTGGTCAGGTCCCAGTCAAACCACTGTCTGTTAGCTCGTCGATTCAGTGGTGTAAATGTTTTTCATGGACTTTAATCCAGGCCCCTGCTCTTGAGCTGACCTTTAACCGTCCACCCATCAGACTGTCAGAGCTTCAGCCACTTCACTGTGTCATTATGAGTAATGGCTGCTGGACATTCAGTCAATCAAGTCTTAAAAAATTTTTCAGAGCTGTTGTCTCCTTCAGCCTCCTGATGACGGATGGACGCAGTTTTTATTCAGGCTGACCTCATGTCACCCTCACTCTGGCTGCCTTGTCTATTAACAGCAACTGTGTGTAACTGATGCAGGTTTACTCCAAGTTATTTGGGTCTACATAATTTGATTACCTGCAAATTTGGTAGATGTTTACACCATTTAAGTCACAATATGAACTATCAATGTAGACTAGGTGCTATACTCATCCTTGCAACCACTGACGCTGAACGATTGATGCTCAGTGTATAAAATGTTCATCATTATTCCCTTAAACTCAAGTTGACATATTCAAATAGAAATTTTGAACTTGCTATAATAGAAAACAAGGAAACCAAGCAAATATTCACATTTCAGAAGAAGTGAATTTTGCCTTGATTAAGCAATTAATCAATTAATAACATTGCTGCTAGTTAAATTTCTTTAAAATAAAAATAGCTTTTACACTGCCTTTGCTTAGCATCATGATTTATTGATCAGGCAAATGTTTCAGTTTCTCTAGACCTTGAAGGTCTTTAGAGGTGTCGAGACAGAAACTGAGCAGTAGGTAACCCAGCCAGTAAAAATCTTTAGAGAGGTCGATAAACTCTTTAGACTCTCAAAGTCTGGAGAGTTTCTCTAGACCTCTCTAGACCTTGAAGGTCTAGAGATACTTATAGCTCAATAAATGTTTTTAGGGGGCCCAAGATTGAGCATGTTTAATGTTTCAGTTTCTCTAGACCTTTGAAACTCTGCTTCTCTAAACCTTCAACTGAAACAAATCAACCAATAATTTCTGCTGTTTGGTTTCTGGGTGCCTGGGTAAATACCTTAACTCCCATGAAGTTGCGTGTCACTTGGGGGCCCAAGGGCACATCCAGTTCCCCCTACAAGGTTGATCTGGCCTTGGTTTCTATAATATCATATCCATGATGGACAACTGTTGAATATCTAAAAGGGCCACAGTCATATCTCAGAGTATTCACATTTAACTGTTTTTTCAGTGGTGAAAACTCAGAAACTTTGTATTTCACATCCTTCCTGTGTTTTTCCTGCAGTGCTGCTATAATCCTCTGGATCTCAGTTCCTTCCTCCAGAACTGTAAATCACAGAGCTCAGAGTCCCTGCTCTGCTGCTCCCCCAGCGTGAGCTGATACAGGCAGAATCAAAGTCAGAGAGCTTAAGTTAACTCAGCGGAAAGAATGAAAGGTGGTTGTCGACTATAAAAATAAAGGAATACCTTTCAGCGTGTTGCTGCTCTGACAGGCTCAGGTACAGATTTATTTTTACAAACACCAGAGTTAACTGGAGACAGTGAGAGGACGCCTGAGGCTGGAGGAGTTTATGCACTGCATCAATTCTCCCTGAATTCAGACTGGGCCATTTGAAAACAATAAAAAAATCCCCTCACAGAATTTAAGCATTTACATCAACTTAAGAAACAGCTTTACGACTGAAAGATAAAATAAAGTAGAAAGATTAACAATTTGATATTTTGGGACGGTAGTATCTACCATCACACACAGTTTCAGAACAATCTCACCAGAAGGCCCATTTAACAGCTGTTGTATAGCATGACCTTCATGTTGTCATGGAAATGGAGATGTGCAAATTGGACCTCATGGTGAGGTTATTTTACCAACTGCTGTTTCTATGGACTGTCTATCTCAAGAATTACACATTACATAAAGCCTGTCGCAAACAAACTCACATTTTAATTCCCAAGTAATAATCTGTTATCTTTCCCTCCGCAGTTTTACTATCGGCAAACAAAGCATTAACATTTCATTGTTGCAGAGCTGCTCCGAAAACAAACACACCAAATAAACCATTACTGCCTGTTGGTTTAATGGAGAACGAAACCCTCCAAGATCTGCATCTCTATTTACAGAGCAGATAAAACCAAACTCTTAATAAAAGATTCTCTGCTTTTCACAGAGTCGACGCTCATCAGCATGCAGGGAAAGGCCTGAAAATGTGTCAACAGAGCCTGGTTGTAGACGCGATTAACAGGAGAAACATGACATGATGATGGATTTCTACTGTAAGACTGACGCAGGGTGACGCCACCTGTCTGTGCAGGAGTAAACAGGGGTTTCACTGATGTTTCACCTCTGAAACCAATAAATTTAATATATTAGAGGAAAACTTAAGGCTCGTAAATGTGGCTAAAATCAATAACATGGTATTAATGAGAGTATATATTTCAATCTGGCAACAGCCACATTTACAAAAGCTTTTGAGTCTATTTTTTTTTTGGTGCAGTTGTGACGCATTCTGCATCAGTGTATTTTTTTAAACAAGTTGTGTGTCTCTCCTTAATGCATATACAGATGTTAAATTATGTATTCTGCAGGATTTTCTACGTTCATGCAATTTGTGATGCCCAGTTTTTTTTAGAATAGAATAACAACAAGTTTTTCATCTTAATGAAAAAATGTCTTCGTTGATTTTACACATTCTATTAATTCTATTTTTAACTTATTGCTTATTGTTTCCCATTTTACATTCATGTTTTTAACATGTTCTTATGTTCATTACATGTCATTATTATTATTATCATTATTATTTGTCTTATCATCACTGGACAAATTTAATCCTTGAAAATTTTGTGCTAAATGACAACAAAGGGTTAACTGAGGTTATTACATTTCAGTGAAAACCCTGAATGTCAATGTCATGATGAAATTTAAAGGGTCACCAGTCATTAGGTTTCATCCTCTGGGCACCATCATGGTCTGTACAACGTTTCTGGAAAATCCACCCAGTGTTTGTTGAGCTGTTTCAGTCAGGACCAACTGATCAGCGCTGCCAGACCGTTAGCATGTCTAAAAATAATTGAGTAGGAGACTGAGGCTTTTACAAGCTTCCCAGTCCAGTATCATCATTCCTGTGTGACAAACTGACACTGCAGCACATTGACAAATTAAAAACATGCAGCTGGACAGAAGTGGGGTGGATTAGATACAACCTCAATATAAATTATAGCAAAATTATTTTCTCCCACATACAATCTCCTCTAATCATCAGACACTTGTATTTGTATCCTTGTATTTGTCCTTTATTTCCTCCTCTGAGCACCACTCTTGCTCGGTCTTTGTTCCTCTACCTGCTCTCGAGTCTGTCACCGTAATTTAATTTACCCTCAGGGAGCAGGAAAGTTCATCTTGTCTTATCACATGACACTGATCTCATCTTTGTCCATTCATTCATTAGGAGGTAGTAAAAGAAAAAAATCAATATCATAACACTATTATATCCAGCTTCATTAATCTTAACGACGGCCATAAGGCAGCCCCGAGGAGGATTTGTGCAGCGAAGCAGCTTGGGAGTCTATTTCAGGAGGTTGTGTGGCAGCCGAAATCATTTGGCTGGCTCACATTGGTCCAGCATCGTTGCCCTCTGCTCCCTCTGAAACAGGATAAATCACGGCTGCGAGGGGGGAGAGTGTGTGTGTGTGTGTAAGTGGGGAAAAAGTCCAAATGACAAAACTGAAAACATGGTGTCTGCAAAGTGAAGTGAAGAAAAATAATTCTGAGCTCTGCCCAGACATAAGTGACATTCAAATTTTCCACTGTTTTCGCACTGTTTCACTTTAAATGACCAGTTTAGTTCTGTAAAAACACACTTTTAATTCACTTTTCAAGCAACAATGGAAAACATCTGAGGTGCTGCTCTTCCTCGTCTTACGTTACAGTAAAATAAATTTTGGACTTTTGGTCGGACAAAAAGACATTTGATGACATCACCTTGGATCTAAAAATTGTGGAGGGGATTTTTTAACTGTTCTCTGGTGTTTTATAAACAAAATGATTAATCAATTAATCAAGAAAATAATTGTCAGATTAATCAATAATGAAAATAATCTCTAGTTCTAGGGCTAAATGTTAATTCATTTTACCTTTGAAATAAAAATACTAAGCTTCCCTTATCCAGTTAAAACATTACATTTTTATTCATTGTTTATTTTAAAGAGCAATTTAATATAAAATGAAAAACTGCTCACCTTCCTGCAGTGATGTAGATGTGTACTCCAGGGTGTGTCAGTACACTGTGACATCACTAATAGGTGTGGTTACAGGTGTGACAAAGCACACTTCTGATTGTTAACATCAATATTTATGAGCAGATCCATTCAGCGACACGGCCTAACACAGCGGACTTTATGCGTTGGGGTGACTGAGAACAGGATGTGATGTCATTGTGGGTGATGCTGAATCTAAGCTGCAGTTTTGCTGTTTAGAGAAACGAGCCTTGGAGCAGATGCTGTGGTTGCACTTTGTAGAGCAGCGTTCTTTAGAAATTCACCCACAGCTGAACATTCGTCATCTTTTATTCAGTTAATTATTCACTACTATCGACCTACTGTAACACGCCAACCCTTCAAACGAGAACAAATACCATTTGCAAAAACCCCATTAGGCTATTTCATGTTTTATTAAACATCCGACAAGATATGATTGGTGGCATCACGTGAGAGCAGATTGATGAATGGCCTCCTGCTGCTCCGCACCCAGGGGAAGAAAACACTGCAGTGTGAATGCTGAGGGAGCTGAGGTCAACAAGGAAAATCCTGTGAGCTTCACCTCTTACATCACTATCATCACAAGCAGGAAGGGTAAAGGTCAGAGGTCAGAGCTGCCTGACAAAACATAAAGAGCAGCCAAAGTGAAGACAAGAATAAGGGACAGGCTGCCATCTGGGCAGACAGATGTTCAACTTATCAAGCTCACCAGTCAGTGTGACCATGGCAACCACAGCTCTCCCCATGGTTGCCAAACAACCTCAAAAAAGGTGAGTGTGTGCAACCTGGCCGACTTAAAATGGCAGACAGACAAAGGTTAGAGACAAGCTGGAGAAGAAAAAACATCTAGCAGCTAAAGAACCAGATACTTTTCTCAGGAGCTGCTGCACCTTCTGCTACGGTCATGTATAAATGAGTGATAAATAATTAAAGCTCCATACAGTCTAAAGGTAGATGTGCATGTGTTTTTTGATTATTGCCATAAACCAGCAGGCGCTGGAGTCTTGGCTCCACACACGCCCCACCTCTTTGGATTAGCTGGGAGTTAGGGGCGGAGTCAGGCACTGCCAAGATGGCAACAGGGGAGCAGCTCACTCTGAGCTTCAAAACCGCTCTTCAGGAACCTGTGGGCGACACCACAGAGGCTACGTCCATCTTTATTTACAGTCTGTGTTTTCTATGGTGCAGCCACACCATCCTCCAGCAGACACAGGTCTGTGGAGAGAGGTCGATGTGAGTCTCTGTGTACAAAGGCCTTTCCATGTTGCTCCAAACCATCAGTGTTCAGCTGGGTTGAGCTCTGGTCACTGTGATACCTTGTTCTTCTCATGTGTCACCATGTCATGTGTGTTTGTTCCTTTAATCTGTCTGTACGTAGATTTGACTTTATTTAGGTCACGCTATGCTGTGGAGAGACTTCTTAAAATGCAACAGGATGACAGATTGTCACTGTCTTTGTGTGTTAGCTGTGATTTAAAAAGAAAAACGTCTCTCATGGTGTTGAAGTGGTCGGGGCGACTGATCCTGTTCGCTGCTATAAATAAATACTCTCTCTTGTCAGGCTGCACTGTCGCCAAAACACTACCTGCAGCACAGCCGCCCGTCCATTCAGCAGAGTCACCGCGGGTCACCAGCAGCACATGCTGCTGCAGGAGACAGTGAGATGGCAGCGGCTGATAACTGAGCCTCAGAACATGTCCTCGCTTGTGCTGATGAAGGGGCGTCGGCCAGAGCGAGAAGGACCAGTGTGGAGGAGGAGGAGGAGGAGATGCAGAGGGATGAAACAAGGAAAGTGAGGAGAGCAAGGAGGAAGGCTTAACATGTGGCTCGGGGACTGTGGGGATGACAAGGACGAGAAGAAAGCAAAAGAGGAGGAGAAAGGGGAGTAGCAAGGCAGGATGTTAAACAAGGATGATAGGGTGAAGGAGGCGCACACAAAAAGGAGAAGGGCAGAGATATGGCAGGAGGATGGAGGAGGAGAAGAGAGAAACATCGGGTATTGCCTAAAGCTTGCGAACTAGATAATGACGAGAAGGATGAGAAGGAAAAAGGAGGAGGGATGCGGCGAGAGGACTGCAGAGGAAAAGAAGGACAAATAGAAAGGAAGAGGAGGGTATGGCAGGAGGATAAAGAAGGAGAAGAAGGAAGGAGGAATGTGGCTGGAGGACAGCAGGTGATGAGAGGCACAAGGATGAAGGATGAAAAAGGGGGAGGAGGAGGGCGGGGTGGGGAAACGGAGGACAAATGATGAGAGAGAAGGACAAAGACAGAGGAAATGTTTAGAAAAAGAAGCGGTGGATCAGATTCAGGCCTCAGTCTGCTTCAAACCAACTTGGTGTCGACTCACAGGCGACAGCGTGGAACTGCTCCTGCTGACAGAGCCTCCACCCACCCCCCCCAGCTGCCTCCCACCTCCAGCTCCACCTCTCCCCGACGACTTGGTGTCACTCATGTTTTATGAAAATGATATCAGCCAGATATCAGACTGCTTGTAGTTAACAGTTTCCAGGACAATAAAAGAAACAAACCTTTAAGAGTTGATCTTTCTCCGAGTCACCTTACAACGACCTGTACAGCTCTGCCGCGCTCGCCGCCATTTGTCTGTCGCTATTTTTAACTGAAGTCGTGAGAAACGTAGCCACGAAGGAAAATATCATCCAGTTTCATACATTACTCACAGATGAGAGCTCAGTAGCTTGCCGCTGTCGCCATTATTGTCATTGTTCCACTGCCCACATGGCCCATAGCTGCAGGAAATGTCTGTCCCTCCAAAATAAAACACTACAAACTTACTGCTGTATACATCAGCAATGAAAGCACAGCATGTGTCCATACAACCGTGTAATTACAGCTTGACAGTGCCATGTGATGCTGTGTCAAGCAAACACTGACAGTATGAAAACAGTGTACTGTGTACTTTAGTGCCCCTGCTGGATCCTGAGGCCAGCTGGGATAAATACTGTACTTCATGACTTTACAAAGTCATCACTCATATTATCACACTTTTTTAGTGCCACAAGTAAATTACATTTTAAAGCTCCATCCAGTCTAAAGGTAGATGTCCATGTGTTTGTGATTATAAAGCAGGTCTAGGTTCTATATTAATACTGTGAAAGTATCAAAGCCTCAGTCCACAGAGAAATGCACACAGCCTGTATTCAGACACTGAGCCTTAAAACCAGCCGTCAGGACTTCTGGAACTTTGTGATGTCACAACAAAGCTGTCACTGCCCTCAGCCACATCCAAAGCCCCGCCCACTGGTGGAAATATGATCAGTCAGTCAGGGAAGTTCCACATTATAGGTCTGTTACAGCAGATGCACAAAAAAAAACAAAAACAAAAACAAAAAAAAAAAAAAAACAGCCTTGGACTGATTCCCTTTTGGTTCTGTGTAAAACTGATGGCGGCCGTTAAGAAAAGATTTTATGATGTGAAATATTTCACCTGAAACTTGATTCAGTCACATTTCTGTCACAACAGACTGTAAACAGCTCTGCAGCTGGAGAGCCGTTCTACAAAAACCTCTACAGGGAATTACCAGTTAAATTACACTACACACATACACACACACACACACACACTCCGTCACATGCAGTCAAACGTCAGTGTCAGGCCGTACAGTGGATGTGTGTGATTCTCGGGTCTATTTCTGAGCTCAGACGTCAGTCGCATTTCAGGTGAGAAAGGGAAGAAGCTGTTTTTAACGGTGACGAGCCACAAAAAATAGATTCAGATTGATCACCACAAATCTCCTGGGTAATTATCTAAAAACGCTGCTGTTCCTGTAAAGCAAGAGTAAAACACTGTTACTGACAAAATAATGACAAAACTCTAACATCACATTCAACCTTTCACATTCCTTTGGAGCAAATGTTTCATGGGTCCTCGTTTCTTAATCATTTCCTAGAAATAAAGTGATGTGTGACAGTAATTACCTGAACAGTTTCTGGAGAAGAAGGAGCCTCTGGGGAAAATAAGGACAGTGGTCAAATGGTAAATCAATACAATAATTAACCCTTTGAATCTTAAGCTCTTCTTCATTACAGCTTTTGCAGAGTCACTGGATGTCTTAGCAGGAAGTGCCATTACTGTGGGGTTGTATCTTGTTAATAAAGTTATGTTGATGAGATGCATGAAGCTGGATACAGCTCAGACACTGGAGATGAAAGGTCAGAGTCTCTGTGCATTTTGGCCATAATGACTTAACAATTAGCTTTAAGTGGAATAACTGAAAAAAATTATTTGTAGAAACGAAAATAATTTGGAAAATAATTTGGTCCATGTTATATCCGGTCTGTCGCCAGGTTTACATCCAATTTTACTAATTTTAACCATATTTCCAGAAAAAGCTGTAAAAGTGTGAAATGTGTTTCCATCCACCACTGTTCTGTGAATATTAGCAGCCGGTTGATGGAGATAACAGCGAATGGAGCTGATTCTCCAGCTGCTGCCATTGAACCACAGCCGAGGAAGATGAGGTCATTAAAAGATGTGAGGAAGGTTCCAGCCTCCTCATCGTCACTCCTCACAGATCTGGTGTTTTCCTCTCGTCATTATTTACTCACTAAGTCTTTCTATTGCACTTTGTGTTTTTTAATGGATACACAAACTTTTCCACCTGAGGCTCAAAAACTCAAGGTTTTTTCAAACGTCTGATTTTCTGTGTTTTTTTGAAATGTGAATAAAAACACATGCAGCAAAAAAATGCACGCAAAAGCTGCGTAGGAGGAGGATGACGTGTTCTGCGCTTTATTTGCTGTTTGATAGTGACCTTCAAGTTTAACTGAATAAAACAGAGCCAACCGTCAGTCCTTCACCTGACAACTACTCATTTCGGCTTCCGACCAGAACCAAAGCTGCAGAGACAGATGAAGAAAAAACTGTCAGAAAATGATGTGACACCAAAACCGAGCAGTCCACACTTCATCTCTCCAGGATGAGAACGAACTGGTTACTTAACAGTAACTGAGTCAAACGTAAATCTATCACAGCTTGTTGAGACGTTAACAATATAATCTAAATCTCCATTTCCATATAAAGACAATTCATCATTCAGTCCCAGTGGTGATACAGTATATCCAGGCAGGGACCTGGAGTTCCCCATGGCTCCGTCCTCGGCTTCCTTCTGCTCTACGGAAAACAAACAAATATCTTTTCATCACTTTTCATAATATAGATTTGAATAATGATCATTAAGTGATCACTGTCCAATTAAATCACTGCGTGATACTGGATATAACAAAATGTCCTCCTTCTAAACAAAAATTAAGCAGAAATCATTTTTGATTCTTGAATTCTCAGGTTAAAATCTACAAACCAAGTCAGAAATCTTGCCTGAATTTCAGTATCCACATTAAGACAACAACAACATTTAGTTCCTGCTTTCTCTCCTGTTTCTGAACTCGATCTGGTTTTTCTGTTTGTTTTTGGAAGCATTTTCTGTCAGTGTTTGAAGGTTGGGCCAACTGATCCTGGTACAGTTCCTGGACAGATAGACCGAACTGAAAAGTAGGTCACACAATGATTATCTGAGCTGGACAGATTACATTTAATGCTCATGATGTTTCATAGTGGATGTCAAAATCACTGACAGAGGAATATGTGTTAAAGTTGGGAAATGAGTGGAAGAGTGATGTTCTGTCTTTTCTCTGATTCTGAACTGTGAGTGGACGTTTTTTACAGTTTCAGCTGACGAATATAAAAACGACTGAATTCAACCAATAAACAGAGAAACAAAGCGCGTCCCTGCTCGACACTCACACCTGTTGGTAAAGTGAGGAGGAGTGGAAACATTTGGCGGCAGCAACCATCTGCAGCTCGTCATGCTTTACTTTCTTTAAAACACTTCCAGGTGATGTAACAGCCTCCGGCGGCCATGTTGGAAAACCTTCGCTCTGAAATCACACCGGCCATGTACAGACGACACCTCTGTCCAGATGTGGTCAGTTTGTCTGTTTCTGAATCTAGAACATTTTGACTTTGTGGTACTGTTGATGAAGTTCTTGAAATCATGTACAGCTTTTGAACACTAGTGTATTTGTGGCAACTTGTGTTGTACAAGCACAGGTCAGTCATCTGTATCTGAAGTGAAAGTCCAACTCTTCAGCTCCTCACTCGCTTTGGTTTCAATAGAACAACTCATCAGCAATTTCCTCTCTGAAGAAACACAGAAGCTTTAAAACTGGTGTTAAGCAGCTGTCGACACACAACACCTGACAAAATGAAAAGAAAAAAAACGAAATATTGGAAATGTCTGTCCAACAGTTGGTCCAACATTTTGGTCCAGAATCAAACATAAAACCATAAATTAAAACAGAATAAATGTTGCATTACTTGACAGTTGCAGCTGCATGTGTCCTTCCTCATAGTGCCCCTATGGTGGCAGGCATGGTTGTCATGGTTACAATCATAAACAGAGTGATGTACCTATCTTCGTCGCCATGGTTACTATAATAACAGTCATGTCTTGGTTAGGTTTGGGTGAAGATGGTGATTTGGGTTAAAATCAGTTCTTCCTCAACATCAGATGATCTTTGTTGTCATGGTTACAATAATAACAACAAACGGTCATGGATGATAGAAACAACATAAACTGCTCCTGTCATATGGGAATCGAACACCGCTCTCCTGGGTCATATTCATCCATCCACCCCAACCTCCTCCTGACGTGGACTTTGTCGCTCTATAAACTACGTCACCGCACTTTTCCCTTTGCTCCTGTCATCATCACTACGACCACTAGATGTTGCCTAGCAACAGAACCTAACGATGGGTCATAGTGACCTGCTGACAGACGTGCTCATTTGTTTCTGGGGGACAGTCTCTCCTTCTCCTGTCTAATGTCTCACTGCAGTTTGCCTGGTGTTGCTTCCTGTTGAGATCAATAATCAGTTGGCAGGAAGCTTATTAATCTCATGATCCAACCACAAACCTCAGGCCCACAGAGACGCAGCATGGGGCCATCACAGTGGTTGTATCACGTCACAGCTCAGTGTTTATGGAGCCTGTAGCAACAGACGCATTCAGACTGTGATTCACCCACATGGTCCTGAACCAGCGACGACCACCTCAGCTCGTTTCACCTGCAGTCAGAGGGTTTGGAGCCCAGGAAGCCTCGGTGCTGCCGTCCTGCTCAGCCAGTTCTTTTCTCCACGCATTTAAATACACGAACACACACCAGCCTACTCGCTCAGTAGCACACACACACACACACACACACACACATCTGAGCACCTTCTGGTTGTTCTGTTCTTCTGGGGGTGTTTGAAGCCCACAAAATACTGCAGAACACAAAACACTGATTAATCTCTCCCTCTTTCTCTCTCTCTCTCTCTCTCTCTCTCTCACACACACACACACACACACACACTACAAGCCACAGTTGGAGCAGTGCAGGCTGTTTATATGAGCCTGTTTCTCCCCCTGCTGCAGTAAAGCTGGTTGGTGTGTATATAGGATCTGAGCTGAGCAGACATAATAAGCCCTGATCATCCACCCACAGCCCCACACCCACACACACACACACACACACACACACACACACACACACACACACACAGATACTGTATAGTGCAGGGCAGTGAGCATTTTGCTGCATCATGCCTCGGTCTGTCAGGGACTCCTGCCTCCTGATTGGTTGTTATTAGGAAAAATTCCTCTCAGCTCTGACAACACTTTGGTCCTGTGGGTGAATAATATCAACAGCTCCCAGTTCGTTTCCATTCCATTTGCTGTTGATATTCATGGTCCCCAGAGGTTGATTTCCAGTGAGACAATCAATGCATCAATATCTCAGATCCGTTGATAGAATAATTTTGGAGACATTTAGAGGAAACAACAGAGGAGGTCGATATGTTGAAGGAGCTCTCGAAGTTTGGGACTTCACAGCCCCGCCCCACACTGTATTTCTGAATCACCTGCCCCCTACCAAAAATGATTCACCTTGATTAATTTGTCTGCATGTCAGCGTTGCTTGTTTTGTTATTTTATCCTGTGAAGCACTTTATAATCTCTGCTGTGCAAATAAACTTTATTATTATTGTTACTCAGCTGCAAACAGAGCTGCCAAGAGCAAATCCACAAAGCAAACCTGTGCGAAGTTGTAGTGGCGAGGTGGGTGTGGTCTCCAGGGTTTAGTTAAAAACCCTGAAGCTGTTTGATGTGATGAAAAATAAAAGCTTCAGGGGGAGAAAAACTTGGATGCTCAGTCAGCAGAGTCTGAGGCGACGGTGACAGGGAGAAATATGGCGGCTCTTTCTGAACCATAGCCAGACATTTTCAGCCTGAAACTAGAAAGCTGGGACTTTCATGGGGATTTTATGGCCATGTGAACACATTATTTTCTGCTTCACACCTGCCTGCAGCAGATGAATGACATGGAATTAAACTTCTAAAGTATAAAAGCCAAAATAAAGATTTGGAGGGTCCTGCTCCAAACTGCTGTCACTCTGGGGCAGAATAAATATCTCAGCCAGTCACTCATCTGGTTTCTCTTTTAGCCAGAAGCCATTTTGAAAGAGCTGCTGCAACTTTGGCAAAATGGAGGTTATTTCAAAGCATTTATGACGACATGAGCGCAGGTAAACCAGAGCTGTAAACCCAGCGACCTGTAATTTGCTCCCTCTCTGCTGGATGTGACATCACTGCTTCACCTCCTCTCAAACTCCTTTGACTTTTTCGGGCCTTAAGGTGAGAAATGAAAACCTATGAAATCAGACTTTTTCCTGTCATTTTATCAAGGAACCAGTGAGATCAAGGTGAAAAATAAAAAATCCTAAATTGAAAACTAAATCGCCATGGAAACGAAAGACTGATCCAGTGGGGTTTTCATGAAAGCTGATAAACAATCAGAGAATCAGACTGTTGGGTTGTGAGATATGAAAGTGAACTTGTGAATTTTTGGTAGCGACAGTTCAGGGTCCACTTTGTTATCACATTACCTGCACAAAATAGGTTATCAGTTATTCTAGCTGATTATAGTGGACCTCTGCTCGAGTGGAAGAGGAGGAGGGGCATAGCCACGCCTGGAGTTTGCTGATGTCACTAAACTACAATTAAGCTAAGTCCCTGTCTGTACAAGCTCCTGGTGATATTCTTTATTTTTCTTAAAGCCAATAGATCCATTGAAACATCCAGAGCCATCAGTGAATGTCTTCAATTAACACTGACTCAGGCCCACACACACCATCCTGCTGCCTGAAACACTCACTACAGCACCAAATGTAGATTCATCCGCTGCTGAAAATAGTCCCAAAGAAAAACACTGTTCTCCCTGTTGAGAGGAAGTGAGTGAAGTGAGCAGCTGTTTTAGGAAATTACTGAGACTTTTTAAAAATGAAACTATTTATTTGAGAGGTGATTTTAAAGGAGCTTTTTGTAAGTTTTGCTACATAGCCACTGTTAGCATTAGCAGCTGTTTACTTACCAGTCTAGAAGAAACGTGAGCTCAGCATCAAACTTCATTCCTTTACTCACTAAGAGTTGTCTCCAGAGGAGGAAAACAACCGTTTTACTTCTATTTCTATCACTTCTTTTGTTCTACTAAAGCTAGCACGCTAACAAGCAAGTCCTGGTCTGGCTGGACCGTCTTGTCACTTTTTGATAGAGTCCTGAAGTGTCCAGTCTCCCCTGAAGACGTAGCTGCTCAGGTGGTTTATTATAACACAGCAATGGCTGAAGCTCTCGGCAACACTGTTAAGTAAACAGCTGTTAATGCTAACGTAGCAACAGCAAAAGTTACAAATAGCTCCTTTAAAGATTGAAGTCTTCAGTAGGAACCTGTGGACTTGGAGCTGAGAGCCACACACACAGGAGGTAAGTCAGAAAATGTTGAACGTTGTGTAATATCAAGATTGGTCTCTGCCTTGAAAACCATGTATCAGTCAGGCTTTTAATAAACATGTATATCTTAGTGAGTGTTAATGACATCACCTGTTTCAACCAGGTCCCTGCTTCAGATTCACAAACTGCAAAAACACAACTTGGATGCCAGAGACACTGCTCTGCAGGTACAGTCATGTTCCTCAGAGTATGAATACTTAGGGTATTGGTTACTTCCTGACCTTTCCTCTTGCACCATAATCAAGACTAAATTCCAACTTATTTCAAATGAAATATTAAAATCTAATGGGAAGATTTCTATGAAATGTACAGATCATGTCCCTGCTCCTGAGGATGAATCCCTCATGTTTTAATGAACCTATAACCTTTCCTCCAGCGCCACCCTCCAGAGGAAATGAAAATCTTTCACTCCACAACCAGCTGGACCACTAAAATAGCTTAATCATCAGGATGTATTTTTCTCTGTCAACACTGTCACATGTAATAACGCACCATGATGAGCGCAGCAGCCTGTAGCATCGTTCGCCCTGCAGTGCCTGTCCTCCTCAGCAGCGTTACTAACAGACCTTACAGCCCGAGTCTGTCCCAGAAAGCCGGGTCAGAATCAGCTCAGAGGTTTCCAGGCAACAGCCTCACTCCTGTGGGATTAAAGCAACAATGCTGCTGAGTCAACTCCTTCAGCAACGCTTCCCAAACAGCCGGCGTGACTCAGTTTATGTCTTTTCTTCTTCAACACTCCCACCGCAGAGAGATAATGAAGCACCACACTGCTGGGGCTGGGAGTCGGATTCCCACCTGAACCGCCGGCTAAAAATGACTCCTCTGGGCACTGACATGAAGCTACATCATGGACACTTACATCACCACCCATGTCTTAATGACGACTATAAATGTCTGCATTGATTCCAGTTAATACAGTGTTCAGGAAGGAATAAACCTACAGGAACTAAACAGGAACTGAACACAGTCATAGTCCAAAAAAAAACTACACATCTGTTCTGTGTCAGAATGAATATTGTGAGGTGATAATCAATAATGTTTTATATAATATGTTTAATTTTAACAGGCAGGAGTTATTTCTCATGAACAAAATTTAGGATGTGGATAATAATGTGTGAAAATCTATTTTAATTGACATATTTAAGCTTGAGCTTCAATTATCTGCTTTTTGAATCTGAATCCTTCCAGATTCCTCATCAAATCCCCCTTTGTTCTATTTTCAAGATTTAAAATAACTTCACTTCCATTTAAATGATCTGTCGTCACATTTTGTTGTCTGATAAGAAACAAACAGTTTTGAGCATCAACTCACTGAGTGCAGCTTTAATCAGAAGCTGTCTTCACCACCTGCTCAGCAGCTGGTGAACATAGAGGAGCATGTAGCAGCTACACAGCCAGATGTTTCCCTCAGGACCTGGTGGAGACCAAACACGGAGCTAAAAGAGCAGGAACTCTGCACTGAGCTTCATCAGGTGACACAAACACCACAACACATGAATCCTCATGTCGATCCATGACTGCTGGACGTGTGAATAACAAACTATTTGCAGATAAATTCACTTTAAAAGCTGATGATCCAGTATGTTAATGTTGTATTGACAACTTGTTTCTGCTCCCAGACCACCACACAACAAGAACAACAACAACAACAACAATTACAACAACAACAACAATTACAACAACAACAACAACTACAACAACAAAGCCCCAGTTATTCCAGGTTTAATATTTCAACTGCTCCTCCAACCTGAACGACTGTACAGGTTGTTTGTCCCTAACCTCTGACACGACCCGAACTGTGACCGGATCCCTTTGTCATCATGGTAACATAATGAGATAGGTTAGAGAACCTTCCTCACCATGGTTACAATAATAAACATGAAGTTAAAGCTGTGGGTGTTAACAGCTGGAGGTTGAGGTTATACTACAGACACCTGTCACTGAACCAAAGCCAGAGCAAAATCTATGGAAGCCCAATGCTGTTGTTTTTCTGTTATTATTATTATTATTATAATCATCATTATTATTGTTGTTGTCAATTTAGCTGGTTTCTTTAACTGATCTTGTCGATCATCTGAATTGTTTCTGATGCTCAAACGTTTCAAAAAACTACAATAAGTTTTTCTAAAGTTTGGTTTCTGTAATAAAAACTGTTGAAGTGCTTCAGATAAAGAAATCATCCTTTATGTTCCTCTGACAGTAAAAGGCTACGAAGATCTTATATGTGTGATTACACTCTGTGACTGTCACATGACTGAAGCTGTGATTTTATTGTGTGTTTGGATGGAAGTGTGCGACACACAGGCTGTTGTGCGTCTGCCTGCTCGTTAGAGGGATCACACTGTGGCTGCGCGGTCTGACGGGTCAGAGAGGGAAATGTTAGAGCAGCGATCAGCTTCTCAGCCATCTGATTCTGTCCACACTGACAGCCGACTCATTACTAAGGCAGATTAACCCCATAACCCCCCAGAACAAGAGGGGGGGGGGCGAGAGACATAGAGGGAGACAGAGAGAGAAACAGCCTCATTGTTGAAAACTTGGTTTTGATATACTCAGTCTGTTAAAAGTGAAAATTACAAACCACCAATAAGAACCAGAGAGAAAATCAACCACTTGTATCTGTTCTCAAATGTGTTGCAGATTAGTTGAGTCCATACTGGACATTCAGAGATCCCATGATGCACTTCAGTGTCAGTGAACAAAATCCACAGCATCTGTGTGAGCAAAAATACCTTCCAGGTGAACTCTCCGTCCTCCATCACTTGCACTGAAAGCTCATTAGGACGGGATCTTTTAGTGTCCACTATAAACAGGAGGAAAGATTACAGCCAGTAAAACCTGCTTCACTTTTCATACGAACATCTGACTATTGTTTTAAGACAGACTTAAAAAAAATTGTGAACTTCTCTTTTCAGCGTGTTCATCTGCCTTAAGGCAGGAGTGTCCCACATCTGGAAAATGCCAACATGCAGTTCACTGAGCCCACATTTGGTAGTCAGAGCTGAGTGTATCCCACAATTCATCAGTGTCCGCGGTGCAACACCAGCCCAGCTGTTGGTGGTATTGCACATATGAGGACCGACATGAACACACATGAAGAAGTCAAAGTTTCACATGTTGGATTCTGTCTTAAACATGACGTCATCAGACACATTGATCTGTTTTCTGTGTTATTTATTCCACTCTGTTACAAATTGGCTGATTGATCCTCTGTGATTCCACTTGATGGTGATTCTCATCTCTCTGTAAATCACTGTGGTCAACATCTATTGCTTTTAAATATGCTGAATAAATAAACTGAAATTCATAAATGTTCAAACACGATGGGATGAAGGCTGAATAAATAAACTGAAAATCTGTCCTTCTTAAAGAGATTAATGAGAATAATTCTGAATGACGTCTTTCAATATAAAACTATGTCTCTTTATGCACCATACACCTACGTGCTTGCTGCTGTAAAGTGGTTTGGTTTATGCTTCTTTTTGTTTGTTATGTCCATGTGTTTGTGATTATAAAGCAGGTCTAGGTTCTATATTAATACTGTGAAAGTATCAAAGCCTCAGTCCACAGAGAAATACACACAGCCTGTATTCAGACACTGAGCCTTAAAACCAGCCGTCAGGACTTCTGGAACTTTGTGATGTCACAACAAAGCAGTCACTGCCCTCAGCACAGCCCCCAGCCCCGCCCACCTGGACCCACCATCCAACCTTGCAGGATTTGTTGTTTTTGGTTCTGAAACCACAGATGTATCTTCTGATGGAGATCAACACTTCCGATAAAACACAGAAGTGTAAAATATTGGACCTTTAAACCAAACCATGTGGACACTGTTGGCAGGTCACATAAGGTGGCGCTTGACTACTCGAGGATACTTAAAGTGTTATTGTGACCACAGCTCAGACGGTGGACATGATCCACTGATAAACAAGATGGATACAGACTCACCTGCGCTCACCTTTAAATGACCTCCTATCACTGCAGGCTGAGCAGCCAATGACACACACTCATACACATCACATGACGCTGATGTATTATCTTCCAGTAAGTCAGCAGGTCAGCATCACTGCAGATGTGAGGCAGGTCTGAGCTCAAACTCCACAGTCACAACTGCTTCCAGCACAGCTTCATAGGAGAAAACGAATCAGTGTCTTCAGTTTAATGAGAAACAGCAGGAGCCGAGAACACGACGCCTCACCTCCACTCAGGTGTGAGCTCCTCAGCCTGATTTCTTCTTCATGGTCATTTCAAAAGTTTAAGGACTGTAAGGTCGCACCAACACGCACAGGTAGGGAAAGGTGGAGAGACACACAAGATAAAGAGAGGCAGGAGGAGAGAGAGAGATAAGGAGAGAGAGAGGAGGATGAGATGGAGAGACAGGAAGAGACAAAGGCACACGCACAAGCGTGAACGCGCACCTAGGACAGGTAAACAGTAACGGTGTCACATCAACACCACCACCACTAACACCAATAACACCACCACCACTAACACCACCACCACTAACACCACTAACACCACCACTAACACCACCACCACTAACACCACTAACACCACCACCACCACTAACACCACCACCACCACCACTAACACCACCACCACCACTAACACCACCACCACTAACACCACCACCACCACTAACACCACCACTCACACCACCACTAACACCACCACCACTAACACCACCACCACCACCACCACCACTAACACCACCACCACCACCACCACCACTAACACCACCACTAACACCACCACCACTAACACCACCACTAACACCACCACCACCACCACCACCACCACTAACACCACCACTAACACCACCACCACTAACACCACCACCACCACTAACACCACCACTCACACCACCACCACCACCACCACCACCACCACCACCACTAACACCACCACTAACACCACCACTAACACCACCACCACCACCACCACCACTAACACCACCACTAACACCACCACCACCACTAACACCACTAACACCACCACTAACACCACCACTAACACCACCACCACCACTAACACCACTAACACCACCACTAACACCACCACTAACACCACCACCACCACTAACACCACTAACACCACCACTAACACCACCACCACCACTAACACCACTAACACCACCACTAACACCACCACCACCACTAACACCACTAACACCACCACTAACACCACCACCACCACTAACACCACTAACACCACCACTAACACCACTCACACCACCACTAACACCACCACCACCACTAACACCACTAACACCACCACTAACACCACCACCACCACTAACACCACTCACACCACCACTCACACCACCACCACCAGTAACTCCGACACACAGCCTGACCCCCGCAGCAGCCGCGCCGCTCCTCATCTCCAACCATCAGCTGCTGGATGAGCACTCGGCGGGGACAGAGGAAGGCGCGCAGGCGGCAGTGCGGCATCGCGGGCGGAAAACACGCAGTGAGTCGGTGGGTGAGAGTGGAGGAGGGGGAGGGGGAGGAGGCAGCGACGGGCTGGTCTCAGAGCTGATTTCGCGGTGTTTCTTACCAGTAGAGCAGCTTGTTGTGCAGGATCGCGGGCGTTTTGTCCGAGGCGCAGTTGATGCACCACATTGTTGCTGCTGCTGCTCGACGCGTCTGCCGCTGCGACAACAACCCGGAGGAGAGCGGCCACAGAGAGAGAGAGAGAGAGAGACCATCCGCTGGCTGCTGCCTCAGCCTCTCTCTCTCCTGATCTCCCTCTACCTCTCTCTTTCCTTCGCTCTTCGTCAGAGGCGCATCATCATCATCATCATCCCTCCTTCATCTTCGCCTCCTTCTCTCTCTCCTCTCTCTCTTTCTACTGTACATGTTTAGATCTCTGTTTTTCTACCAAACTCCTTCAAACTTTGCCTTTTATGGTTAAAGACAAGTGTGCATCCACTGAAAGGAGCAAAGGGCCACTCCAGTAATTCAACACTGCGCTTCCACCACACTGAAAGAGACAGATTAAAAAAGGATGGTGAAATCTAAGGAGCAGCAGCTGAGATATCCTGAGTTTTTGTGGGTGTTGAGTCAAAAATTGCACAGTGTTCAGAAAAAGAAAGGAGCTGCGTGTCTCTACATGAAGATGCTGCCGCAGGTCCTGCTGAAGTGATGCAATGAAAACCAGGAGTCACAGATCCGTGAGTTCAGATGCTTCTCAGACACTATACAGCAGTTTATAATTCATTTTATCACAGCAGAAAGTTATCAACATGATGTTTTACTCATTTTATCTCTTAGTGGTCATCAGAATCACACAGTTCATGTTAATCTATCAGGAGTATCCTAACATATCAGAGGTTAGGGTCGGGTTTTTTATCATTTTATTAAATCTGAATCCAACATCAAATCCACTTATTAAATCTGAAGTTCAGCTCCCAGTGTCTACAGGACACGACTTGATCCAAATACAGCTCCTGGTTCACAACAATGAGATGAATGAGGTCTAAGTATTGATTTGATTTGCATAAATAATTGAAGTTGGACGCTTGTGTACATAATGAGCAATCAGCTGATCAATTTTCTAGAGAAGAAAAACACAGATGGCTGGCTCAAAATACTCAAAATTCACTAACTGTTGTGAGAGCAAATAACAGCAACACGCAGCGCGCTGTAAGCTCTCACTGACTGAAGTATCCAACTGGAGACAGCAATATGTTACCGAGTGACACATCTTCTCACTCACAAACAATCTTTAGCACAGTCCAGTCAGCTGCTGGACACTGGTCACATTACAACATGAATCATCTGCGGCTGATGTTTCCTGATCAAAGGTTTGATCGGCGATCTGATCAGTGATGTCACAGTGTACTGACACACATGATTACATCACTGCAGCAAAGAGAGAAGTTAAACTACAAAGGTTCATTTGAAATTAAATAAATGTAAACAATGCTGCATCTTTCAGTTTTGACACTGGAACAAAAACAGCTCAAGTGGAAACCAGATGTGTGAATTTCTTAACTGCTGTATCGAAGCTTGGTGCGTTACAGTAGGAGAAATATTTATCTTAAAATACCCCAGTACCTTGTTTCTGTCCAAGATTCCTGCTCTCTGTCTTAATGAGGTGATAGCTACAGTAGACTAACATTTAATATTTCATAAAGTTTTGTAAGGTGCCAGAGTACATTTGCTCACTTTATTAACTGTCAGTCTGAGCAGCTGCTCATTAGCAGAGAAGCTGCTGTGCTCACTGCGCCTGTTCAGTTTCAGCTGAGAAAGAGGAGCAAGATACAATAAGTAGAAGAAGAAGTCACAGATTTACTTCAGGTAATTAAAGAGAACAGCATGAGAAGTGAGAGCTGTGAGAGTTTGTTGTGTTTTCTGGCAGCGATCGACCGTGAAATGAGAATCTCACAGACCGTCACTCTATCAAAACACAAAACTGAGCGTTGTGCGTTGCGATGAGACGCCGATTGGCTGCGGAGAGGGGCTCCCCGGCATCAGCTGCTCACAGCAGCGGCAGAGATGAGTGACAGCTGCCTGCGTTGCGTGTGTTGATTATGTGCAGACAGGCTGCAGCCTCGGGGCAGCAGGCAAAGTGGGCGAAAGGCCAGCAGCAAAACGACCCAAATTTTCAAGCAAATGCTGCTTTCACAGAGCGTTCAGCGCAAATGTGCTGAATAATTCACATTAGGAAACCTATATGCATCTTAGCAAAGTGTGTAGGAGTGTGAGGGCGGCACACGGAGGGATTTTAGTGTGACATACTGCATGTTAACTTCTACTAAAACTCAAGCAAATCACTGTTAAAGAGACCTGGAATATGCAGTCAACAACAAATCCCAGGACTCTGTGGACCAGTTCAGGTGAAGCTGTACAGAGACTAGAACCAGCTGCTTGTTCAGACTGCTCAGCTCTAATTTTACAGACAACTGCAGGTGAAAAAAGTAGCATAAAGCCATGAAACCAGACACAAACAAACAGTGTGTAGCTCCTAGAAAATCCTCGTATCATCAGATTTTCCAGTGGTCGTGCGTTTGCATGAAGTTCTTCTCACCAACTGGGCAACATCGACACCGTCAGAACCTCCTGACATCTCTGAGCTCTGCAGTTTAAACTACGTGACGTGAACACGCTGAGGGTAAAGTAGGCGCCGAGTTCTGATCAGGAAGAAGAAAACATGGAATAAAATCGATTTTACAACCAGTCCTCTGATATGTACGGTGGCCCTGAGAGCTCAACACACTGCAGCTCAAGAAAACACATGCAAATAGACATCTTCAGAAAACAGTGTTTCCAGGGGACACTGAAAAGTGATGAACCAGGCTGCTGGTCGATGCTCTGTGACTTTTAAAGATAAAAGCACTGAACAACAAGTGCACATGGATGTGTTATATAACATGTGTTATACATTTATGCCCGTGTGTCCCAGCAGGGTTCATCACTTTTCAGTGTCCCCTGGAAACACGTCCATTGTGTTGTATTTGCATTTTCAAAGTAATATTAATAACTGTAGTTGTCAAATAAATGTACTGCAGAAGAGAAAGAAGCATAAAGTACTAAAGTACTACAGTTGTACTTCAGTACTTGAGTCTTGTGGCTCTTCCTCCAGATACTGTCCCAGTGCCCATGAGCAAGGCCCTGAACCTGCCCCTCCCTCCCCTGTCACTGAAACACACAACATGAGAACTGGGAGTATTATTACATCATCAGAGGCTGATCAGGATTCTGATGAATGTTATTGATTATTGATGATTATTGTTTTATGCACCAGCCTCCACTCTTCCCCACTTCTCTCTCTCTCTCTTTCCTGTTTTGAAACAAATCTCTCTCTCTCTCTCTATCCACCCTTCAATCTCAGGACAGTTACCGTGGGCAACAAAGCATGAAACATGAAAGAGCTTCCCCTTGGTTTCCACGGCAACAGGAGCTTGGGCATTTCATAATTTTCTGTTCTGCTCGATGACAAAATGTATTGACCCACACATCCTTCACTATCAGTTCTTCTTTCTGACCGTTCATCATTCTTCCCCCTCTCTTTTTCTCTCTTTCCCTTTTTCTCCATCCATCCATCCATCCCCCCTCCTCCTTCAACAGTGACTCTCCAGCCTGGGGACAAGCTTCTATAATTCATCATTACTTCTCATAAGCTGCACTCCTCCTCCTCTCCCTCCTCCATCTCTTTTTATCTCTCTCTTCTTCTTTGCCTTATTCTCTCCATTCTTTCCCTCCAACTCTCCATCCATCATTTGCTTCCTCTTGCTCTCTTTTCTGCAGCCACATGTTCAGACCAGTCAAGAATCTCCAGGAACAACAAACACCGCTCCGACGACGACGACGACGACGACAACTATGCTACTTCAAAAACTTGAAGGAAGGAAGGGAAGAAAACTTTTGGGGAGAAGTAGGAAAGAAGAGAAAAGCAGACAAGGAGGAGAGGAGAAGTGGAGGAGATAAAGGAGGGGAGGGGAATGGGAGGATAGAGAAAAGAAGGAATGATGAGGGGAGGAAAGAAGGAAATTATGTAAAAGTGGGAGGGGATAGGAGAAAGTAAATGAGGAAAGGAAGCAAGAGAGGATGAAAGAAAGGAAACTCAAAGAAAACGGGATGAGACATAGAAAGATGGGAAAAGAAAAACATGAAGGAGAAAAGAGGAGAGAAAGGGAGGAGGAATGAAAAGAGATGATGAAAGGAAGAAGGAAGAAAATGATTAATAATGTAAACATCAGCTCTCTATCCTTTTTATTTATCCCTCACTTTCTACACATCCATTATTTACTTATCTCTCCATCCTCCTAATTTTCTGTCCATCATCTTTCCACATATTCTACCTGTTCCTTTCTTTTCATTCCTCTCATCTGTTCCTCTTTATCCCTCTTTTAAAGTTCTTATTGTTCCATCTCGTTTTCTCTTTTTTTTCCTCTTCTATCAGTTTGGAGGGAAAAAGGAGGAAAGGAGAGAAATTCTCTCCTTGATTCTTCTCCTTATCTTTTCTCTCCTCTGTTCTTTCCCTTTTTCCTCCCCTCCTCCTGCTTCCTCTCATTTCCTCTCATCCCACTCCCTCCCTTTCTATTTTCTCCCTCCATCTTCCACCCTTGTCTTCCCACTGTTACATCCCCCTCTTTCTTTCTGCCTCTATCTCCCACCTCCCCTCCTCTCTTTTTCCTCCTGTTTCATTCCCTCGTTCATAATCAACTTTAGTTCCAACAATTAGAGAAAGAGAGAGAGAGAGAGAGAGAGAGAGAGAGAGAAGGGCGGGAAGATGATGTTGCTTGGAGACGGTTGCCGTGTAACGGGAGGGGAGGAGCAGAAGGGAGGGCAGTGGGATGGTTGCAGAGTCAAGTGAGGTGTTGCTATGACAACGCAGGTTTCACGCTGTCACTCTGTGTGTGTGTGTTGCTGATTTTAGCACAGAGTGGGAGGGGCCCAGGATCAGAAGCATATGGAGAGGAATGCAACACACATACACACACACACACAGACACACACACACACACACACACACACACACACAGGTTCAGAGAAAAATGCAACGTAACTAAAATCTGGCAGTGCAGCAAGAGAGGGATTTAAATGAAATGCTGCACACACACACACACACTTTCGTCAGTACTGTACTTAAGTACAAGTTTGAGGTACTTGTACTTGAGTAATTCCATTTTATGCAGCTTTATACTTTTACTTTTATCTGACAGCTTTAGGCACTAGTTTCTTTTCAGATAATCATTTTTTACACCCTTCCTGTCCAGTGGAAACTATAAATACACAACTTTTGGATTTTGAATTTTTCTGATAAACTCAAATGTTTCTTTACATCCTAAACAGAAAAAACTCTTTAAAAACCCTGGTAGATTTTCACAAGGCTGAAAATGAGACAAGGTGTTTTAGCACATGAGAAACTGACTTTTTAGACATGCGTGTTTCTGACAGGAGAGCGACGCTACAAACATGAAACAAAACCACACAACAGGACATCAAGTGGTTAAAATTAGTGCAACAGCTACAGCAGTAAAATGCAACACACACATCCAAGCAGCAGAAACAGAAAACACTGACAGCACAAAAGAACTGGGTTCCAGTTCAGGGGCCGCATCCTTCAGAGGACCTGGTCTACGTAGACCACGAAGGCTGAACTGAAACGAGACGGTCTGGCCTAAGGAGGATTTTTGCTTTCTGTCACCAGCTGTGACGACTCTTACTGTTGCGTCACAAAGTGTGACCCCTGTTGCCTAGCAACCTTGACAACACATAACTTGTTTTCACACAACCTTGAGGTTTTAAGGTCTTTTAACAGTGTGAACCTCAGGACAGGGTAGAGCCTCTGTGGCCCAGGAGGAGAAGGAGGCATTTTTCTGACCCATTTGATGGAGCCTTCGAAACAGTTGAGTTGCACCACTGTGACACAATCGGTCTTCAAATGCAGCCTCTATAGGATACTAATATCACTTCCATACTTTTACTTCAGTAAGATTTTGAATGCAGGATTTCTACTTTTCTTCCTCTACCTCTGTGCAGGAGTCAGACTGAACAGGGGTCAGAGTTCGTTCTCTTCACTAAGAGGTTTTGTGTCTCTATAAAAGTATCATATTGTCATATTGAACTGTTGCTGCAGAGAGAGGACGGTCAGTATTTACACGGCCACAGGAGGGCGCTTGTCAGGGAAACGTACAAATACTGTAAATCTTTAACCGATGTGTGTGATCGTGTTTCTGCTGACGGTCTGCAGCGACAGAAGGAAATGTAATATCTGCTGGAGATGCACTGCAGCACTGTACTGCACCACGCACACACACACACACACACACACACACACACATCCACACACAGTTTATCCAGTCAGTGTGTAAATGTGTGTATGGGTGAGGGTGAATACCTGCAGTGCATGTGTGCATATGGGTACACCTGATGCCACAGATGTGTATGTGCGTGTGTGTGGTTGGTTCTCAGTCGAGCTCGAGGTTTTCAGATTCGAGTGGCTGAGCTCGGATCTGTTTCCCTGCAGGAGGAGATTAACAGACAAGACTGAGGAGACGCGACCAGAAACACAAACAGGAGGCAGAAAATAACACACCTGTCACACCTGAACCTACACCTGTCAGGGGAAACATTCAGAAAACTTGTGCACACAAATTACTACTTCGTACTTCCTGCATGAATGAATTTGCGCGATCAACCATCTATAATTCATCTACTGCAAGTGATGAGCTGGCAAAGATAAATGGATGAATGCACTATTTGATCAAATACACTTCAGGGACACGTTGTCTTTAACAACAACCCAGAGAACAACCACACGTCTCCGCCCAACATCCAAACAAAACTGTATTAAAGGGACATTTCGACATTTTATTAAACATGCTTATAATTCAGATTTTTACAAAAAAATAAAAATATTAATTAAAAATATTCATCAAATATCAAAAAAGTACACTGAATATTATATTTTTACTTTAAGTTGCCTTTATACTGCAGAATGACCCATCAGTAGCTCTGTTTCCATTAACCTGCTAATGTGTTAATTCTGAAAAAAACTCTAAAATGTTCCAAAAAAAGAAAAAAAAAGACAAAGAAATATTTTGCTAAATTGAAATGGAAACATTTTTCGACAAAACTGCAAAAACTTTAAACCTGCAGTAACTGATTCTGGCGTCTTATTAGCAAACGGCTGCTTATTTAAACATCAAACGGAGTCATGTTTGTGTCCAGCTCTGTTGTAGCTCTGTGTTTGGTCTCCTCTCTGTGCTGTTCACCGGCTGCTCTCTGACTGAGTCTGATCGCTGTGAGCAGGTAGAGGTCAGAGGCTTTTTACAGCTGTTTCTCCTCTCGCTGTGAGAAGCTGCAGAATCAGTTGATGATTCTCTGCAGGTTCATAACGACCACTGACGCCTGCACTTGTTATCATTTAAACACTGATTATGGACACTTTAAATCAAACTCTGGTACCAGAATGAACACTGGTCGTGTAGCTGCTGATAAATAAACTGGAGGTTTCATCAGGTGTAACAGGATGTCATTGTTTACCCAGCATCCAAAGCTCTACCTCCTGTTGACGCCTGAAGGCTGTAGATGTACTTTCTAAACACATTTCACATGAACTGGATGCGTTAATTGTAAATGGATGCATTCAAATTGCTGTATAATGAGATCTGTCTCAGTTCCACTTCAGCAGCCCCCCCCCCCCCCCCCCCCCCCCGTGGCTAAAGCTCTGACTGGCTCCCTACCTCTCTGTTTCAGATTCAGAAATTCAAACTAAGCTTTTTAATAATTAAGAAAATATGCAAATTGTATTTTAGTTTGAATGTTTCCTTTAATTCGGTCCCATTAGCCTGCAAGTAGTTTTCATCCTGAAACCAAACCCATTAGAAACCATCGAAACGGTCCCAGATATGTTGCTCAGGGGCACTTCAGCACTGACAGGGAGTCAAACCTCTGACCTCACCCCACTGGTCTGTTGTCTCCATTATCAATACACTACTCTCATCTCTTTCCCATGATGCCTTTGTGTTGTGTTCATTCAAACCACAGGATAGGATGTGGATTTTAAAAATAGAAGCAGCCGCAGGGAGCAGCACACGAGTGGGAAAACACTTTTAATCCAAGTGTGGAAATGGTTGTTTTTGTTAAACAGGCTGTGTGTAAAATAAAAAACACATAATCTTTATAGGAATCCAAATAAAAACAAACCGTTCAGGGGAAAACAGAGGATGTGCTGAACAAACAGTCTGTTCTCCCAGGAGAACCTCCAGCCTGACCTCAGGTGACCTCTGACCTTTAAACCCCACCTGATCCATCTTACATCCAATTTAATACTACAGATCTACTTCTCTACATATTAAGGTGGATTATGAAAAATACAGATACTTTGGTAAAAGTGAAACTTTATATTTGTGAGATGTTTTTAGAGATTTATGTTTGTAGCAGGAGCCAATGAGCTGAGAGCTGCAGACAGAGTCAGGACGTGCGGAGAATCAGTCTCATCATATAATATCTCTGGTTGTATCAGACCCCTGCAGGCATCTCTGCAAATCAATGAGCAGGACTGATCCATGGAGCGGTGAGATTTTTCAGGTGTCACATTTGATTCACCAGAGACACACAAAGACTTTCCCATGTGTGGTCAACACAATGCAACAATATATATATAGATTTGCTATCGGCAGATTCTCCGTTTCAGCTGCTCAGATGCAAATAAAATGATGAGGACATTTTATTTCTCTACATGTGATTAATCTAACTTTATATAAAAAACTTCAGGTCCCTGTTTAGTCCCTGTTGCCCTCCACAGTGTCCACAGACTCCACATGAAAACCAACACACTGTTTGCAGAGGAAAAGCATTGATAAGTGGAATCAATACTGTCACAGCTGATTGATGATCAACAACCAGACGATACTCGATTTCCCTGAACTACACACAGCTTCCATTCAACCCTCTGTTCAGGAGAAAGACATGTATGGAGCGAACGTGTCCACGTGAGGCTTGTACACGATGCAGTTAAGTAGAAAGACTGAAGTGCTGAACACGCAAAGAGCACTGAACAGACGCGGCATCAAAACAGAGAGAAGCTGCAGAAACACAACACACACCCAGAGTTTCAGACATGCACAGGACCAACACACAAACAGGCTTCCTGCTGTCTTTGAACACAACACAAGAACTACATGTATCTGTGTCATGACCTCAGGCATCTGCACTAACACTACGAACATGCTCCGCACAGTATGTATGTGTAGCACATAGAACACGTAGTGTAGAGCGGAGGATATGATTTAGTGATGTGACCCATAGAACACAGCCTGGTCTGGTTTGTTTCCTGCAGCGTCTCTGTGGACGTGTCCAGTGTCGCGTGTCAGCGGTCGCTTTCAGCTCGTTTAAGCCTGAAGAGCAACAAGGACTCACAGCCTGAGAGGAAGGTCTCTGTGTGAGGAGGAGCAGAGGAAGTATTCATCTGTAAAAACACACAGTGAGATGACAGGCTTCAACCACAGCAGGAAGACAGATGCAGAAATCCTGCTGCATGGAAACTGAGACAAAGATTCATCTCCTCCTTCAAGGTCAGAGCTTTAGAGAGAGAGAGAGAGAGAGAGTGTGTGAGCTTTAAGTCTGAGGACAGGTCAGCCTGCTCACCAGCCTCTGAGCATTGATGTTCAGACCCCTTAACCTTATCATTTAATTTTGAATTCATAAAAATACCCATCAATCTACACTCAATAATCTAGATATATATATATATATATATATATATATATATATATATATATATATATATATATATATATATATATATATGACATAGTTAGCAAAACACACACCTATTAGAGCTGTGTCCCAGTTCAGGGGCCATGGGGGTCTATGAGGGTGTGGCCCTGTGTGGTCATTGCAGACTGTGAAGGCTGAACTGAAATGACACAGTCTGGTCTACAGGGGATTTTTCGTTGTCTGTCACCAGCTGTCGCCTAGCAACCTTGACAACACCTGCCTTTTTTGCAGAAAGTGAGGGGAAGCCACCTTACAGTATCAAACTAACAGTCTGACCTCAGATCAACGTATAAACTCATCCATCGTTATAATTTCTGTTAAATTAAGACAAACTATAAGTCACTGATTGAGCAGCTCACACTGCTCTGCTCAGTCCAGCAGGAATGAACCAACACATTTTACTGTGACTGTACAGTTATTCTGTTATATCTGTGCATTCATGGTGTGTTTGACTGGACCGTATGTCGACACTGTTCTGTTGACATGTTCGACTCTGTCGTCTCAAAGTAACAAAAAGTGAAACATCTGAATAAACTCGTGTGAGTCCACAACAGACAGGAAGTCAGAACAAAAACAGCCTCCTGATGAACACAGAGTGAAGAGGAGGAGAAACAGCACCACCTGCTGCAAGACTGAGGCAGAACCACACACACAGAGAGCGAGAGAGAGAGATACACACCTCTTCTTTTTTCTGTCCGTTTCTCACTAGTTCTTTCTTTCTTTCTCTTTTCTCCCCCCTCTCTCTTCTCCTTTTTCTATTTCTTTGACTCTTATTTTTAGTTTGTCTTTTTTTCTCTTTCAACAACCATCTTTCTTTCTTTCTTTCTTTCTTTCTTTCTTTCTCATAACTGATACTACAATTGTCCCTATCCACCTTTCTGGACTATATAGACAAAAGTATGTGGACACATCTTTCTGCACTTTCTAAGGATATTTGAGACGACAGTGTTTCGATCACTCCTCTGTTTTCTAAAACAGTTAAAGAAATGTTTTCCCAGTTTGTTGTGGAGGAACCTGACTGGTCTGCACAGAATCATGACCTCAGCCCAGTCCAACACCTTTGGGATGAACAGGAGCAGAGACAGTGAAGCAGACCTGATTCAGACCTCGGTGATGCTCGGGGGTGAATCCCTGCAGCTGTTAGAGCTGCAGGTTAATGAACATGGTGTTACAGTTACAGATAGGTGTAATGTTAGATTGTCCACATACCTTTGGCCACATAGTGTATCTGCTTCTCTTTGTTTCATCCTGTCTTTGCTTCCTTCTTTCTTTCCTTCCTATCTGTTATTCCTTCCCTCTTCTGAATTCTTTCCATCCAGTCTTCCTTTTTTCTCCTCCCTCATCCATCTTTACCTTTCTCTCTCTCACCTCATTCACTCTCCACATCTCTCTATCACTCTCCCACCGGTCCTGTTACCTCATCTCTCTCTTTCTCTCTCTCCATTCTTTCTTTCTCTCTTCACTTGTCCACCCTGTCTCTCCATCTTTTGTCTTTCCGTTTCTTCTCTTCCTACCAAACCAATTATAAATATGTCTCCATCTCCTTGTTTTCCTCCCACTCTCTCTCTCTTTTCTCCCTCCTCACCACCTGTCTCTCTCTCGTCATCCCTCTCTCTGTCTCCCTCCATCATCCTCTGTAATTACTTCCTTCATCTAATACCTGAGAGGATTTGAAGCGATGGGAGACTTGTCTCGCCCTCGTTTGCTGCTCTTTTATCTTCTTCCTATTCTCCTCTATTTTCAACTCGTTTTCTTTCCCTCTCCTCCTCTTCGCCTCCCTGTTCCTCCACAAACTCTGCCAGAGTTATAACTTTGCACCAACTCTTGTCTACGCTTGTTTGTGATCTCGTTTCCTGATTCACAGCACTTGTGACTTCTGTTTTTTGTCAAAGCAGAGTGAGCTATAATAATCCAGAAAAAGATGAGACATAAACAGTATCCTGCATGTACTGTATGGAAATATGTTTGTTGGAGGTAACATGTTACTAAGTATTATAATCATCAGACTACACTTTCCTGTAAAAAAAAAAAAAAAAAAAAAGCACCATCTGATGTAACAAACAGTCCTCAGGGCTCATATTGTTTGTGAGTCCGTTTGTGTGTCATCAAGGCAAAATGTCATCCTGAGACACTGACTGCAGCAGGAACTAACACAGAGGGGGTTTTGAGGACTTTGGCAGGTTTGTTTGTTTGATCATGTCTCAGTGCAGCTGAGATCAAAATGAAACCAACCAGTCGTCCGACCTCCAAAAATCAACCTATGAACAACCGCACAGGTCTTTACGACCCACAGCAGCGTCTCCTGAAATACCGCCCTGACAGTGTCAGGCGTACGGACCTTGGTTGTCATGTTTACAATAATTAACACGTTCTGTGCTAAGAGGGATGTACCTACCTTTGTTGCCATGGTTACTATAATAACAGTCATGTCTTGGTTAGGTTCAGGTAAAGACGGTGATTTGGGTTCAAATAAGTTCTTCCTCAACATCAGATGATCTTTGTTGTCATGGTTACAATAATAACAACGAACGGTCATGGATAACAGAAACAACATAAACTGCTCCTGTCACATGGGAATCGAACACCGCTCTCCTGGGTCATATTCATCCATCCACCCCAACCTCCTCCTGATGTGGACTTTGTCGCTCTATAAACTACGTCACCGCACTTTTCCCTTTGCTCCTGTCATCGTTACTACGACCACTAGATGTCGCCTAGCAACAAAACCTGACTATGGGTCATAGTGACCTGCTGACAGACGACCTGTGACCTCAATTTTTACAGGACTCAAAATATAACCTCTTTACCCTTGTCTATTTTCAAACTCAGCCTTAACCAGATTCTTAACTAATTTTAACCTAAATTTAAAAACCAATTTCAACCTCAAACTCAATTTAAACCATAATCCTTTTCCAACCTTAAGATCTTTTGAACATTATTTTGAAATCTCTTGGGGGAATGTGGAGTTTGCTCAGATATACTTTGTTTCCCCTTGTTTCCAGTCTTAATGCTACGCTAATGACCATGAAATAATTTCATAAATCAATAAAATTAAAGATGACTAATGAAAAACAACTAAGAAACCTCCATTAGGTAATTTTATTTTATAGTAGTAACAGCAGTAAAGAGGTTTTGATTCTGTACACCTTTAAAATAAGACTTTATCATATGCGACGCTGTTATTTACATTGTTAATAAAATGATGTCTGGGAATTAAAATGAATAGAATTAAAATCAATCTATGACTTCTGACTCTTTAGTGAACAATTGAGACAAAAAATGAATTTCAAAGCAAGCCAAGAGGGTTGATGGGAAATGTGGTCCACTGATGAGTCAGTCACCCCCCCCCCAGCCCCAGCGTTTTATCTGGCAATGCTATAGGCCTACTGGTGTTTAAAATGTAACACGCAGCACTTTAATGTAATGAAGTGGATTCTTCAGCTCATATTCTCCCTTTTCATCAGTTTGTCTCTGTCTCTCTCTCTCTGTCACTGTCATTCTCTCTCTCTCGCTTCCTGACACTCAGTCTCTCTCTCTCCAATCATTTCCCAGACAGAAGACAGTTGTGCAGCGTCAGCCTTTACATTTATAGCTTAGGCTTGATGTGTGTGTATGTGTGTGTGTTTGTGTGTGTGTGTGTGTGTGTGTGTGTGTGTGTGTGTGTGTGTGTGTGTGTGTGTGTGTGTGTGTGTGTGTGTGTAGTGCCAGCAAGGCAGAGGATGCAGATGCAGGACTACAAACCTCAGCATCCCTCACTAATGGTTACAGCTCTGCCTTTTACTCTGCTGTGCTCAGGCCCGAGTAAGACGATGCAAGTTAATTAAGAAACATTCGTGTCATAGTTTTTTACCATTACAGGAAATGAAAACTGGCCTCGGCGTGATGCCTCAATTCAAAGCTGTTGTCCTATCCAATCAGAAAGCAATCTCATATATGGAAGTTCAAAACCGGCACTGAGAACAGAGTGAAGGGAGTCAACGTGTTGGTCGTGTCTGACTATCACAGATGTGCAAGTGTCAGACGATTACAGCAGAAATGCCAAAGATGTTTGAGGTCATTTAGAAACTGTCACCATTACGTAGTTTATCCACAGAAAGCCTCTGCAGCTGTAGAATGTCCTGCTCACCATCTCGCTCATCAGCTCACTTGGTTGGTTACTCAGTTAGCAGCAGTAACTGCAGTTGGTGGTATAAAAAGTAACAGTAATCTGTAACCAGAAGTTAACTGTATCAATGAGCTGTTAGCAGTGCTAGGAGAACTGAGCAGTATCAATAGTTAACAGTGCTAACAGAAGTCAGCAGTACCAACAGTAGTTAGCGGTGGTAGTTAGCAGTATCCATATTAGTTAATGGTGTGTAGTATAAACAGTAGTTATTGGTGTTAGCAGAAGTTAGCAGTATCAACAATTAGCAGTTGGCTGTGGTAGTAGAAATGAGCAGAATCAACAATTAGTGGTCGTCGTAGAAGTTAGCATTGTCAACAGTAGTCAGCTGTGGTAGTTTGCAGTATGGACAATAGTTAACAGTTTTAAGAAGGTTTTTAACAGTAGTTAGTGGTGGTTGAATCGACTGAGGTAGACCTAGTTAGTAGTAGAAGTTAGCAGTACGGACAGTAGTTAGCAGTGGTGGTGCAAGTTAGCAGAAAAAAATGCCACACAGGTTAGTGGTGGGAGTATAAATTAGCAGTATCAACAGCAGTTAACAGTTTGAAGAATAGTTAACAGAATCACCAGCTGTTGTTTGGCAGAAGTAGAAATGAGCAGTACATTAGCTGCTTTACTTTCATAAAGTCTCTGTGCAGCTACAGCAGCCACAAAACTAATATTAACAGATCTCCAGGGAGGTTTTAGCAGACTTTTTCTAATTTTACCTGTTTTCCTTTAGCACCAAAATCATTAAGGTTACCCTGTGGAGACCATCAATAATCTCAGTGAATGTCAGGGAAATGTCTCTCCAGCCAAATGAACTAGTGTTAACATCACAGGGCCATCAGAAAGGTAAAAATGCTGGTAAACCAGCCTAATAGTTATAGTGCACTATATCTGTCTTATTACATTGTCTTTTTGCCTATAGTGATGACAAGCAGAAAAATCTGGAGACATAAGCAACTGAAAGGTCATTTTTAGGAAATTACAGATGCTGCTATTCCAGTTTGGGACATGCATCACTTTCATAAAGCCCTACTAGCTACTGAAGCCACAAAAAATATGCACAGATCTCCAGGGAGAATGATAAACACCAATATAGGCTTCCGTCTCAAGAATTAAGGCTCCTCTCCTCTGTTTCTGCTTTCGCCACCAAACCCCCTCCTGGTTGTCCTGCTAGCTACGGCGGCTAGCAAACATCCTGGCAGCTCGCTCACTAAATAATTGAGCGGTCGTGCACTTGAGTGTCTTAACACTTCACTTCACTGCGGCCCCGACGGGACCGGCTTATTTTGGGCTGCTGCCTCTTCTCCACAAAGCTCTGCCCTCATAATTCTCAGGAATGAAATGCTAAACAATGCGCTCAACTCTGCTTTGAGCTTAAAAAATGTAAGGAATCAACAACAATCAGCAATTTAGCATTTCAATGCTATGACTTCAGCTTTAGTGCTGAGTGAAAATTGGGAAAAAAGGGGAAAAATTAATAAGATTTAATGGTGGAATTTGAGACATAGATCATGGATGTTTAGATCATGATATATCGACATTGAGCCGCAACTGGAGTTGTGTTTTTGATTTTTGTTCTTTGTTCTAGGTGAGATGCCTGAACAAATAGGTCAAACTTATGAATTTTTCATTGTGTTTACATTTTCCCCTGCGTTCTGATGGGGTTAGACAGCAGCTAAATGAACAGAGAGAAAACGCTGATGAAATAGATCAAATGTTAAATCACTTTCAAACCTCTGTATTCTCCTCACAGTCAAAGCTACAGTATTTATGATGAATGAGCAGGTGATAAGAGGGGTCACAGAGAGAAGGAGATGAGGTAAAACATCACAAAAATGTTATTTAAAGATCGAAAAAAAAACAAAAAAAGTCAGACCACAGTGAAAATTTCATTAAGACAGATTAAATGGGGGAAAAATGTCCTCAACCCTTCCTTTTATACTACATGGACAGGACTCTCATACATTTAATCTGACCTAGTTCAGGTGTGTTTGATTTAAATCATCCCACAGCTCAAACATCAGACCTTTTGTCCCAACATGGCTGACGAGTTTCTGCAGGGTTTAATGCATTAGAGTTACAGTGTACAACATCATCCAGGTGTTGGTATTACATTTCTTTCTATTTGTGTTGTCAGAGTGTCAATATAACAATATAAATCATATTAAGTCTTTTCTCCCAGCTAGAAGACGGAAGAGGGATCAGGTAAAGCTCTACTGCCTTCTACATCATGCTGCAACTGATTTTCAGGTAGTTAATTTTGTTGTTTTAAAACAAAAGCAGAAAACAGTAAAACAGAGCTGTTTTACTGTTTTTGTTGTCAAAATTTAAAAACAGAAAAATGAAAATCCAATTTGATGAAAAAATTCATCAAAGGCAAGGTAAATATTTCAAAATAAAAGCAAAGAGCCTAGAATGGCCAATCTATAAAAGTATAAAATTATGAAAGCTCACAGAGATATATAATACAGACAGATCACACAGTTTTGATAAAATATTTTTCATGTCTTAATGCAAAGCAAAAAAAGAAGATCATTATATAGCTAATGGCCAAAACTAGGGAAGTCCAAGCTGATTCCACATCTGCTGCTTTGTCGGTTGATCTGAAAACATCCTTTGAGAACATAAAAGACGCAGGATGCTGGAACAGACTAATGGCTCCTTTATGCTCCAGTTGCTCCACTGTACTGGTGTTACTGGTCCGTTCCCAGTAGCCACAGCCCAGCTCGACCTTCCTCAGCTGAAGAAGGAGTGTTTGCAGTACATAACACAAATTCATGTTTGATTTAAAACGAGTTGCAAATTTATTCAGCTGCTGCTTCACATAAGTCTGCTTGATAAGGAGAGAGAGGAGGGAGCACGCAGGTCTGGATTACTCTACTTCTGAGGACCATAGCGAAAAATTATGCACTCCTCACAATCATCTTCTCAACTGCACACTTAACCTTAACGTTAGCCTTTACTGAGGTACGGTTAGATCTGCAAGAAATGATGTTTGCATACAACTAGTTTACCTGCAGCTAATCACAACCTGCTGTAAACCCAAGTTTATCTTCAGCTAAAGCTAATCTGAATGCAAATCTAATCTTTATCCATCCTAAACCTAGTTCTATCCTCAGCCTTAGCCTGATTCTAACCATAACCTCATCAACCTCAACTCAGTTCTAATCTTAACTTAAATTTGATTAACCTAATCTCAATCTAAACCTATTTCTAAACTAAACTCAATTGTAGCCTAACGCTAACTCTAATTTATGTCTAAACTGAATTCTAAACTACACATAATTATAACCTCAACCTCAACCAATTTAATTCTAAACTAAATCTTATCTTAATTTCAACCATAAACCTAAACTCAGCCAAAATATACAACAACTCCTCCAACGTGAACAACAACCCTCTGATACGAGCCATAGCAGTGTCTCCTGAAATAGCATAGGTGTACCAGACCTTGGTTGTCATGGTTACAATACTAAAGAGTGACATACCTTCCTTTGTTGCCATGGTTACTATAATAACAGTCATGTCTTGGTTAGGTTCAGGAAAAGATGGTGATTTGGGTTAAAATCAGTTCTTCCTCAACATCAGATGATCTTTGTTGTCATGGTTACAATAATAACAGTGAACGGTCATGGATGATAGAAACAACATAAACTGCTCCTGTCACATGGGAATCGAACACCGCTCTCCTGGGTCATATTCATCCATCCACCCCAACCTCCTCCTGACGTGGACTTTGTCGCTCTATAAACTACGTCACCGCACTTTTCCCTTTGCTCCTGTCGACCTCTGGGCTCGTCTTTTACAGGAGGACAGTCTCAAAATAAAAACCTTTTAACTAATTCTAATCCTTTATCCTAACCTAATTCCAAACTCAGCCACAACCAGATTCTAACTTTGACCTAAACCTAATTATAACCTAAACATAAACATAATCCTTTTCCAACCTTAAGATTTTTTATTTGAACATTATTTTGAAATCTCTCGGGGGAATGTGGAGTTTGTTCAGATAAACCTTGTTTCCTTTTGCCTCCAGTCTTTATGCTAAGCTACCTTCCGAACCTTATTTTGTCAGAGCTGCAGAGCCTGAATATCTACAACAGAGCTACAGGGAAAGTTAGTGTGACCAACTGTGACGGACACAACGACACAAATATGAGAATTAAGACTGAAAAATACCAGAATTTTACTTTTTCAATCCTTGACCCTAAAAACCACAGAAACCAGCTGCAACCAAAGACGTCCTCACAAGTCTGACCTGTCCTCAGAAAGATGGAAGTATAAGAGCTGGAAATCTCACACATACACACACACACACACACACACACACACACGAATAATGTGGTGCACTGATTGTCAGGTTGTCGCTCCAAAGAAAATCAGCTGAAGGGAACAACTGATAACACACAGAAACATGCAAGCTGACACAGGGACACACACACACACATAGACACACACACACAATTCCAGTTTACTACTTCATTTAACACACACACACACACACACTGCAATGCATACAATTACACTTGATGTACATTAACGTCCTCTCTCTAAAATGCATACGTCTGCGTTTCACACACACCAAACACACTAAGTGCACAGGTACTACAAGCATGATGAACTTGTAGTTAACACACACACACACACGTACAGCCTACTATTATCACCAGCCGATGCTGTGCAGCAGCAGCGTTTCTTACCGTTATGAAGACAATGGAGACGCCTTCCATTCATTTACACTAGAGAGGATAAAACACACACACACACCTTCACACACCTCTCTCTCTCTTTCACTCGCTCGCCCTGTCTCCTCCTCCTCCTTCTTCTTCTACTGCTTCTTTCTCTGAGCCTGCCCTCCCTTTACTCCTCTCTTCCTTCGCCCCTTTCGCTCTCTCTCTCTCTCACCTCCTCCCTTGCTTTGTCTACCTCTCTCGCCCAGCCACTCGCCCAGCTCCTCCTCCTCCTCCTCCCTCCCTCATTCCTCTACGCCTTTTCTTTCAATTTAACCTCTGTCCTCCTTTTCTTCATCTCTGTCTTCGTTTCCACCCCCCCCCCACTCTCTTTCTCTCTTTGCCCCTTTCTCTCCCTACCTCCCTCGCCCCCTCTCTCTCTGGGTGTATCCTCTATGGAGATGCATGGCTGCTTTCTTGACAGCCTCTTCTCCACGTGTCTGCTTGTGAATGTATGTGTGTTTTCACTCTCCAGTGCACACACTCAGCCTGTCAGTCACATTCATGTGCACTCACCCATTGACACACACACACACACACAAACTAATATTCATCTGGTCTTGGCAGCACACATACACTCATCTTCTTTGACACACATCTGATAGCTCTCTTTCTCCCTCCATCCTTTCCTCTCTCTCCTACACACACACACACACACACATCCTCCTCTCATTAACTCGTCCTCTCTCTCTCTCTCTCTCTGTACACACCTCTGTCTCTCTTTCTATTTACACACCTTCCTCTTTTTTCTCTCCTCATGCAGCTCACGGCGATGCAGCTGGCAGCCTCACAATTTCACATTTCTAGCAGCGACACATCCCTGAATGTACGTACAACACACACACACACACACACACACACACACCTTCAGTAATATGGGTGGGTATACGGCCAACATGTTTCCGTGCATCATGGTCACGTGGTGCGTGCGGCGGGCGGATTAGCAGGTGTGGTGCTGTGAGTCCTGGACTCTGCAGACTGAGGCTGCGGCCTGTTCACAGGAAACTCTGCAGCAGAGTCAGGCTCTGTCTCCTCTTCCTTCTCATCTCTCTCTTTCTCTCTTCCTCTGCCAGAACTGCTTGTCCTCTATTTTCTCTTTTTCTCTACCTCTTTTTTCCTTTTCTGTCTCCTCATGTTATCTCTTTCTCTCTACTTGTCTACATCCTTCTTTCCTCTACTTCCTCATTTCTCTCCTCTTTCTTTCTTTTTTTTTTTCTTTCTTTCCTTCTACTCCCCCCGTGAGTTCACCTCAATCATCCTGGTCGGTGTTTACATCCCACCACAGGCCAACGTGCAGGAGGCACAGCGGGCGCTCGCCGACCAGATACTGTGTGTGGAGCAGACCTACCCGGACTCCGTAGTTATTGTCCTTGGTGACTTTAACAAAGGGAACCTCAGTCATGAACTGCCCAAATACAGACAGTTTGTTAATTGCCCGACCAGAGAGGGGAACACTCTGGACCACTGTTACACCACAATCAGTGGTGCTTATCACGCTGTCCCCCGGGCTGCACTGGGCCACTCTGACCATGTCATGGTCCACCTGATTCCCACATACAGGCAGAAACTAAAACTGTGTAAACCTGTTGCGAGGACATCAAAGCAGTGGTGCAGTGAAGCCATAGAGGATCTGCGGGCATGTTTGGACTGCACTGACTGGGAGGTGTTCAGGACTGCTTCCAACAGTCTGGATGAGTTCACAGAGGCTGTGACGTCATACATCAGCTTCTGTGAGGACTGCTGTATCCCATCACGCACCAGGGTGAGTTATAACAATGACAAACCCTGGTTCACAGCTAAGCTCAGTCAGCTCAGGAGGCAAAAGGAGGAAGCTTTCAGGAGTGGGGACAGGGACAAGTTTAAAGAGTCCAAGTACAGGTTTAGCAAAGCGGTGAGAGAAGCTAAACGACTGTACTCTGAGAAACTTCAGCTCCAGTTCTCAGCCAATGACTCTGCTTCTGTCTGGAAAGGGCTCAGAAAGATCACAAACTACAAACCTAAACCCCCCCACTCCATTAACGACTTCCGTCTGGCCAACGATCTGAATGAGTTCTACTGCCGCTTTGAAAGACAGTGGGACAAGCCTGACACTAACCTCCACATCAGAGCCACATCAGAACCCCCCTCCTCCTCCTCTACCAAAGGAACGTCTCTCTCTATCCTGGAGAGAGATGTCAACAGGCTTTTTAAGAAGCAGAACCCCCGCAAAGCAGCCGGTCCTGACTCTGTCTCTCCATCATCCCTGAAGCACTGTGCTGATCAGCTGTCTCCAGTGTTCACAGACATCTTCAACACCTCACTGGAGACCTGCCACGTGCCAGCCTGCTTCAAATCCTCCACCATCATCCCTGTCCCCAAAAAACCAAGGCCCACAGGTCTAAATGACTATAGACCCATTGCCCTGACCTCTGTGGTCATGAAATCATTTGAGCGTCTTGTCCTGTCCCACCTCAAATCCATCACTGACCCACTCCTGGACCCCCTGCAGTTCGCCTACAGAGCCAACAGGTCTGTAGACGACGCCGTCAACATGGCTCTCCACTTCATCCTCCAGCACCTGGACTCCTCAGGGACCTATGCCAGGATCCTGTTTGTGGACTTCAGCTCTGCCTTCAACACCATCATCCCGGCTCTGCTGCAGGACAAGCTCTCCCAGCTGAGCGTGCCTGACTCCACCTGCAGGTGGATCACCGACTTCCTGTCTGACAGGAGGCAGCACGTGAAGCTAGGAAAGCACGTGTCTGACTTCCAGACCATCAGCACTGGATCCCCGCAAGGCTGCGTTCTTTCTCCTCTGCTCTTCTCCCTGTACACCAACACCTGCACCTCCAGCCATCAGTCTGTCAAGCTCCTGAAGTTTGCAGACGACACCACTCTCATTGGACTCATCTCTGATGGCGATGAGTCTGCCTACAGGTGGGAGACTGAGCGTCTGGTGACCTGGTGCAGGCAGAACAACCTAGAGCTAAACGCTCTGAAGACAGTGGAAATGATAGTGGACTTCAGGAAGAGCCCAGCCCCACCCACCCCCATCTCCCTGTGCGACTCCCCCGTGGCTACCGTGGAGCATTTTCGCTTCTTGGGAACCACCATCACACAGGATCTCAAATGGGAGCTAAACATCAGCTCCCTCATCAAAAAAGCTCAGCAGAGGATGTATTTCCTGAGGCAATTGAAGAAGTTCAACCTGCCAAGGACTATGATGGTGAACTTCTACACCTCCATCATCGAGTCCATCCTCACCTCCTCCATCACCATCTGGTACGCTGCTGCCACGGAGAGGGACAATAACAGACTGCAGCGTATCATCCACTCTGCTGAGAAGGTGATTGGCTGCAATCTTCCGTCCCTCCAGGACCTGTACGCCTCAAGGACTCTGAGGCGTGCAGGGAAGATTGTAGCTGACTCCTCCCACCCTGGACACAAACTCTTTGAGACACTCCCCTCTGGCAGGAGGCTGCGGTCCTTCAGGACCAAAACCTCTCGCCACAAAAACAGCTTCTTCCCATCTGCTATTAGCCTCATCAACAAGGCTAGAGAGCCCCACTGTTGCTGATCAATTGCACCAATCACCAGGAAAAATTCCTTGTATGTGAAAACATACTTGGCAATAAAACTGATTCTGATTCTGATTCTGATTCTGATTTCCCTTCCTTCCTGTTCTTTACCTCCCATCTCCTTTCCTTCTCTCCTTCCATTCTTACTGCTCTCTCCTCTTTTCCATTATCAGTTCATTATCTAACTCCTACCTCCTCCTCCTCTCCCTATCTCCTCCTCTCTACCTGCTCCTCCTCGTTTCCTTCATGTATCGGCTCTAACACCTTTTCCCTCCTTCGTCATGGTCTTTATTTTCCTCTATTTTCTCCTCTCTATCTAATCTCTTCTCTCTGTTTTCCGTCTCCTTCTTCTCTATCTCCTCCCTCCTCCTTGGCTGTAACCTTCTCTATCTCCTCTACTTCCTCTTTTCCTTTACCTCCTCTTCTGTCTGTGTCGCCTGTACCTTATCTTTTTCTTCTGTGTCAATTCATTTTCTTGTCATCCTCACAGCTTCCTCTTCTCTCCTCTTCCTCACTGTTTCATCTTTTCTCTTCTGTATTTTTTACTTTTTCTTTTCTCCTCTCTATCCTTCCTTTTCTATTTGTTCATTTCCTCGTCTCACCCCTTTTTCCTTCCCACCTCCTTCCTCCCCATTTCTCTCACCTTTCCTGTCCTCCACCATGTTTTCCTCCTCTTCCTCCTCCACATTGTGTATCTCTTCCTTTCCTTCTTTACCAGTTTCCTACTCTGCCTATACATCTTTTCCTCTTTCTCTCCCCTGCTTTCTCCTTTCTTGCACTGCTTCCTCTCTGTTTCCTTGTTTCGTGATGGAGCAGTGAATAAAAGTTGAAACTCCCTTGGAGGTGAAGGAGGGGAGGAGGAGCAGGAAGTGAGGGAAGTAGCAGTAAAGGTGGAGGAACAAAGTTGCAGCAGGGATTCAGGTCAGAGTTCAGAGGTCAGCCAGGTGCTCTGCCTACCTGCGGAGAGGCGACCAGGTCCCAGAGGAGCGCAGACAAAACAGAGGGCAAAGGTCACAGACGCCTGGCACGCCAAACATCCCAGAGATCCTCCGATTCCAGATCAGCTGTTCTCCACTTCCCCAGCGTCCACGAGCTCGTCTTCTCATCAGGTTTGAGTGATGAACGCCGGCTTCTCGCCACGCTCATCCAGCCAGAGAACCGTTGACTTTCCTGTCACAAACATCCTCCCCAGTCACCTGTCGTCCTGCCACACGTCAGTCTTCATCAGGTAACACCAGGCTTCCTTTCAGAGACAGCGCTGCGGTGCTTTTTAGTGAAGAAAAACACTGTTCTACTAATGCAGCTTTGGTGCAGCGACTGTGAAGGATTTTTCTCTAAAGTGCATCATTCTGCACAGAGAAACTAAGAACGCCACCTTCCTCAGGTAATTTAAGTCCACAGGGACACTGCACTTAAGACAATGTTCTTCTCTCACGCACTCAATGCACTTCACAGGTATTTCCAAAATATCTCAGGAGGCTGCAGCTGATACACAGAGTGGACCAGATGATAAAAAAGCCTCGGGCTCTGCCTCTTAAAATCCATTTGTTTCCATGGTTTCCCTGGAGGTGATGATTGGAGGTGTCCTGTCTCTCTGCTGTGTGTCCTTGAAGAAGGAAATAAGCATCATCTGTGATGCTCCAGCATGTGGAGACACAGGAGGCGCAGGAGGTGCAGGATCTTCCAGCAGCTTCAGGCTGCAGAGACGAGCGACTGTTCCTTCTCTGTCAGTTGACTCTGCTGATGTGCACAGTCTCATCAGCCGGAAACGGACAGTGAGTCAAACAGTCGGTAAGTCTGTCAGTCGTAAGTTAGACTCTAATGGAGCTGAACATCTGATTTTTTTAAATGTCCAAACAAAAAGTTTCAGTAAAGTCCAAGAAAGGTCCAGAAAAAATCCTGTGATGTCAGCTTCTTATTAATCAATTATTGATCATCATTATCAGTTATTATTAGCAACTATTTTGATAAAATAATAAAAAAAAAACTTCTAATGCAAAAATGTTCAATCTGTGCTGGTTCCAGCTTCAGAATTGCTGTTTTTCTCTGTTTTATATCTTTGTGAATTGAATTTCTTTTGGGGTTGAACATTTGAAGACGTCATCTCAGGGTCATGGAGGTTAACCCTCAGCTTTTGTCACCGTTTTTTCTGACATTTGAAAGACACAATAATCAAGAAAGTAACTGGCAGATAAATCTATAACGAATCCAACCAATTAACAAACACAGTCCTGATTAGTGCAGTTGTTGGCTTTTAAAGGCTGAGGTATAAACAATAACTAAAGACACAAGACAAAAATAATCTTTCATTTAAAAATCCCAATGACACTTTCAACAAAGACTAAGATGTTGTTATAAAGTGTTTTCGGGAAAAAAAGGGAAACTTCCCTCCCTGCTTGAGCAGATTAATTGTAATTACAGTGATAAACCACCTTCAGAAAATATCTTCGGGTAATGACATAATTAAGTTTTCATGTTGAGTTAATGAAAACTGCAGAGAAACACACGACTGCTTGTGAACTTCAATCTGCACCTGTGTTTGTCTTTTCTTCTCTCACAGCTGTTTCCTGTATGAAAGGACCAATATCAGTATCAACTGTTTTCTACCTGCAGGTCTTATAACAGTTTCCACTGATCTGTTTGTGTTCAGCTCCTCAGATGTGAGAGTCTCTGGTTGTGATGAGGGGCTGCAAATAGACAGCGCCTCATTTTAAGAGGTCAAAGGTTAAAAACAGCTGGGAAGCACAGCTACAGTTCAACCTCATTCACTTTACAGACAAATAATGTGATGACTCTGATCTAAAGACTTTTATTTAGGTGCTTGACAGAGTTTAGAGAGACAGAGACTTTTTATTCTTTATCTTCCATAAAAAACTGGTTCGGATTCAAGTTTAACAGAACTTTAAACAGGTTTTAACCTTCATTGTGTTTTCACTTGTGTTTCTCAACGTTTCCTCTGCTCGCTGTCACTGTCCTACAACTCTCCTGACCTCCTCAATGACACCATCCTGATACCCAGAGATCAGGCACAGGTCACACTTCACAGCCACCCTGACATTCTGTGAAGGTCCCTCTCAGTCGATGCATCTGTGCATCAACTCCTCTTGTTTATATGTGTGGCGTCCATCAGAGATGCAGCGGACGGCAGATTCAGATGAAGGCGAGCAGGAAGGAACCTCGACCTGCAGCGTGCTACAGTTGGCACAAAGCTCAAGACAAACAAACAGAAGAACAACTTCTCTGTCATCTGCTCCCCCAGAGGCTCGCTAAGTCAGTAGGCTAACAAGCTGAAAGATTTAATCCTTGTGGGAAGCAGCGGTAGCTTCCGGCTACAGATTAGCTCCCTTGCTAGCAGATAAACCCATTTCATAGGAACCTTGTTTGTTTAAATGAATTCAAACCCCCTTAAAGACAGAAAAACTAGAAGCAGAGGCACTAAATCAGACTACTCATGGCCCATTTCCACCTCATCCATCCTCTCTGTTAGCTGCTGGCTACAGATTAGCTGCATCATTAGCAGGTGAAACCATTTAATAAAAGCTCTCTCTCTTTAAACCGACTGGAAGTGAAGAGAAGCCAGAAAGAGAAAGAGCTAAAACAGGCAAGAATCCTCTTTTTATCTTCTTTTACTTCCCAGTTTCACCTCCGGTCCTGTCCTGTCACTCTCTCCTAAATTAGCTAATTACCTAGATTAGCTAATAAGTAAGATCAGTGAGTCTGTGTTGGTCACATCCGTCAGTTAAGAAGCAGGAATGGTCACAAAATGAGTCAAATAAAAGGTTAAAAGAGCCACTTAAAAACGCAGGGGTGTTGTGGTCGAAACTTGCCCCCCCCCTCACATTCTTGAAGGTACTTCCTGTCTTCTGTACTTCCTGCTTCCTGTGCCCCCGCAGCAGGTTGGTAAAGCTCGATAGCAGAGTGTTTGTATTCCAGTCAGGTTGTTGCAAATCCAGTTTGATCCGGCGGCTGAGAGACAAAAGTGCTGAAGTGTGTTTTCCTGAAGTGTGAATGAGTTCGATCTGTGTTTCTCTCTCTCTCTGCTGCCACGTCCTCCTTTACTCTCTCACTAAGACTTTAATTGAATTATCCCTCGCTCGCTCACTTTGCTTCCCCTTGACCTCGGCTTCAGCCGGGGGCAGATTGAAGGCGTTAACGTGACTCAGCTCCTCCTCCACCGTGACATAACATGGCAGTTTGAGTGACACATGTTGGATTCAAACACTGACTATGAATGATTTCATGTTTACTATTAAAATAACTATAGACTTTATCATTGTAGTTCAGGATAATAAGGAAGGCTATTTCCTCTGAAATGATAAGTCTGGTGATAGTCTATATTTTTCTTGTTGTTAAATCCAAACCAACAATGAATGAATCTACTTAGTGTTTTGCAGGTGTAATGTTTTAGTGGCTTATCTACAGCCCCCTTTAGTGTGGAGCACTTTTGGTTCCCACCTGTCATTGTTTTAAGGGGGACAGGTGTGAGTGTAACACTCTCCAGGATGCACATGTGCTGCAGGGAGGGCAGAATGAAGCCTGTCGACTGTCCTGCTGTGTCTTTAACAGTAAAAATGTGAATCAATGTCTCTCTCTTTCTTTCTTGATGAGCAGACATTTGTGTGTGTGTGGGAAACCTACAGGTAGCCTACAAGCAGACAGGCGGTTCTTGTGTGTACTATGAAATATAATCCTGCCAGCGCTACTGTCCCAGAGAACCTGGAGAACGGTACCTGCCAAGTAATCAGATTACATATCTAATGACAAGTATCGTGTGTGGATGTATCATTTTCCTCTGAGCCATAGAGCTCCACAGATAAAACACCTGTTCCTTCATTACCATGAACACACACAGTGTTGTCTAACAGTGACTGAAAGTACCACATCCAGTGCATTTTTCTACAGTCTTTCAGAAACAGTCAGTGTAATGTTGACGTGGATTCTTTGAGTCACACTGTGGTCTACAGCTGGAGCCCTGTTTCTGTTTTGGCTTGTGTCTTCTTACATTCTGGAAAATTAAGTTGAGCAAATTCACTGGAAGCAGCTCCTGTTGTGGCTTTGATTGGAAAACTGTGAAACTGAGGAGACTTTACAAACATGATGATTCTCAGGAAAGTTCTGTAGAATCACTGGAGGTTGGGGTGAATGGATGAATATGACCCAGGAGAGCGGTGTTCGATTCCCCTGTGACAGTAGCAGTTTATGTTGTTTCTATTATCCATGACCGTTCACTGTTATTATTGTAACCATGACAACACAGATCCTCTAATGATGAGAAAGAACTTATTTGAACCTAAATCACCATCTTTTCCTGAACCTAACCAAGCATTGGACCTTGGTTGTCATGGTTACAATAATAAACACACAGACCGTACTGAGAGCAGCGTAACTACCTTCATCACCACGGTTACTATAATCACAGTCGTGGATTGGTTAGGTCGTTTGACTCAACCAATGAATGAAGTGAATTTTAAGTGACCGTATTTCACTCTTGACCTATAAAACCTCTCATCGACGTCTCCTGTTTGCTTCCTCTTTGACTCGTCTTCACATTCGACCAACGGGAAACAAGAATAAAAAACAGGCAGCTTCATGAACGACTTCTTTAGACTCAGGAGTTTTTAATCTTAATCTTCATCATTCACCACTGTTTACCATTGTCACCGTCATGACATCATCATCATTAGCATCATCATCATCATCATCATCATCACAGTTGTAAATCATCGCACATAAACAATCATCACCTCCATCGTCACATCATCATCATCATCATCATCAGGTACATTCTCATCGTTTTCAGTGGATAATAGATTTCTTTTGTATTTCATACTTTTTATAGTATATTGTATATCATCCATGGTCAATCTCTTTTTAAATAATTTACATAAGAATAAAGTCAACAGACTGAAGAATGACTACCTGTATATTTACATCATGAGACACAGAGAAAGAGATAATCAAGGAGAAAACAGCAAATGACTGGAAATCAAAGGAAACGGCGAAGAGGAGGAGGAGAAGCAGCACGAGGAGAGAGAGGAGGGGAGGGAGGGCGATCGACAGGGAAGCCTCTGTGTGTGTGTGTGTGTGTGTGTGAGTGTTTGTCATACATGTAAACCCCTCAGTAAGTATCATAACAGGCTGAATGAAGCTACTCCCACCCAAACCTTCGTTTCATCACCATAGCAGCAGGTTACAATGACGCTCCACTGTTGCCATGGTAACCAGTAAGAGTCACCCTGTGGCCAATCAGTAACCTGCTGTAAATAAGAGGTTCTGATGGCAGATTTGAATTAAAAGGGAAAGAAAAGAGGGACTATAACTTTTTTTTCCTCATGGTGACTCTTAATGTTTTTAATGTCGGTAAAAGTTTCCCCTGCTCATGTGTCCCATGAACACAGGATGTCAGAGGCAGCGTGAACTCAACTGAATTTCTCAAAAAACAATTCCCACATGTTCATCACATGAAAACATCCAAAATTCACTCCATGTGTGTTGGAGTCCAGCTCATAAAAAAAAACCCTCAAAAATGTTTACTGAAAATTCACTAACTAGCTAATAACTAAGTTCAGTGTCAACATTTTGTGACTCTACTTTTATTTCTGTTCAGTGTGACACTGGACAAGAGACAGGTCACCTGTCAATCACATGACTGACACTCACACTGACTCAGAGAGTCACCTGTTTAACTTTAACTCCATGGGTTTGGACTGTGGGAGAACATGAAAACTGTAGTAGGACCTGTAGTGAGACGTCGATGCTAACCACTGCACTACGTCGCCCACGATTTGACACATGTTAATTTAAAATGTTGTGTAATTATGTTGATAATAAACTCAACACAGGCAGAATTAAAGCTCCACAGTCTAAAGGTGGATGTCCATGTGTTTGTGATTATAAAGCAGGTCTAGGTTCTATATTAATACTGTGAAAGTATCAAAGCCTCAGTCCACAGAGAAATGCACACAGCCTGTATTCAGAAACTGAGCCTTAAAACCAGCCGTAAGGACTTCTGGAACTTTGTGATGTCACAACAAAGCAGTCACACCCAAAGCCCCGCCCACATGGACCCACTGTCCAACCTTGCAGGATTTGGTTTCTCTGAGTGTTTACCTGAAATCTGCTATTTTTATCGAGTAATCAGAAAAGTCAGCCAATCAGAAGAGAGTCTCAGATCCTCTCCTCTGATTGGCTGACTGAGCTGTTGTTACCAGAGCTCCAGAGAGAAGCCTGAAAGAGGAGATGTAAAACTACACTGAGATGGTTTTTGGTTCTTTAAACCACAGATATATCTTCTGATGGAGATCAACACTTCAGATAAAACACTGGAGTTAAAATATGGAGCTTTAAATATTTAAATTTCTGAGATCAGCTCACAGTCAGTCAGCTGCTGCAGGTAAAACACACTGACACACTATTAAAGCTGATTTCATGACCCCTGTTGAAGTTTCCAGTAAAACTGGTGCTATAAGTAGAAGATACAGAGGGTGTGTGACTCCTGATGTTAATCTGCTCAACATGATGAGAACAGAGAAGAAGAAAACAAACCAGGCTGGTGGCTCCCCTGCCTGTTACATTACAGATACAACACACACACACACACACACACACACACACACACACACACACACACACACAGGCAGTGACAAATCGCTCAGAACTGCTGCCTACCTGTCACCTGCCTCTGCCAAATGGTGGAATATAAATCCAGTTGCTTCATATAAGTCACATTCAGTCAGAACAGAAACGCACACAGCTCCTCTGACTCCTACACAAAGAACTGGAGGAGGTCTCTCTCACACGAGACTCACAAATCAAGCCGACGTTCATCCATAACCTCCTGGTGTCTGGAGCTCTGGTTGAACATTGGTGTCAGATATGCAGGGTGTATACAGCAGCACCCCGACACTGGGCATCGTGAAAGAACATTTTGTCTTATCCAACACTTCTTACTTTGTCCATGAGATCTGCTCATGCATGTTCCAGTTTGGATTAAGTAAACTGTCTTAACTGCACAAACCTGATGTAAATCACTTGTTTCAACTAGATAAAAGCCACCTGGTCATGAGGAGGTGCAGCTTTGTAAGATTTGATAATTATCAGCTGTATGAGGCTGTTTTCCTGATCTGAACTGTGATAGAAGCAAAGACGAGAGTGTTTGACCTCTACTGACTAAACTACTACATCAACTTCATGGACGATAAAGTAACTTCTACTGTAGGTGATGTTCAGTCTTGATCGTACTCCAGGACGAGGACAGCTGTGCTTCTGTTCATACTACAGTTGAGGGTGTGAGTATGTAGGTGTTCCACACGTGTACCAGAATGATGGCGACCTCCTGACAGCAAGAAGAAGCAGATCTTATGTGTTTGTTGTATTTTGTATTTGGCTGAACAACATGAAAAAATAAAACTACTCCACACGAATAGGATGGAGGATAAAGTGCAAACACACAGCACATGTACTGAGAGCATGTGCAGTCAGTGCACTTGTACTACAGACAGTCCACTGTCTTCACACCGTCAGCTGTTACAACAGTGGACAGAGACACTGAGGCAGCTGTCTGACTGTGAACTGTATAAGCTGTCAAACCAAAACTGGAGCAGACCTCACTTTAATATACTGAACAAAATATTAAGTTTACACAGTTTTACTGCATGTTTTAGGTCTTTATTTTAGTTGGTTTCAGTGACACATTGAAACTCCAAACTCATTCAGGTTGAGGCATTAATCTTGGAGAGGATTATTATATAATACATGATTTGTGCAACAGGAAGTTAAATGTCTTATACAGTCTAAAGGTAGATGTCCATGTGTTTGTGATTATATTTTTGTTCAGTCAGTCAACAGTCAGCCAATCAGAAGAGAGGATTAGATCCTCTCTTGACCTGCTGTTACCAGAGCTCCAGAGAGAAGCCCGAGAGAGGAGATGTAAAACTACACTCAGATGGTTTTTGGTTCTTAAAACCACAGATATATAATACAGGAAAATAGTAAAATATGGGACCTTTTTAAAAAAAATATTTCAAAAATATTTTTAAGGGGATCCACTCATGGATTCACACTTTGTGTTTTGATAAGAAACACTGAATGTAAACTACTTTTGTTTTTTTTTCAAGAAAACCCCGAAAGTGCACCTTTAAATACAAACCTGCTTGTTTAGTGGGTCTGTATTTGTGTTTGACAGCTTTTTTATGTGTTTGATTCTCACATGATAAGATCAAATATGAACATTTATGCAAACCTTTTTCCATTTTGATGAGAATGGTAAGAAAGGCATTTGGCCATTTGATAATTCAGTGTGCATTCTCAGTTTCCATTTACTTCTGCGTTTGAGAAATACAATGAAAAATGTGCCCTCGTTTATATCAGATAACAACAAATGGAGCTGAAGCTGCAGAGGAAACTGGGTCACAGCAGCACTGACGAACTAAAGTTTGGCTGCAGAGAAACTAAAAGGTAACGAAGGATACAAAGAAATTACCCAACACCAAACTGGATCATTACGCCATGTTGACGAACAGCAACACGACAACTTCAGCTCCCTGCTCCCACAGCATACACTTCTGACTTTACAACATGACTCATCTGCCATCCTGTGTGCAGGAAAGTAGTTATATAATCACCAGAGAGACCAGCAGAGCCTGTCTGTGTGTCTGTCTGTCTGCAGATGAGAGGTGACAGGTCGTAATGAGCTGCAGTAAAAGACAGAGACGTGCAGTTTGTCTCCAAAGAGCCGAAACAACAGCAACAATAAAACATGCAACAGGCAAAAACTGATTTTCTGTGGAATCTGCATCTCAAGACTTAAATAAAGATTTACAGACATATTTATATCGTTGAAATACGCTAAAAGAAATCACTGAGGATTGAGTAAGTCTCTTATACGATACTTTATGGCTTTATACAGTGACGTTTGGAGAAGACAGAGTATAATGCAACTCTGTGGAAACTCTAGAAAGAGCTGAAATCAGTTAGAGACAGATCAATACAGACATATGTATTGATCCCAGCCAATCAATCCGGCTGTTTCTACTATACAATCATCTCTTTAACTTAGTGGTTATTGGTGATGAAGAGGTTTTTCCAATATCAATTTTATTATAGATGTCCAGCTTTGTGGTAGTTAACGGATCCCTGCATGGCCCCTGCTTATTAGTGCAGAATGCTGGTGTGTGTGTGTGTGTGAGTGTGTGTGTGTGTGTTTAGCACCAGTGAGTCTTCAAAGAATGAACAACAATATCTGAGAAACTAAAAGCACACTGGACAGTTAGCACTATGAATCTATGTTTATTACAGCACTACTTAGCAATGCTACTTTACAAGTGAGGACGAGAAGCTAATGTCAACTAAAAATGTATTAAGCAATATTCTGTAACGCTGCATTAAAAGATTCCAGATTACCTCAAAGGGATGTTAGTACAGCCAGTACCACTGAGAATCAACACCCGCTTCGCAGCTCCTCACAGCTTTCAGCTTCTTTCAGCTCATTGCTTTGACAAAATCAAAACAACAGAGCTTTTAATAAAACCACGGGCAGCTTCTGAAAGCACAGAAGCTGCAGTAATACAAGACAAACGTACGTGAGCAGCCTCACACTAAACAGAGCGAGAGCTGCAGTAAACAATGTCTGGTGAAGACAGTCAGACAAGCTAAACAGAGACGCACACAGCGGAAAGTGTTGACAGATTAGATGTGGGTGGGTTGTTAACATCAAGGCAAACTAGCATAATGCTAAATGCTAACAGATAGAGTTCAAGACTACAGTAGCATACAGCACTAATTGCTCCTAATATTCAGTAAAGTCTATTTGATGCTAGCGACAAAAAACAGCTCTTGAATGACTTTCTGTCCTTGCAGCACAAAAAGAGTGAAAACTAACTGATGCTCCACAGTTGAGCTAAACGGCCATGCTAAACACAAGCCTAACAAAACACTGATCAGAAGGTTAGTATTCTTTTAAACAAACTAAGAGAGCAAAACATCTACTGTCTAAAGTTGCTAGCCGTGTTAAAAGAGAGTCGCTCCAAAGCTTCTTCTGATTTCAATTTTCAAATGCTTTTTTTCTGAATACACTGATTGTCACCACGTCTTTTTCAAGTCAAACTTTATGTGTCGATCTAGAGAACAGAGCGCCACAGGGATGATGTATTTTTGTAGGCTAACCCAGATGTTACCATCACCTTGTTTCCCTCCACAAAAAGCCAATAGGATTTTTAAATTGTCTTTGTTTTACTGCAGAAAATAAACTCAGTGAAAAACAACAGTTCCTGACCCTGACAGGTTTGGTTCAGCAGGATCATCTTCACTAATGACTCCACTTTCTGATGTTTGGAGCCTAAACACAACCAGCAGCAGTAAAAAGCTCATGTTAGGCTCTAAACCAACGACACCACGGTCACATGACTTCACCGTCACCACCACTCACCTTCAGCCTGTAGTGTGATTCAGCTCTGAGCTCTTCTACAGAAGCCTTTCCTCTGACAGAGTTAGTGACAGTCTGTAGAAACACAGCGAGGCTGTAAAGGTGGACTGGTGAGGAGGTCGGTTTCATGTTGGACTGATGACGTTTAACGTCCCCGACGACCTCTGTCGTCTCATTTAGACTCTTGTTAGCAACCGGCCTTTTTAACAGCCGGAGAAGCTTCAAGACTCAGGACTGAGGGATTTACTGACAGATTTTATATTATAGAATAAATCACGAAAATGTCTTGAGCTGCTGTTAAACACAAACTTTATTTCAGTCGTCTAACCAAAAACCCAGCTGCTTCAGGGCGAGGGAACAGGAAGTGCTAAAATGCTAACTAATTCCCAGGTTTTAGGACTCATTCCTGTGGCACTCCTGTGCACATCTTAGAATCTATTTATTTAATTTAACTTGAATTACGCAAACAATGCTAATTTCTGCTAACGCGACTGATGAGCTAACACTGATTTGGGTTCATTTTGCAGCATGTCGTCTGGCTGTAGTGCAGCATGTGGTAGAGAATATATTCATAGAAACTATGGCACATTACAACATCACATCATTTCCCTGCACACTGAGATGACAGGATGATTACCACCACGAGGATGTGACATTTTGATCTATTCTCACCTCTTCACTGCAGAAAATGCCTCTCATCATTTTGCTGAATGCAGTTGAACTATCAATCACTGCAGTTTTACTGACAGCACTTAATGCGATGAAAGAGCCTCATAATGAGGATGTACAGCCTGTAAAACTGACGGACCATCAGTGATGATGGATGTTTAAAAAGAGATGACAGATTGTGGAAAGACTTCTGTTAAACTACATTTTCCATCGGAATAAAGAACAAAAAAAGTCCCTTTGCTAAATTTTTTTTTTCATGTTTTATAGCACATTTAAAATGTGTATGCAGCTTGTTTATGGGCTTGGTGTAACTGATTTTCACATCTGGACACAGAACAAGAAAAATTAGGGTTATACTGATATACTGAGTGACAAACAGGAGGTAAAGAGACATAAAGAATGAGTGGAGAGAGAGAGAACATGTGGAGACAGTGTCTGAAATCAGTCCCAGCAGCTTCCTTGTCAGTGTGCAGAGGATGTGGAAAATATTTACTTAAACACTGTACTTGAGTATAATATAAAGCTAATTTATTCCACTTTATGTGAAATATATATTGTTTTTAATCTATTACATTTCTTTCACAGGTGTAGTTACAGTGAATAAATAAAGTATGATGCTTTGTTATAGATTGTGTTATATGTGTGTAGCGTGCAGGGGGCTGCAGCTGCATTTCTGTGCAATGTGTAATTCTGTGTTGTATAATAATGAGGATGAAGCAGGTAAAATTATAAAATTAGTGCTACTTTGACCAGTTACACTAAAATACCACTAACACATCAATGCATCAACAATTGAACAATTATAATATATATACACACTGTAATGGTATAACACTAAAACTGCTATTCTGTATAAGGAGTTAACACTTTTAACAAACCAAAGCGCATGGACTAAATTTATGTTATATTATGAGAGATGTTGGTTAATTATGAAACTGTGGAGGGAAAGGGAAACACTGTGGCTCAGATGACATGGAGGACAGTAACTGTGGAGCTGTCGGCAGCAGGCGGAGTGATTTCAGACACAGCTGGGGAGGAAGTGACTGCGTGTTTTCACATTGTGACGTCACATGACAGGGACAGTGACGTTGCCGCACAGCCGCAGAACACACACTGCTGACAGAGAACATGACCTTTATGTGACTGTATCTCACTGTAATTTGGTGCACACTGCTTTGTAAACATTACTTTGCATTATAAATAACTGCCTCACAGTATCTTGTGCACTGCAGATTGGTGACACCATCATTCAGAGTAGATGCTGTGTTATAATTCCCCCCAGTTTAATAAGCACTGAGTTCTAAAATATTAAATGACTCAACTTTCAATGATCAATTCATCAATAATTATCAGCTATGTTCTCTTAAACGTGGTCACACAGTCGTCATGTCTGTTTATGTCCCAGAGTGACGAGGAAACCAGAAACATGACAATGATACAGCCGCCAAACAGAGTCAGGGGAAAGAAGTGTGATCAAGGAATTGGCACGAATGACACCACATAAAGTAAATTAGTATGACTCTTAGAAAACTGTTAATGAGCTCAACACTACCCAATTTTAATCATAAAGAAGATTAAAAGCAAAGGGCCAGCCGTCAGGACTTCTGGAACTTTGTGATGTCACAACAAAGCAATCACAGCCCTCAGCCATGCCCCAAGCCCCGCCCACCTGGACCCACCACCAATCCTTACAGGATTTGGTTTTTCTGAGTTGTCTGCTATATTTTTGTTCAGTCAGTCAACAGTCAGCCAATCAGAAGAGAGGATTAGATCCTCTCTTGACCTGTTGTTACCGGAGCTCCAGAGAGGAGCCTGAGAGAGGAGATGTAAAACTACACTGAGAAGGTTTTTAGTTCTTAAAACCACAGATATATCTTCTGATGGAGATCAACACTTCAGATAAAACACTGGAAACATGTAAAATATGGGACATTTAAGTTTGCAAGGTTCCATTGATGTGGTGTTGTATTGAAAAATAAAATGTCCTTTTTCTGAATACTGATCACTATAAAGTTATGAATGGTTCATGAATTATTTTAAAGATAAGATGCCATTATTTCAAGTTTTATTTTTCCTCTCTAACAAGGAAAACATCAGTTGACTCGTGCTGGATGTTCAAACTTTGGATCGTTTGCTAGCAGCTGTCAGTCATCAGCCTCCTCACAACTCACAGATTCAACCCCTCTCACTCAATATGAGTTTACGTACGCAGGGAGATTCTCGCGCTGGACTCGGAAACAAACGTATTGCTTTTAAATTTTAAAATTTACATGTTGCAAGAAGAAGCTACAGACACAACTGCAGCCTGACAATGAGAAAAACATAGATGTGGGTTTGATTGTACAGCTGGAGGTGACTGGATGGAGCGGTCAGATATTTTTGCTCATACACAGTTTTCTGCTCACAAAACATTACATCTGCTTGAGCGTTTGGGTGTCAGAGGCTTGTCTTTAACTTGGCACTGCGACAGGAGGATAATACCTCCTTCCATCTTACTTGGCAATGAGGCAGAGAGAGTTTTCTCTTTTCATCTTTTCTTTTGATTTACTTGGCACTGAATCAGAAGTATGTCTTTCTTTCTTTCTTTTTGGAAGGGAACGAGGGAGGAGAGGAAAAGAGGAGGAGCAGGAGGAGTCAGAGCTACAGAGTTAAACACACAGACAAATGACAGCATAAAGAAAACAGATCCGCGAGATGAGAAAAGACACAAAGGGCTCCACTGTTGGACTTCTGTCGTTCCCTTCATCACCACCTCCACCAGCTTCCTCTCTCTCAGAGGGAAGTCACTGCACCGAGTGTGTTTACATGCACTGTAGTGATTAAGGCAGCACCATGACCTTGGAACATGTCATTTAAAACCCAGAGATCTGACCTTTGTCTTGATCTGATCATACACACAGACCAAGCTTCACTCACTGGACAACTGGTGGTGCGTTTGGACGTCTTTGTTGAAATCCATAAGCAATATTTTACCTGGACCCACTGTGCAACCTTGCAGGATTTGATTTCTCTGAGTGTTTACCTGAAATCTGCTGTATTTTTACTGGATCACTAAGAAAAGTCAGCCAATCAGATCCTCTCTTCTGATCAACACCTCAAATAAAACACTGAAGAGTGAAATATGGGCCCTTAAAGTGAAAGTATTGCCTTAAACCTGAACTCTCCCACTGATCCACGTGCATGTAAACATACTCATACTGAATGTCATCACTGATGTCCTCTTATTATCTCTGAGGACTCTTGCAACTGCTGTGTGTGTGTGTGTGTGTGTGTGTGTGTGTGTGTGTGTGTGTGCGCACTGTACACATTAGCCACCAGGGTTCTCCCTAAAACTGTAACTGGGGGGAAGCACTTGAAGTGTTTTTCTTTCTCTGTCACAAATTTGAGAAAGCTTGACGGTGTTTGGCGCCACAGACCGGAGCGCAGCAGACTCTGCAGGTCTGACGCTGCTTCACCTTCAGGTTGGTAAAGCAGACCAGAGATCAGTCTCTACTCCTGACTGAGTCCATTTAGCACCAAGCTAGTTACCATGATTTACATGCTTTTTGGCATTATATTCATTACATTCCTTATCAAATATCTTGCTTCTTGTGACAATTTACACCAATCTCTGTTCTCATTTCTGCCAATTTAGAGTCACCTTGTTCCATAAACTTTTCCTGATGCACTTCAGTACAGTATGACAAATGTTTAATCAACACTTCTGACATTGATTTACACTCATTGTCTTTTACATTTGGGTGCAAATTGATTTAAAAAAGAACCAGTTCTAAGGAGAACCCTGGTTGCAGTACGTAGGGGGGAGAATGACTCTACAAAAGAGAGCAGGAGACCAACTTCATGACACCAGTGGCTGGTTATTCAAGCCACTCTCTCCGCCAGCTGACCAGGTTGTGTTTACAGAAGACGACCTCGACATGATGTCCAGTTACCTGCCAGAGCAGCTCGTACAGTTCATGAACAGCTGGCAACTCTTTCAGTGTTTTGTCCCATCTAGACCAGAGGAGTCTTCAGTCCTTCACCCCAAAGAGTTTGGTGTGATGTGAAGACGTGCTGCACACACCAGAGCCCTGCAGAGACAGAGTTGGGACCTTGCAGCTGTCATCTGCTCCATGAGCGCTGCCTACAGATGTTTGGATGCGATCATGGTGATGTTGTGGACCACCCTGGAGCGTGGTGTTGCATCTAACGCTGTCCAACCCTTGCCAACTCTGTCTGCCTCAGGCTCTGGCCACAGCATCGTCAGGAAACAGCGGGGTCATTGCTTCATGCTCGGACAGGGAGAATAAACTGATAAAGTCCCCGATTGGACTCAAACTAGGAGACGAGGGAAGAGACGAGGTCTAAGTTTGTTCTTAGACGGAGGTCACGGACCATCCGGCGTGTTTGCATTATGCACAAAAAAAAATGCAGACTCATCGCTGACGTTCAGCCGAGTCACTGCATCCTCCCGAGTGAACCAGTCGAAGCAGGTGTGAGCCTGAACGTCTCCAGGTGGGTCAGACTGTGGTGGTGATGATCAGTCCTGTTGCTTTAAAGCTGCAAAGCAACTTTCACTGTCCAACCCGGGTGTCAATTTCTACTCTTTACGAAAATCTGTCGCCAGGTTTAAAAGAAAAGAGGAAAATCAGCAGTAGAGTTGCAAAGTCGGCTTTGTAATTTTCTTTTAAAGGTTGAGTTTTCTTATTTTGCACAAGAATTTGAAGGTGTCTATTTTCAGCCTCAGATTCTCTCAACAAACAAGCCTTAAATCTGAAAACTTGTTCATGAAGAAACCTCCTTTTGTTTTGTTTGTTTTTTACACGACAGGTGTCATCGATCGTTTTCTCGCTGTTTCGTGATCAGATTGAAAAAAGAAAAAGAAAAGAAGACAGAGACAGCCATGGAGGAGGGAGGAAAGTGGGGGTTGTAATCACCCCTCAAATTTACCGGGGAGAGTCGGGCATGGTGAGGGAGTGTCTCGCGGTCGCCCCTGGTTACCTAGAAGAGGGGCTACTGCACTCGGAGGCGGGGCAACAGAACTGATGGGCGATGTCGTCATCTTCCTCCTCTCTGAGAGACAGACAGACAAACAGAGGCAAATAGAGAGGAAGGGAAGCAACAGAGGGAGAGCAGAAGAAGAGATGGAAAGAGGATCCAAGAAGAAGAAGAAGGCAGGCAGAAAAAGTGAGACAGAAAAGAGGAGCAAATCTAGCAGTGGGTTCTGAAGTTTAAAGTTGCAGTCCTGCAGTCGGCCACCAGATGTCAGTGTTCACACATCTCTAACTGCAGCAGTGACCTTCCCCTGGCCGAGGTGAAGCAGCGCTCTCTCACCGCCTCCAGACACAATTAATCTCTAAAATTATAAACTTTACACAGAGTCAAAGGCGACCACACTCCCGTCTGAGTGTTTCCCTCCAGGGGAGAGGACAGGGAGGGGAGGGGGGAGGGATGGATGGAGGGATGAATGAATGATGTGAGTGAAGGGGTGAGGTGACAGGCAAGCCAAGCCTTTGGTAATGTTGAGATAGCGGCCAGTGCCAGTGCACATTAATGCAAATGTAATGCCGGTGAAAAGTGCAGATTAGTTTGATAATGACTGCGGCTGTGCAGTGATCCATCACTTTGATCCCACTCAGCAGTTTCACGTTTCCTTCTTTCATTTAAATCATCTAACGGCTCGAAAACCGGGCAACAGACTATAACTCATCCGTCTGAGGAGGGCTGACTCTGTGTGTGTGTCACTGTGTGGGTGCAATATTCATTTTTGTCGTCTAAATCATCAACACTTTAAATAAATCAGTCTATTTTTAGAGCAGGTTTCAGGACAGGTCAACAGTTTCAGAGAAACATTTGACGTATTCAGAAAATCTAACGATGTGAGACGATGGTTAAATCGTGTGAGAGAAGATGATCTAACTTCTTCTACTCAATGTGTGGGAATAGGTCGTAAACAGGTTGTGATAAAACATCTTTCTTATGTGTTATGTGCAGTTTGAAGCTCAGTGTAGATCATTTAGAAATGATGGAAAGACTTTCAAAAGACCGTGATGAAACTTTTGAAGTTCAATATGTGTATTTAGGACAAAACAGCTTGTTTTTTTATGATGTTCAGTGTGTTTGATGCAGATATCTTAGGTTTTATAGACTGATCAAATAAAAGACCAAATGAAATTAATTAACTAATGAAAGGTGAATAAGTCTTAGTAACATCTTGTAGACCTGTAAAACGTATTTACTTTTAATTTCTACTTTATATGGAAATGTTGCTTCCATCTTTACATTAAAATCATTTGGCAAAATGTTTATATAAATAATATTATCAGAATATCTACATCTCAGTGAAATTCTGCATTAACCAACTATTTATTACTTTTATTATTATTCTTTTTTTTTCCTTTTTTTTTATTTTGTATTTTGTTTACATTGAGGTTTCTTACCTCATCTGCACTCCACTTCATAAAAAACTATACACAATATATTTGTAATGTTTTATGTGTGTGAATAAATAAATCAAAATCAAATCCAAGTCCGAAAATCAAACCCCGTCTCAAGAAAAGGTTTGATGTAACTTTTGTGTCATTTCTAAAACGACTTCATGAATTTAATGAGATTTAAAGAAACTTTAAAGTAACTAAACTATGTTGCTGTTAGAATCGACTGTAAATCCGTTTTTTGACAGGGTATCACAGACTTTAACAACTGTTTTATAGATTTTTGTGGTATGTTAATTGTTTTTAGTTTTCGTGGTTTCAGTGTTTACATCAGGGATCTTTCTGGGTCCTATCCCAGGACCTGAGCTGGATCCGTCCAAATTAAATCCAGCCTCTGCAGGTCCCTGAGGTCTGACGGCTCCTCAGCAGATCACGACTTTCTGAGCACCTGAACTGTGAAGAAGAACAAAAATAGACAGAAGACTTTTTTTTTTTAAGGTCTTCGTCTATTTTTGTTCCACACAGTCATTTTCCAGTTTTAAAGCCTTTGGTCTGTTTTTTCTATTTTCTATTTGAAAGGATGATTCACACACCAGTCTGGATTTCATTATCCTCAGGCCTTTGTGGATCTTGTCTGAGTGTCCTTGGATCCCTTTCACTTCAGATCCATTTATTTTGAAAATTAATTCATATAGATCAGGTTCAGGAAGATTTTCCACAGGTCGAAACTGTGGACCTATGACGACCTCTAGTTTACAGGATTTATTCTCGTCCTAACAGAGACGTTTTTCTTGTAATTGTGTTTCTACATGTTTTTTTTTTTAAAATAACTTCCTTTTACTTGTATATGTTCAAACTGAAGTTTTGACAAAAGCATTTAAGGTTTTGAATCAGAGCTGATGCATGTAACACACTGTTGTTGGGTTCATGTACAGTTTGAAGTGAAGCTGCTGAAGACAACAGAGAAATCAGAGTTGAATGAGGTCAACGACCTCCCTCCGTCCTCAGCAGCTCGTTAGTCATCAGGTGAATCCCTCAGCTCTGGGTGAGAGTATTTATGCATTACACCCTCTGAAACTCTCCCTCCTCTGCTGGTGACGCATCCTCTTACATCGCTCACACATACACACACACACACTCCTCCCCTTCACAGACCTTCCTCTCTCTGCACGGTTTTAAAAGGTGTCAGAGTTGTGTTGCTCTTTTAACAAACAAAACCCCGACTGTGGTTAAACAACAGGTTTTCTGTCCGCACCTGAGAATCACCTGGAAACCTCATGTGCTTCAGGAGTCTGTGTTTCACTCCAGATCCAACAATCATCCGCAGATCAACATGACTCAAATATGCCGGGTGTCTATGTTGTGTATAGGGATGCTAATTGATAAGATTTTATTGATACCACTGCCATTATCAAGTCTTTATCGATTCCCTTAACAATTCCTGATTAATTCTCTGTGGGGAATAAAAGTCCTACGCAGGTTCTCAGCGTCTGCTAAACCTGTCTGTGTGGTGCTAATGTGATTAATACACAGGAGGATATTTACCCTCGATAACAGACGTGCTACTCGGTTGGGAAACAGCTGCACTTGTGTGTAAAGAGTCAGATAAATGGAGAGTCAGATGGAGTCAGATAAATTTCTGGAATTAAAGCCTAAATTGCAAAGAAAGATGTTTCAGCATATTGACGGCGTTTCCATTCCACGGGTAGAGAATTTATTTGTGGTGGGTGGCACAGTAAGTGACCGATGTGCCTGCGGTTCAGAGGAGGAGAGTGTAGTCCCCTAAACGCCTCACATGCAGGCTGTCAGTAGATGCTAGCTGGGCAGCTGTGCACAGGGAAGTTTGGTAGTTTTAAAAGAGCGGTGTAAGGTGCTCTAATGTAAGATTTACCTGAGCTGAAACAGAGTGATTTCATCTTTCTGGGCGGGTCTTAATCTACTTAATCTATCTAATCTATGAAGGACAACAGAATGACAAGTGGGGCGTTCCAGGTTTTTAACTTGTAGTTTAACTACCCTTGGGACTCCTCACCAGTCAGTTAGGACTGAGGAAGCCCAAGCAGGTGCAGCTGCCCTCGTAAAGCTCTAATAGACACCTGGATGACTGAGAATGAAGCCACGCTCTGGACTGTAACTTCCACTTCACCATGACTCCACATATTCAGCAGCATAAAAACATGAGTTTGATGTTATTGCTTTGCAGTGTGTTCCCTTGTGCTTCCTCATATATGGAGAATATGATTTATGGGTCGAGGCATCTCTGTGGTACCAAGATGCTTCATAATGGTTTGTTGTGACACATTTTACCTTCATCGAAAAAACTGCAGCTTTCACAATTTGGATATTACACACTGCCAAGTTGTGATTTTGGTTGATCATTGTTCAGCCCGATGGAACAGTGAGAAAATCATGACAGCATCGATGAAAGGAACCGATAAGCTCGGAGTCACATGATTCCGATGGTTTGGACAATTTAGAACTTGTTCTAAACTGGAACTGGTTCTCGATTAACCAAACAAACTGCTGAGATTCTGATGTCAAACCAGACAGATATCTGCAGATAATTGATATAAAATATGTTCTGTAATTTACAGTGGAAATGGTGGACATCACAAATCACAGAAGGGACCCATGTATCACTGATGCTGAAGGGAATGACTTCAGTAACAATGCTTCTCATCACAAGAGGTCAGAGGTCAGTTATGATTTTTCTTGAACTGAGCTGTTAGTAACCATGACCATTCAAACCATGCTGGTACAAATGGTTTTAACGGGGCAGCACGGCAACCGTCAAAGTGCTGATGACATGTTTGAGTTGATCAGAAACCAGAGAAGAGTTTGTCACTGCAGATGTTTCTCTGCATATTATTTATCCCTGTAGTATCTAAAAATGATCCATTGACCAAATAACATAAAATATCTTCATGTCCTGAACAGCAATGGTAACTCTAATACATATAATCTGCTTCACAATAAAAGCCTCCCACTGGTTTGCTGGTGCAAACCATTTATTCTGAAGTTTCAGCAGCAGGAAAGGTTCTGTTAGCATTAGCACCAACACCCACAGCAACTTCTGATCAGACAGGGTCAGTTTCCTTTGAAACTTCTCATCATCAAGGTGTTAACACTTTTTCAAAGCCTACTTTGTCAGGGACACAACGTTAGGGACATGTGGTATTATTTATTTATTGTCCCAGATGCAGTCATGTTAAATATACTGGGCCAAGAAACAGCCTATAAAATGAACTCAGCTCTGATGAAGCTGTAAAGACAGTAAACTATAATATGGCTAATATTTACTTCTACTCAGAAATGTAGGAGTAAACTAAACACACATCAGATGAAGCTGGAAGCTGAACACAGAGCTGTCACCAGCACAAGACAGTAAGGCTTTGGTTCGAGGGGTGAGACCGTCACAGGTCTGCCCTGCTGTGAGGTGTGTTACGATTAAAGTGGTCCTGCTGCTTAAACAGAACTAAAAGGTCCTAAAGCTGGTTCCTGGATTAAACCGATGGCAGGGTTATAATGTGTGTGTGTTTAGATTCATGCTGATGTGTCATTATCTGACCTCAGTCTGCAGCTGTCCACGTAGTTAAAGGAGCTATTTCTGAGTTTTGCTATTGCTACACAGCCAAAGTTAGCATCAACAGCTTTTCGCTTACCAACTGTGTTTACAATGCAAGACTTAATAACACATCCTCTGAGCAGCTACTTCTTCAGGGCAGACTAGACGCTACAGTGACTCGGTATCAGGACAAAAGGGACAAGACGGTCCAGATGGGGGCTAGCTAGTTAGCATGCTAACTTCAGTAAAACAAAAGAAGTGATAGAAATAGAAACAGAGCAACAGGTTTGTTTTCCTCCTCTGGAGACAGATCTTGGTGAGTGAAGGAATGAAGTTTGATGCTGAACTCACACTATTTGCTCCAGACTAGTAAATAAACAGCTGCTAATGCTAACGTAGCTATGTAGCAATAGCAAAACTTACAAATATCTCCATGAAGTCTGAATATTATAATGGACAACACTTTGAATACTAATGAAAGCAGTGACCAATCAGCCACTGTTAGTCACTGGTTAGTCACTGGTTAGTCACTGGTTAGTGTAGCCGCCTATCACAGTTAGCTTACATGGTTACAGCTGATCACTCCTACAACACATTTACCAACAGGTGAGCAGGTTGTTGTTCAATTTCATTCAAAGCTCAAAGAGATTATAAAAGTAAACTGGTCAACTAATTAACCAGATGTTTTAATATCTGAAGGACCAAATAATAAACAAACTCCCAGATGTAAAATCTGAGAGATAATGTTAATTTTTTTTTAAATCGCTCATTTAAAACACAAACTGGACCCAACGGCCAACTCAAGAGTCCAATTTGGCTGCATTTCAAGTTATTTGATAATTAGATTTTTCGCTAATTTTTGGGGGGATTTTCACAACTAAAGTGAATTTTTTCACTGATCATGTTTTTACCTGCTTTGTCTTGCAGAAAGCTCCTGTTTTAAAATCTAGTTTAAGGACAATGTTTCATATTTCAATGTTTATATTTAAATAATGTCTAATGTTAATGTTAAATAAAGTTGTATTTATTCAAAATGGCTCAGACTAACTGACTCAAAGGAAACCTGGGATCAGCCAGAATCCAAAAGAGGAGTCAACACAGTATATACATAAAGGACCGTGTGTGTGTGTGTGTGTGTGTGTGTGTGTGTGTGTGTGTGTGTGTGTGTGTGTGAAACAAAAGCATCACATCTTCATGTTTTCAGGTTTATCTGAAGTTTTTTTCACTGATACAGTTGAACCTGGACCTGGACCTGGACCTGGACCTGGACCTGGGCCTGGGCCTGGGCCAGACTGATAGAAGGCGATCTATCGATTTATTTAATGAGGCCAATTCTCTTTTTAAATATTACCTTAACCAAAATAAACCAATAATTTTTTACTTATTTAATGAAATGGGGGGGGGGGGGGGGGGGGGGGGGGGGGGGGGTGGAAAGGTGAGGTGATGTCTGATGTGATGTGATGGTGTTTTTTTGGAGGGAAGGTGGATGAGAGAGGAGGAGGGACCAGAGAGGCCGCTTCACCTGCAGTGCTGTTTCATTCAGAGGAGGGGCGAGGGGGGGTCATTACAAAGTACTATAGATTCTTACAGCTCTGTGGGGGAGGCAAGGTGGGGGAGAGAGCAGGTCAGGGTCCATGTGACACCAAAATACATTAAGAGTGAATTTCAGCACAAGATCAGGACCTGTTGCACTTCTACAGAACTCGCCTGTCATCAGAGAAAGGTAGTAAGTGGAGCTTTAGTCTGAACTGAACTGAACTGAATTCCAAGATTTAAGAGCCAAACATTTCTTAGCCTGGATCCAGGAACTCTGGGTCTCCAGAGCCTGATGTGGGGCGGCAGAGTCCACTTAAAACTACAAGGCCCAGTCTGGATTTATTTAAACAATATTAACACACACGTTACTATAATACTTTAATTGTCTATGATAAGCTACAATTGCCATAAATCAGGTTTCATTGCATTACCTAACTGTAATAATCAAACAGTATAAGGTTAGAGTTGAAACTGAGGATTACTTTTATGAGCTGCCAATCTCCTAATTATTCTCTAAATTAATGGATTAATTGTTTGATTTATAAAACGACAGAAAATATTCAAAAATGTCTTCAAATGTCTTTAAAAACCAAATATACAAACTTAACTCTCACATGAGAGAAACAAAAGCAACAGATCATGACAGTTACTCTATTACTCATAACTATTATTATGACTAATAATATTTAAAGGTCCAATATTTTACACTTTTTGTTTTAGTTGAAGTGTTGATATATTTGTGGTTTTAAGAGCCAAAAACCTCTCTTCTGATAGGCTGAATCCTGCAAAGTTGGATGGTGGGTCCAAGTGGGTGGGGCTTGGGGGGCTGCTTTATTGTGACATCACAAAGTTCCAGAAGTCCTGACGGCTGGTTTTAAGGCTCAGTTTCTGAATACAGGCTGTGTGTATTTCTCTGTGGACTGAGGCTTTGATACTTTCACAGTATTAATATAGAACCTAGACCTGCTTTATAATCACAAACACATGGACATCTACCTTTAGACTGTAGGGAGCTTTAACCTGACCTATAAAACTTAATAAACCTGAATTATACAGAACTTTTCAAAAACACAATGACAAAGTATTGTTATATAGTTTTTATCATTTATCTGTCACATTAGCAATAAATCAATTTTAAATAATTGTAGCTTCTCTGTGGTGTTTTTGACTTTCTGACACCTTCAGAAAACAGGAAGCACGGACTCATTATTTTTACTGGAGAAGGCCTCAAACTAGTGGAGGGCGAGTAACTAAAAACATGAGCTAAGTTTGTTGTGCGTCAAATTTGCTCCCAATGTGTTTGGCGTCACTGCCCTCCCTGCTGCTGGATGTGGTCTGGGGGGAGGCTACCTGGGGCAGTGTGGTGGGTGGAGGCAGAGTGGGGGGGACACTTGGTGAGACTGGGTGTTGAGGAGGGGGGACTCTGGCCCTTACCTTGCCTGCTCGTGGTGCTTGGCGGGGGGCAGGGCGCAGGGAGGCTTGGGCAGGCGGAGGCGCGCGGGACAGCAGTACTGATGGTAGGTGGCGTGGCTGTTAGGAGGTAGGCTGGAGGAGTAGAGAGAGGAGGAGGAGGAGGAGGTGGAGGAAGGAGTGGTGATGCTAGTAGGGTTGTTGAAGGAACGACAAGAGGTGGTGGTAGTAGAACAGGTGGAGGAGGAGGAATAAGACCTGACAGAAAGAGATAGAAAGAGAGATAGAAAGATAGAGAGTTTGGGGAGAGGGAGAAAAAAGAGAGAAAAATAAAGTCAAGAGAGAAACAGAGAAAGATAGACAACAACAACAACGACAACAACAACAACAACACAACAGACAGGCACACATAAACAAACACCATTAGCACAGTTAGCATTACAGCACACTATCAGCTTAGCATAGCACACAGTATTAATAGCAGCATTAGCAAACAAATATGGCTAGTAGTGTTAAAGCAAAAAGCACACTTAAATCTATCAGCATTAGCTTAGCACAAAGTAAATAACGGCAGCATAGCATTAGCACACACTTATAACTAACATTCTTAACACTTAGCTTATAATTAGCATATATCTTACCATGTTAGCATTATCTTAGCCCACAATATCAATAGCAGCATACAGCAGTTAGTGTAAAGTCTTAACTATTTCTACCAGCATACAACATTAGCATACAAGTGTTAGCTTAGCATTTAGAACACACAATATATCAGCTTATAGTTAGCACACAGTCAATCTCGGCCGTTAGCACTAGCAGTTAGCATCACAGCAGTACATGTATAGTGTACAGTGAGTCAGGAGAGGGAGGATGATGCACAGATATAGATAGTTCACTTTATTGTCAGAGGGGCAGAGGAAGCTGCTCATATCCTGCTCGCTAACGCCAATTAGCCATTTGGCTAATGATGTATAGAAACCAGAAGCCACATTACAGGTGACTGTTTAGGTCTCATCTGGAGCAGGTCCAGGTTTGGTTCCTGGTACGAGGACAGTGCCATCATCTATTACAGACCAGGGAGCGATGACCTTGCTAAAGGACGGTTTCTCTAACCGCTCACTGAACCCGACCAGCAGGCAAATGACTGACTGACCGACCTGTCAGAGACGAGCTGGGTGCACTGGTAGGTCACGTTTCTCCCTGACAGACCTTTACTGCAATAAAGCTGAAGGTTGAGATCTGATGTTGAACCGTATTAACACTCAGGGACACCATGAGCAATTAAGGGCCAAAGGTTAAAATGATGATGATGATGATGATGATGATGATTTTTTTTTTTTAAGTGTCAGAAGAGAGGCTCAGATCCTCTCTTCTGATTGGCTGACTGACCTGTTGTTACCAGAGCTCCAGAGAGAAGCCTGAGAGAGGAGATGTAGAACTACACTGAGATGGTTTTTGGTTCTTAAAACTACAGATGTATCTTCAAAAAAAAATGGGAAATTTTAAAATATGGGTCCTTTAGATGATGAATTGATCAAAATAGTTGGTCAAAGCTTCTGAATAATCAGATAGTGAATGATAATATAGTAAAACACTGTTATAATCATATAAAATATGTCCGTGTAGGCGAAGTTGGAACAAATTTGGTACCTTAATAAACATTTAAAAATGTCCTGTTTATCTGCTCATTTATTACTTGTTTATATACTGATGACACATAATCAGTGGGAGGATTTAAAAGAAAGTGGTGTAATCTTTTTTGTTAGTGTTTAGCAGCAGCTGCCATGTTGTGTCCCACAGTGTGAACACTCACAAGTCACTAACATGTGACTCTACCCTCCATCTCACACGACGTGGACAACGTTACCATGAATACCTGCAGCAGAACGTCCTGACCACCATCTTTAGCCCAGGTCACACACACTAAAAACAACAAGGTTTGCAGGTAAAGTCACCAAAGGTCATCAGCTGTGAACCCTGGACTCGCTCACATTGTTAAACATTACAAAAGCCAGCTGTGAGCTTTCTGTAGCTTCAGATTTAGGTTTAACAACTGAAAACTGAAACTCTGTCTCTTGTGTTCACACAGCTTTAACAGCTAACATCTGTAACATCTGTCTCCTGACAAAATATGAATGATATTCGTAACGTTTCTACAAAGACCTCGGTGCAGTCGACTGCAGAGCAGCCGGAGGAGCTGCATCCACGCTTCGCCGAGCTCAGACCTCGCTCAGACCTCGCTCCTAACATTTCATCCCACTGGTTGTGATGCGACAGTTTGCTGGTCCGCTGCACGGCTGCACGCTCGCTGTCACTCTGTGGAGCTGCAGGCGTGATGTACGCCACGCTGCATGAACACACACTGTGACACAGTGCTGGGTGTAGAATGTAAATCCAGGTGGAGACACACACACACACACACACACACACACACACACACACACACTCCAGAGAATGTAACGTCCTGTTGACCCTGTGAGTTAGTTCCAGCTTAAATGAAGTCAGCTGACAGTGAGTCTGTGCTGAGCTCCTCTACACTTGGTGAATAAAATGATACAGGTGTTGTTACACCTTCAGTGATGGATACGGTCTTGTACTGTACATAGGTCTCTGGGCCGAACGTGGGGTCTAGAATTTAATCTTTTTATAGTAAACTGTTGTTCAGATGTCAATCTGAGGGATGGTTTATAAGACAGGAAAAAAACAAAAAACACTTCCGCATTAGAAATTCTTCATTGTTTTTGAAAGAATCTGAGAAGGCAACATGTGGTCAAACTGCTTCCAGCTCAGAGACATTTATACATTATAATTATACATCATCACCTGCAGGCAGGTGCATGGCATAAAGACTATGGGAGGTAGACCCAGTCCCAGCGTCCCTCCTAAGGCCTGCCCCCTGAACCTTCACAGACTGAACTGACGTCACCGGGGACCCATTGTGGTTTGGGGACTTTTGATTTTGAATTTTTTGTTTCCTTCCTTCGTTTCCTCATGTAAACAAACAAATAATGTTGGATAAGAGCTGATGAAAGCAGATTTGTATTTGTGTATATGCATATTCATCATCATGTCATCATAGGACTGGTAAGTCCACACAGTTCTGGCTGTGAATCACCAGTGAGCTGTGTGTTTATACCCTGGAAAGTCAGACCACATCACACTCTTCGCTCCTTTCATTCTCGTTTCTCAACTGTTCTTTTTCTATCTTCCTCTTTTTTCCATTTTAGGGCATTTGTTTACAGATTTTTTTTAAATGCTTCTAGACATCACCTGGTAACCATGGCAACCCTGTGTTTAACATCACAACACTTGGGCTGTAGTATGATTTCTGGATCATAAACACGACACATTTCTGACTCCAGCAGATAAACTAGGAAACTTCCAGATCTTCTAATTTCTTATCTCTGTGACACTGAGTGATGTCTGATTTCATTTTTAAATAATACTTAAGGGCAAATACATAGAAAAATAGAAAGAGAGGAAAATGGCAGCCTTGATCATTTCCCTTGGATGTTCCGACATTATTTAAAAATACAACACACAAAAAGTGTGACGCAGTGGTGTGCGATTGTTGAGACAACGTTACACAGGTGTTTAACACAGGAACTGCCAAAAACAGCGGCCGTGCACCTGGGGTTGAAGTAAATCCACTCAAACCATCAAGTTGAACTTTGACCTGCAAATTGTTGACTGACAGTAAGAACTGTTGACTGTTTCACTTAATGCCCTTTGTTGAAGTATCAACTGCTTCACAGGAGACAGGGTTTGCAGACGGTTATAAAATAAACTGTGTGAAGTTGTACCTGAGCTCACTCTCCTCTTCTGTAACTACTGAATGAAATAATAAAGTAGGAAGAAGCTAAAGAGGTCAAGAGCTATTTCAGGCATCTCTGGTTCTGGAAGTAACATTCATTTTTCCTATAGACACGTCCTGATGGAAACTTTTCCGAGGTTTGTGTAGATAGAAGTTTTGGGGTAGAGGTTAACTACAACTCCCAAGGTGCATTTCATGAAGAAACATCCAATCACCCATTTAAAATGCTGTCATGTGACGCATTGATGGTGAGCGAGAGAAGGTTTTATTATTGATAAAACCAAAACAATCAGTTCCACTCTGACTGGATTCTTCACCATAGCAACAGTGAGTGCATGAGTGCTGGCGACTAAATGTTACAACACCTCATGGGTGAGTCCGTGTGCATAAAAAAATGAGGGTAGTAGTGAAATCCCAAAGTGCACAAAACGTCCAATCACTGAGCATAAAATTGTGTCACGTAAGTCGATAACGGCGGAGCTGTAGAGCAGCAACACCTCATGGGTATTGTAGTATTTAGCGCCATGACAAAATAATTTCTCATAAACAAAGTTGAAGTAATAGGGGTTTTTTGGCTCAATATAAAGATCATTTCATTATGTGAATACAGATGAACTCCCAGTCTGCAGCTCCCGTGTTTCACCAGCTGCAGCACTTTACCAACCTGCCCTGTGACTAATCACTGTGTCCTGACACTGCCTATTACATGGGGATGAGTGGATGAACTTCCTGTGCCACTTCCTGGTTTGACTGGACCTTTGATCTAAAGACGAGAATCCCAAACCAAGAAGTGACAGTGTCCAACAGCAATACACATCTGTTCTAAAAAACTGTGCAACACATGTTTTATGGCAGAAAACTGAGGCCCAGACCCAAAAACAGATCAGGAACCTCTGCATCACAGCAACATCTCTCCCTCCGTCTTTCTCCACCTTTAAACTGACTTTCCTCTTTCTCTCCGCCCTATCTCGTCCCACTCCCTCCCTCTCCCTCCACCAGGTACTGGTTGTATTAGTATGGAGCGAGTGAGCTGCTACCACTGCAGAACAGGCTGGAGCCATTCATTACCATACTGCTACCATACTGCAGAGGGCGAGAGACACAGATACATACGGAGAGAGAGAGAGAGCAGCACTGCAGAATGTGACAGAGCTCAGACTGCTATCATCACTTATTTTATAATCAATAATCCATAAATCACTCTCTAATTAAAAGCTACCTTGGAGGTAGAGGTAACTGTTCACCTCAACTTCACACCTGTCGTATAACATATCACGCTCGTGTTTCTTTAAGTTCATGTAAATCAAATCTTTTACAATCTCTTGGTGAAGAGCACAGAAAACAGAAAGGTTCCTCTTTTCCAGCAGAGAAGCTCAAAGGAAATCTTCACTTCCTGTTTTATCTACAATGAAATGTGATTTTATTATTTTCTTTTTTTTTAGTTCAGATGGGCAGTAACAAAAAAACAAGCAAACCAAAAAAAAAAACAAAACAAAAAAAGAAAAACTAGAATCACCACCTCGTGGTTGTTTCTGCCATGTTGTAGGAAATATGATCACAATCGCTCCTTCCTGAGTTACAGTATTGAATAATGGTCAGAGGTGTTTTTGCACAACATTATGATGTCATCACTTCATCATTTTATTTTATCCTTATTCACATTTGAGTTAAATTGTCTTAATTAGTGCATGGGTTAGTGAGCTGTGTTTTATGAGGTCGCAGTGACCTTGCCTTTTGACCAACAAAATCTAATCAGTTCATCCTTGAGTCCAAATGAATGTTTGTGCCAAATTTGAAGAAATTCCCTCAAGGTGGCGTCGAGGCATAAAAATATAAAAAGTAAAATTTGTAAAAATACAAATTGAGGCTTTTTTGTTTTATGGTTGATTGTAAAAAACAAGATTAGGGTCAGGTATCACTGAAATTTTATTGATTCCTCTTCTTATCGATTTCAAAATGGTAAAAACAGTTTCCTTGTAATTTATAGCTAAATAATTTTTTTAAGGAAATTATGAGATGATTTCCAGGAAACACAGAACGTGTAAAATGAGGCTATGATACTTTGTACAGGAAACAGTGTCTGAACCTCAAGATGCTGAGTGGGCGTTTCCCATGGCAACAGTTGACTGACAACATAGAGATGGTGTTGCTAGGAGATAGACTGACAACTTACAGTACAAGGTATGCTACTGAATGGACATCACAGGCTGACTGTTTAACATAGATAGATAGATAGAGGGAGCGTGCTGCTTTAACTGCTGTTATGTAACCTTCAAAATATGAATAATTATAGTCAGTGTGTGAGTGTGTGCAACCACATTCTGCAATTTCAAAATGTCAAAGGGTTTATGTAAGCATGGAATAGGGCACTCAGTGTGTGTGTGTGTGTGATACAACTGAAAGCAGAGAGTACTCTGATTACTTTTTGTCGTGCTTCCTCTGCAGTAGTCACATGACCAGTGAACTGAACCTGTCTGACTGGACCGCGTCTGGTCAACGTGTGAAACTGAGGACGGAGCTGAAACCTGTTGTGAACTGTTGTAAACAACTGTTTCTCTTCAAACAACTGCAGAGGTTCAACTCTCAAACAATGCATGCTGGGAAGTCTGCTAATGCGCTAACTGTGTTTCTTCAAAATCGTCATTTAATGAGTTGAGTGAACTCACAGCAGTTCATTCATCCAACTCAACATTTATTCGTCAGATGAAGCTTTGTTCATAAGTTCTATAAAAACCAGAGAAGTGAAGCGAATAAAACATCACCTGGTTCCACTGATGGTTTACAGAGAGTTTCACTATCGTCTGTAGCAGGACACAGTGAAGCTGCTCCAGCTTGTGTCTAATTATCTGTTTGAATTAAAGTGAAATTAAAGAGAGGAAAAGGTCAGAGAGGGGGAGGGGGTGCAGCTCTCTCTACTCTGGTTGGTGACCTCCAGTATCAGGGTGATGTATGGCTGTGGAAGCTGCATTTCACACCTTGACACACACACACACACACACACACACACAACACTTGGTCTTTCACCCCTTAACATCTTTCTCTCCTTGACTGTTTCATCATACTCACACCCTGTCACAGTTTCTTTCTCACTCTCTCATGCACACACACACACACACACTTTGTCTTTGACCTTCTCATAAATCTCTCTCTCTCTCTCTCTCTCTCTCTCTCCCTCCTGCCATTGTCACTCACAGTTCTTCACTCTCTTCCTCTCACCTTCTTTTTCTTTTGTTCTTCTTCTGACCAGTTTCTGACATCATCATGTCTGAATCTAACCTCTGATCATTCAATGACTTTGATCACAGTATTTAACACTGAACATGTATTTGGAGGAAACAGGACGTGTAACTAGAACCAGTTTAAAATGTCTCAGTGTCTCTGATGTGTTTTTGTGACTCTCCCAAAAAAAAAAAGTTCACATTTGTGGCTTTAACAAAACTGGATGAAAACAGACAGAGAGAGAGGACTTGTCCCCTCGTTACCCATCATCCTCTCTGCCTGTCCTCGGCTCAGCCCTGTCAGATTACAGGCCGCTCTAATCTGATTACAATCTCATTTCAGTCTCATTAGTTCATCTAATGTCCGCCTGTCGCTGAGTCACTGCCACATGCCAGCCAGCCTGTCATAATACATAACACACATGGTAACACACACACACACACACACACACACACACACACACACAATGATCAACAACAGACACATTTAGGTGAAATCATTCTACAATTTCTCACATCAGGTGTCAACAGATATTCTATAGATATTCAGTCCATTATCTGTATCGATTATCCTTTCAGGGTGACTGTTTCATCACGTGACCTTTGACCTCTGAACCTGAGCAGAGTGACCTGAACTGAGGCTGTTAGAGTTTGCAGTTATAAGTCTCTATGGTGCTACTTCAATATTGAGGCGTTTAGGGAACATCTGCAAATTGTAGGATCGTCACTGGATATGCAACAAGTAAGCAAAATATCACACCATCATAAAAAATGTTTCTCTGTTGTAATGATGCAGAGTCAGTGAGACAACCAGTCTGTGTGTGTGTGTGTGTGTGTGTGTGTTTGGTCAGTTAACAGTCTCTGAAAGGTGTGAAAGACGTCCTGACAAGCTCACAGGAAGGAAGAAGGAACTGATTAATTGATGTCAATTAATGTCACTTATCTGAACTCATATTAATCAACATCAATTAATAAATTAATGGTCCAATCAGAAGTCGTTACTTGTCACGTCTGTCGTGAAATGAGGTATGAAGCAGAGTGACCGGCGGGAAGCAGCTGTCACCGATCAGCTCCAGACTAAGAACTAATAAGGAAGCTGGAAGGACAATTCATAAATAAATAAAAATGATCAGGTAGTGAAGGAAAAAAAATCTAAAAATCTGATGATGACGTTCCTGCTCCTCAGAGGATGAGCCCTTCAGATTGTAATGACCTCCTGTGACCTTCCCTGTAGCACCAGAACAAACCTTATACTATTGGTCCCGTTTACACTGTCGGCAGCTGATCTGTGGAAACCACCTCTGGAAGAGATTTGAGACGCTCCAGCCAGATGTTGAAAAGGTTCTTTACTCCTCCCACAGTGAAACTGTCACTGAAGCAGCTCCAGACATTTCTCCACACAGGATCCAACACAAGGAGAATTTATCTGATCTGTACGTGAGTCAGAGCCGAGAAGACAATAAGACCTTTGTCTCGCTCGTCGTTCGTAAAGATGATTCATTCATGTGTTTGTGTCAGATTATAGTCTAACAGCTGTTAGCTAATGTGAGCTAAACTATGATTGTTGTAGCTAAAGTGCAGAAGCTCTGGGCTGCAGGAGAACGACCGAGCCTGATTCACATGTAGCACAGAGAACAGAGGAACGTGGCCTGGTTTTCTTTCTGGTTTTCAGTCAGTGTGTTCGTGACCTGTTCGCTCACGAGTCTGTGCAGGTTGTGACAGCGTTTCTGTGACACTGTGATCTGTGTTTGAAACTTTCTCCTCAGTCTGCAGACGCACACACAAACAGACACACTGATGGAAACTGCTGCTGCATTTCACTGCTGCTGCATTTCACTCAGCTCCAGAAAGGAGGCCATGCCAACAGTGTTGTTAAGGGCAACCGTTGCAAATGAAGAAACATGTTGTCACGGTAACAAGGACTGCATGTGTGTCTGCATGAGTGTGTAAGTTTGTGTGTTTTAAATAGATCCTCCACTGCTTGAAGGTGATTTACTGTTTCTAATAAGTTACATCTGGACACACACACACACACACACACACAAACACACACACACACACAGTGTAAAGTGACAGCATACCCATGCAGCCATATACACTGTAAAAAGTCTCCATAAATTGATACAGACCCCTAAATTTATTACAGCATAAAAATGCACTTGCACAAGATAGTGTTGAATGATGATGATGATGATGATGATGATGCAGTCAGTCAACAGTCTGCACATGATGTGGACAAAATTAGTCATCCAAAGTTAGTAACACTGAACATCCTAGATTTAGATGATTCAGAGAAACGTCACTTCCCATCAGATCTCTGCACCTGAGCCGTGTGAAAATGATGCAGAGCACATCTGTAAAGTTAGAGACTGCAGATGCATCTCACACAATCCTGCTGCTGGTGTTTCACTGAATAAAGGATGTTTTTTACTGTCTACAGACACCTCTGACTGATAGTGATGTTACAATCATCCATTAGGTTCACGATGTTTAAAGCTGGTCTTAAAACAATATTCAGGTTCCCACATGTAAAGTAAAACAGGTGTGTTTTCTTGTAATTCCTCCTCCTGTCCTGACTCCTCTGTTAAGCAGCTGCAGTGTAAAATAGAGACAGACAAATGATACTGAAGCTAAACCTTAACTACACCTACAAAGGTATGTTCATATTTCATGTCAAAATATATTTATATCTCAGCTTGCTGGACGATGCACTGATTAATTATCTTACTACAACACACTGCACAACATCTTCAGTGTGTGGTGTTGTGGTCTTGAACGGCTGCTGTTTGCTCTGTCACCAGATGTCGCTGTGTTTGCTGCGTTTAAGGAACCAAAACCTGGAATCAAATTTTGCAGCTCCGTAGTTTCATATCAACATCATTTACTCACTTCCCATCCCAACCACCCAATACCCTCCTAAATTCCATTCTGAAGCTTAATTCTGGTTCCAAAGGCAATATTGGGAACATATATTCCTTACTAAATACATGTAATTTGGAACCTTTGACAACATTAAAGACTCAATGGGAGGGTGATTTGGGGTTTGCACTTTTGAACCTGAGGAGATTTGGGAAAGAGCTTTAGATAGAATACATTCCTCTTCAATTTGCTTAAGACACACAGTTATCCAGTTCAAAGTCATGCATCGCCTTCATTGGGCTAAAGTGAAACTAGCAAAGTTTGCACCTAGTGTTGATCCCATTTGTGATAGATGCAGGCAAGCACCAGCCACCCTCTCGCATATGTTCTGGTTTTGTTCAAAACTAGACAATTTCTGGCAGTCAACATTTAAAACTTTTTCAGATGTTTTACAAGTACCTATTGAACTCTCTGCCATTACTGCCATATTTGGAATAACTCCACAAGTAGGGTTGTCACGATACCAGAATTTCAGTAGTCGACACCAATACCTGTGATTTTCCACGATTCTCGATATTAATTCGATACCACGATTAAAAAAAAAAAACAGAACCCATGTACTTTTAAATTCACTAATTTATTGAAAACTGCTTTAAACTGTCAAGTATTTAATACCACTATAAAAACAAGCAATACTGTGCTTTATGGTAATAAATAACAACAATATTCTACTATTTATATTCAAAAAAGAACAGCAGTGGCATGGAGCCTTCAAGTATATAAAACAAACAATATTCTTCTTCTTATGAATATGCAAATAAATAATAAAACTACTTCTGTTAGCCTCAACATTTCCTTCTACTTGGTCCAGGAGACATTGTTTGACTTCCTCCTTAAGTAAAACAAACATGTCCTTAAACCTGGGGTCAATGTAGGTGGCACTGTTCAAAATGAGCAGTAACTGCTTGTCATCATTAACATGCACATTTAGATAATCTCTGATGGATCTCTTCATCTCTGCAGCAAGAAGTGAGTCTTTCTCTTCATCATTGAGAGATGTGAAAATTTTCCATGTCAGGGGCAAGACAGATGAGAGGGTGTTGTGCTGCTCACCACTTAGTGCATCAGTGAAGGGACTCAATGGTTCGAGGACTTCTTTCAGGGTCTCTAAAATTGTAATGTCAGTGTCTTTGGGCATCAGATGCCACTTCTTCTGGTCCTCTGTCAGCACTGCACACACAGCTTGCTGCTGCTCCAGAAATCTCTCTACCATGTCATATGATGAATTCCAACGAGTGGGTTCATCATGTATGAGCTTATGTTCTTGGAGTGAGAGTTCTCTCTGTTTTTTGAGGAGTTGACGTGAAAGTTTTGGTGATCTGGTGAAGGCAGATATTGTTTTACGAAGCCTTGGCAATGCTGCAGATACCCTGTAAATATCAATGGCTTTGTTGACTGCAAGGTTGACTGTTTTGTCACCGAGCCAACGTGTTGTGCGTCCACTCCCACTTGCTGAAGCCATTGTTATTGTTATCTCAGGTTTTCTTATTCAGCGCCGCTGACTGCTCTGTGCTGCTCACACGCGTATACTGACCCCGTCAGTTCCGCCAAGAATCAACACGGCTCGCCGCGGGAAAAGTTGATAACACCATTACCTACACAGCTGTTCCTGGTCTCTCTTTCTCTCTCTTCTCTCCTCCCCCTCCCCCTCTTTTTATCTTCTCCTAAACCCAACCGGTCGAGGCAGACAGCCCCCCACCCTGAGCCCGGTTCTGTTGGAGGTTTCTTCCTGTTAAAAGGGAGTTTTTCCTCCCCCCTGTCGCCAAGCGCTTGCTCTTTGTGGGAACTGTTGGGTTTTTCTCTGTAACAAAGTGAGGTCTTGACCTGACCCTGTAAAGTGCCTTGAGATAATGTATATTATGATTTGGCGCTATACAAATAAAATTGAATTGAATTGAATTGAAATTGAATATTCGGTTCTGACGGTACCAGAAAAAAGCAGGTATCGATGTATTTTTTGCGTGTTGGTATGGAATTGGTACCGGTAGTATCGGTTCTTGTGACAACCCTATCCACAAGACACTCGCCTTAACCGCCAGGCAAAGAATATGATAGCTTTTGCATCTCTCATAGCTAGGCGATCAATACTTTTTAAGTGGAAGGAGAAACTACCCCCAACCTTTAAGATGTGGATCAATGACTTTCTACACCATTTGGTACTAGAGAAGATTCGTTACTCTACAAGAGGAAGTATTCAAAAATTTATATTTGTATTATTTCTGATCATCTAAGCTTTTGAATTTATGTACTTTGTACACTACCTCTGGAGGATCTGAGCCTCTCTTCTGATTGGCAGATTTCAGGTAAATACTCCAAACCAAATATTGCAAGGTTGCATGGTGGGTCCAGGAGGGCAGGGCTTGGGGCTTGGGGCTTGGCTGAGGGCAGTGACTGTTTTGTTGTGACATCACAAAGTTACTTTCACAGTATTAATATAGAACCTAGACCTGCTTTATAATCACAAACACATGGACATCCACCTTTAGACTGTGTGGAACTTTAAGACAAAGGGATCATTTGTCAAAGACTTTTCATTATAACCTCCCTCTGTAATTTACAGAGATAGACCCAGGAGGTTGGTAGCTTAGCTTAGCACAAGACCACTCATTAATTAACATGTTACATCTGTCAATTAAATCAACAATCAAACAGAAATATAAAAACAACTGTTCCTTTAATGAACTATTTTCATGTTCACTTAAATCTGCTCTACACTGAGAGCTTCTGCCTCCACAACTTACGTCCATTACATGTTCTCTCTCTCTCTCTCTCTCTCCGTCTCTCTGAACCGTTGTGTGTTTCTACAGTAACCCAACTCCTGGCTTTTGACTATACTGCATGTGCTGCACGCACACACACAGACACACACAGATACAGAGTTGGACCCCAGGGTGTTGTCCTGCGGCTCGGCTCTGAGAGGTAATTCATCACCTCTCTATTCATATCAGCTAGCCTAGTTTCCCCTGCAGCGTGCACACACACACACACACACACACACACACACACACACACACACACACACACACACACACAGGTGCAGGGCAGGCTGCTGATATTTAACTACAGTGCAGCTCCATTCAACAAGCCTGCGGCACTCAGCGCTGCTGCAGCCCACACACACGCGTGCACACACACACCCACACGCGCACACACACACACACACACACACACACACACACACACACACACACAGCACCAAGCTGCTGCTGTCACACACACACTCTGAACAGCAGCAGTTACTGTATCTCACATTCACCCACTCTGCCCTTCCTCCGGTTCCTCCTCTATTTTTAAGGGTCACTTCACCCAAATTGTTCCCAGTTTCCCCAGTGACACTTAAAGAGTTGGTGGTGAGTGTTGAAGTCTGCGCACTTGTTTCTGTGTTGTGAGTCAGTGACATGGAGACGTTGTGGCTGTTGCTCTCAAAGCTCTGAACACGTGAGCTCGAACTGCAGCTACCTGCCCAGTAACCGCGTGGATCCGTCTGGTTCCCTGCAGCTTCTGGTTCCGTTTCTCCCACCAGTCAAACTAACTTTATTAATGTTGGTGTGTTGCGCTGAATTTGTTCCAGACATGTGACCTTACTTTAAGTTTCCCTGGGTAAGAAATTAAAGGAAATGGACACCTGACCAAAACCTGTCAAAGTATGGAGGGGGAGGGGGTCAAAGGTCATCGACCAGGAGTCAATGCACAGCTGGAGAAGACAAAAGTATAAGAATTTCTCACAACAGCGTAGGTTCTGTGTTAACCCTACTCAGAAGGACAGAATGACTGTGGAGCAACATGTACATGTGTGAATAAATGCATATATAAAATGTTTTGTGCCTTTTCAAAAGCATGACTCAGCATTTCAGGTTGTACGACACCATCCAAACAGCGATCAGAGGAATTAGTCTGCAACACTCTGCAACACTTGATATGTATTTATATGCACTGTAGCATAGGTATTAATCAATAAACATACGTGCCGCCTCACTGTAATGATTGAAGGCTACACTTTAAATGGTGCTGCATAAATAAAATAAAAATTCAACAAATAAAAGCTTTGAAGATCTTAAATATCACTGTCCTGTCATTCATATTTCAGTTTCTTGGTGGTGCTAGTGTGGCTTTAAACAGTTCATAGCCCTGTCATTTAAAAGTTATTATTATCAATATTTTTATAATAACAATGCATTAAAGCATCAGTGAGAAATGTGTCTTTGGTGGAGAATTATCAGCTGAAGCTGCAGCTCCTCTCAGCTTCACAGACCTTTCAGCTTGTGTCGTATATGTTTCCCTCTGGAGTTGGTGGAGACTAAACACAGAGCGTAAAGAGAGGAAACCCCGGACTGAGATTCACCAGGTGACACAAACACCACAACACATGACTCATCATGTTGCTCTAACTGCTGGGTGTGTAAATAAGCAGCTTTTTGTTAATATGTTCAATAGATCAACTTATAAGGTGAAGTTGTTGATGTTGTGTTCACGACTTGTTTCTAAATAAATCAGTTATTGAAGGTTTAAATGTGAAGAATGTCGCAGACTGTACTGAACACTGCTGCCTCTAGGGGACGCTGTCTGAGGAGCTGTTAGCAGATATTCTTTGCATCACATGTTCTGCACTGGTTCTGCTCCCACATACAGGTGTGACGTATTCTTCACTTTGTTGCTGCAGTGACCCAGTTTCATTCTAATCTAATCTAATCTCATCTTTTTTTTATTTTATTTGGTGAAGCAAGATCAAGAAAGTGACAGAAGAGATAGATAATCTAATCTGATCCAATCCGATATGATCTAATCTAATCTGATGAACAGTCGAAGCTCCCTGTCTGCAGTATAAACCTGTGGTGCTGAATGAGTTCCTCAGCCTCAGTATGTTCGATGTTAACTGTCCTGTGACGTGTCAGCACCCGTTAACCAGGTGTGTGTGCACCTGCTGTCCTTGACAACTGTGTCTCCTCCTGATCCTTATCCCGTCAGGTCCGTGTCTGGTCTTTAAAGCAATTTACAGGCTTAATTCACCGTTAATGAGTCCAGAAATCATCGGGATGAAAACTGTCTCCTCTTACAGGGACAGGGGCAGTGAACAGTTTCAATCACAAACTGATGGGCTGTTGTTGATGAATGCAACAACTTTGTGGTGACTGGTTGTAATGAATGATCAATAGACTGATATTGATTAGTCCTGTTTTTCAATGTCTCATTACTATTTTAATTTTACTGTAGCTAAACCTGACCCCACCCCTCCCCTCAACTGCCCCCCTGCTTGAAGTATTAAAGGTCCCATATAGTCTATAGGTAGATGTCCGTGTGTTTTGGGATTATTTATCATTTCCCTCCTGTCACCTCAGTGAACCACACAAACCTCAGAAATCTCGAACTGTGTTTTAATGCAGAGTTTACAATGACTATAAAAACTTTCTTATTCTAAATGTCACCAAATCTGAACTTTGACCACATCTGGCAGCACCAAAGCTTCTGCTGCGACTTGATAAAACATGTGAAGAATTCATCAGGGCTGCAACTAACAATTATTTTCATTATTGATTCAACTATCAATTATTTTTTTAACCAATCGATTAGCTGTATGGTCTGTTTTCTCTGATCATCCTTCCAAAACCCCCAAATCATCTGTTTGCAATGATATGAAACAGAGAAGAAGAGAACATTCTCACATTAGAAGAAGTGATTTTTTTGTCATTTTTGCTTGAAAATGACTCAAAATAGCTGCAAATGAAACAACTGATCGTTCAGCTCTCACATGTTCACGACTTCACTTATAACCAACAGACGCTCACAGACTCTGAGGCTGTAGCATGAAGAACATTATGATCCAACTCAAACTGAATCACTGTTCAATACGATTCGCATCATTTCAGATGAAGCTTCATTTATTTGCTGTTAATGAAACTTCAAACAGTTTCATGATGTTAAAAACTCACATACACATCTGCTCCAGATGTTTTACAGCAGGATCTCAAACATCTGGTTAGTGTATTTTCTGAACTCTCATTTTGAAACTGATAATTGCACAGAGAGAGAAATCCATCAAAGATGTGGCAGACGGAGCAGAAAATAGACCAGAATGCATTGCAGCTGATTGACAGGGTAGAGTGTGATTCTCACTGCGTTCTCACACACCACTGCTGGTCTCTGTCTCTGCCAACACAACAGATCCAGAGCTGAACGCCACAGGTTCAGACCCACTTCACTCTCTGGGGGTTTTCCACAGGCATCATGGGAAATGTAGGAAATCACTCACTCACAGGTTGAGTTTAGTAAAGAACAAACACTCTTAATCACTCAGGAAGTCCTGGAGTGTGCTGCGTGTTCTGGGCACTGAAGAGATTTCTCTCCCTCCACAATGAACGACCAGCAGCTTCTTTCCCAGCATGCAATGCCCCTGTCCTCTCGGGTTTTGCAGCAGCGTAGATGGATTACCAGCGATGTCATCAGATCGAGACACGCAGCAGCAGACATTTTCTACCAACGACACGGGAGATACTGCACTGCCGGCCACACACACACACACACACACACACACACACACACACACACACACACACACACACACACACACACAGCATGACCCCATTTCCAGTGGTTGTGATACAGTTTCTGGTTTGAGGAGGTGTTGATTTGAGACTGTTCTGCCAGCATCAGTGATTTGCTCACTGAAGAGGACTGAAGACCTGCAGCAGACATGTGAATCCGGACTCCTGAGGTGGAAGAGGCCAAACGTTAGATGTGTTTCCATTAACCTGCTTAATGTTCAATTTGACATCACAAACTTAAAAACGAGTAACGGAAACAAAAGGTTATTTATATACTGGCATGAGGTGTTTTTTCAGACCATAAGACAAAGATTTGTTTTACAAAAACAAAATGTAAACACTATTAACTCCCAAAAATCCCTGATGCGTGGCCTCTTGGTCATTACCAGATGGTGGAAATCTGTCACCACATTTATGTCACATCGCTCAGTGGAAACAAACCAGTCACAATTATGTGTTGTCAATAAAAAACAACTTCCATTTTGCACAAAGCTGCAATGGAAACACTGACCTATGAACTTGACTAATCACTAATCCAATCATGTGGCGGGTGAGGAGCACGCAGCACTACACCTCTGACCATCATATCATATGAAATACAGATACAGTCATATACTATCAGAGCTGTTAACATTGTTTCTGAATTGACTGTGAATCTGATCCTGAGCTGAAATCATGAGATTTTGTGAATCGTGCATCATTAATAAACAGAGCAAAACAAAAAGAATTGGTAGAAATGAGCTTAACTTTCTGTCTGAACTGTTGTTGTTATGATGGATGATGATCCTGGTGATCGACGATGTTCAGATCGATTGCTGATAACTTATCCCTTTGCCAATGTCAAGACGATATTTGGTTTTTTTTTGTATTAATGTATTGATTTATTATTATCAGTAGTAGTAGGGAAGATATTGGGTATTGGCCATTTCAAAGGGTGACGTTGAGATGATCTGACTGTGGATGAGATCGCCAACCGTGGTCCGAACACACTTTTATGTTCAGTGCAAACATGTTGCTGTCATAGAGCATCAGCACACAGCCTCATAAATATACTGTATTTCCACAGGTACGCGGACTGACTGAACGTCCAGAAGGAAAAGAATCAAAGTTTCCAGCCGTCCCTGAACTAACACAACAGATCTGTCGCCTTTGGTGAACTCAAACATCTCCTCTACATTTGGTTGAGTTTTTTTATTAAAGCTCGGCTGGTCAGTATGGAGCCAGACAGATGCTCTGTGAAATAAAACTCACATCTTTACATCAGCCGGCTGCCAGAATATTCTCTGTGCCATCTGTGTGCTGTGAAATCTGCTGCCAAATATCAGCTCCAATACATCCAGACTTCACTCGCTGATTAATATGCTTTTATGTAACTAAACATTTACAAATGAACATGCATTAAAATACTTTACACTCAGGTGAATGCAGATGAGGCCGGATGGGAACAGAATACATTATGAACCTGATTCCAATGTTGCATCTTCCTCAGTTCACAAATTTTATGCTTTTTGATTCAAAGCTCATATGAGTTATAATTTACCAACGCTTTTAAGAAAAAATAACAAAACAAGCTAAAGAATGTTAAAATTGTCTAAACACAAGCATCTGTGTGATAACTTTACATTACTGTTTGGTATTTAACAGTATTTGACTCTCTGTGTACCTGACACATTTCTGTCTGAAAGAAAAAAAAAAAAAAAAACAGGATATGAGCCTTAGTGCAAATTACAGAAGCTGGGAAAGGCGTCTCTTTTCTCTCTTAATTATCCCGTTATGTTGAGAAAACACAGCTCTGTTATCTTGAGGTAAAGGGATAAAAAAAAAATTGTTGCGAGTTTGCTGTTTCTCAGCTTCCGTAGAAAATAAACGGACGGAGGCTACAGTGTTTATTAAAGCCACGATGTGAAAGTGTTGGACAGAACCAACAACATACTGATGAAAATCCACAGACAAAAACCCAAAATGAATGACCAGACGCCATCTTGAAAACTTCTCCTTGAACCTCCAATCAGCTGGAAAAAATGTACACTTCAGTTTTCTCATTTTCTATTGGTGCTGGAAAACTTTTAAACATTTATCCGTTCCCTGTTTTCTCCATGCAACATCTCGTCCTCTGCGATAACCAAACAGGAGTGTGGGTGTAACCTTCTACAGCTTTTTGGCAGCTTTGGGACTCCACACCAAACTGTATGTAAAAGTAAACTTAAAAGTGGGAATTTACAGTGGGGAAAATGGAAGCAGTAGCAGCGGGCACCTTGACCTGATGGTGGCGCTGCAGGGAGGTCTGAGGTCAAAGTCAAAGTCTTCTCTCCGCCTCAACTTCCTCCTAATTCCTTGTTGCCTGTTGTTATTGTATATATAAAATACAGATATCAAATATATAAATTAAATATATTTCTACATTTTTTTTAACTTCTTCCTGCTCCAGATAAAAACATAACAGTTACATCATTAACAAAAACAAAAATCACCAGATTACAATGAGCTCTTCTCCTTCACCAGTACATTAGCAGACTAATATTAACATTAAGTTGGAAAATCTGTAGTTTTCACACCTTGCTTGTGTTAAAAATCAAATGTTAGTTCCAGAGACTGGAGACACAGTTTTATCTGCTAAGTAACATCTGAACATTTCACTGTTTCTGTTGCTTTCTGGGATTTTTGTTTCACTTATGACAGTTTTTTAAAAGAAGCCTCGAGTCTGCTCCCGTCAGCTCTCAGACCTGGGGTCCCCAGAGGGGACAGTCGGGGGTGGACCCTGTTGGCCTCGCTCTGTTTACCTTCCTGTTCGGTCACAGTGATGTCAAAGTGAAGCAGAGCGACTCAGCTGAGAGTGTAAACATGTCTGTGTGTGACGAGCAAGTGGACGGACAGGAGTGTGTGTCGTTATGAAACCGCTTTCTCCTTCCTCCACCTCCTCCTTTGCAGCCTACCGAGCTGTTGCCATGACAGCGCAGCATTTACCCCCCCACCCCCCACCCCACTCCCCTGAAACCACCTTCACCACCACCAGCCAGCTCCATGTCTCTTTTCCATGTTGCCAAATATAACAGACAGACGGACTGACAGAGGGAGAGTCATGACACACAGAGATATGTGTATGTGTGTGTGTGTGAGACAGGAGTTAGATGATATCAGTCTTGTTGATTGTTGGTGGAATCATTCTCCAGCTGACCTGGATGTCAAGGCTCTCACTCACACACTCACACACACACACACACACACACACACACACACACACACACACAGTCTCTCTAATTAGACTGTGCGAGTTGCAGGGCGACTATGGTGAGCTGGAGGGGACAAGTGCTATTAAGAGTTTTTTTTTGAATTTCTGCATTTAAGCTGGACAAGCAATGACTTCAGAAATGATGTAATGTCATTAAAGTTGTTTTTAGTTCTAAAAAGATCATTTCAAGGATTTGAGGAGATTTAAATTGACCGGCGACAGCTGAGAAAATGTTGAAGAACTTCTTCAGGCCTTTTTTAAGTTCAGCTTTATCACTGAATGTCTGCTCTAATATAGAAATCTTACATTGAAATGTTTTTAATTGTATATGGAAGTTTACTTAAAATACTCACTCTAATTTATACATCACAAATTTATCAACTGACTATTAAACAAAATCAGTCTCCATTTTTTGTTGAAATGGTATAAATCCAAGTCTCTAAATGTTAAAGAGGGCGTCCCCCAGAGTTCAACTCTTCTTTTTACTATTTTTATCAGCAGTTTTTGTTCCAGATGTTCCTCATGCATTATGTCACTTCTATGCAGACGACGCTGTTATTTACTGCTACACCTCACAATGTTCACAGTCTGCTTTGAATGTTATTTGGCACAGAATTCATTATTTGAATTTGGGTCTTAAAGCTGAAAAAAACTAAATTAATGTTGTAAAAAAGAAAAACACTGGCCGGCCACCTGACACCACCTCTCAGAGTGCAGAGATGGAGTCAGTTACAGGTGGGATTTGTAATTAAAAAAACATTTCTTTTTCTTTTTCTCATCTTAAAACTAACTTTAATTCTTCATAAAAACACAATGTTTGCTGCAGCTGAAACACATTTCTCTATGTCTTTGTTTTCATTTCTTCAATGTTTTGGGAGACAGATTAAATCCAAGATGGATGTTTATAGCCCTGCTGCCAGAGTACGTCATGAAAGTTTCCTTCTCGTGTTCTATGGTGAGTCACGCTGCTGCTGGTCTGATGCAGACCTCAGAAATGGGAGTCGTGGATTAACACCAATCAATGAGCAATCGATAAACAAGCTGATCTATGGCCCCGATAGGTTCTAACATATTGATCCAGACACATTTAATCTTCCAACCGGGGGTGAGATTCATCTGCAGCGAGGGAGGTGAGAGAAGGGAGGAGGTGAAGGTAGAGAGGAGCTGATTACAAACAATTCCTCCAGAGGTGGAGCAGAGAAAACTTTCAGTAAGAGGTTTTAATGAACCAATCAGGGGCGAGCCACATCATAACGATGAAGTTCACTGTCTGTTACATCACGATAGTGACAATGTTGGTAATATGGGGGAGTTGAAATTATGGTTTTAACTGCAGTAACTTTTTTTTGTTTGGCCACTTGGGGGCAGCAGAAACATTAACATACAGCGTCACCAGCTTTTAACTTGTGGACAAACAGCTGCTTATTTAGACATCCATCAGATTGTGGTCGGTTGTGGTCCTTGTGTCACCTGATCAGAATCAGAATCAGAATCAGAATCAGTTTTATTGCCAAGTATGTTTTCACATACAAGGAATTTTTTCTGGTGATTGGTGCAATTGATCAGCAACAGTGGGGCTCTCTAGCCTTGTTGATGAGGCTAATAGCAGATGGGAAGAAGCTATTTTTGTGGCGAGAGGTTTTGGTCCTGAAGGACCGCAGCCTCCTGCCAGAGGGGAGTGTCTCAAAGAGTTTGTGTCCAGGGTGGGAGGAGTCAGCTACAATCTTCCCTGTACGCCTCAGAGTCCTTGAGGCGTACAGGTCCTGGAGGGACGGAAGATTGCATCCAATCACCTTCTCAGCAGACTGGATGATACGCTGCAGTCTGTTATTGTCCCTCTCCGTGGCAGCAGCGTACCAGATGGTGATGGAGGAGGTGAGGATGGACTCAATGATGGAGGTGTAGAAGTTCACCATCATAGTCCTTGGCAGGTTGAACTTCTTCAATTGCCTCAGGAAATACATCCTCTGCTGAGCTTTTTTGATGAGGGAGCTGATGTTTAGCTCCCATTTGAGATCCTGTGTGATGGTGGTTCCCAAGAAGCGAAAATGCTCCACGGTAGCCACGGGGGAGTCACACAGGGAGATGGGGGTGGGTGGGGCTGGGCTCTTCCTGAAGTCCACTATCATTTCCAGCGTCTTCAGAGCGTTTAGCTCTAGGTTGTTCTGCCTGCACCAGGTCACCAGACGCTCAGTCTCCCACCTGTAGGCAGACTCATCGCCATCAGAGATGAGTCCAATGAGAGTGGTGTCGTCTGCAAACTTCAGGAGCTTGACAGACTGATGGCTGGAGGTGCAGGTGTTGGTGTACAGGGAGAAGAGCAGAGGAGAAAGAACGCAGCCTTGCGGGGATCCAGTGCTGATGGTCTGGGAGTCAGACACGTGCTTTCCTAGCTTCACGTGCTGCCTCCTGTCAGACAGGAAGTCGGTGATCCACCTGCAGGTGGAGTCAGGCACGCTCAGCTGAGAGAGATTGTCCTGCAGCAGAGCCGGGATGATGGTGTTGAAGGCAGAGCTGAAGTCCACAAACAGGATCCTGGCATAGGTCCCTGAGGAGTCCAGGTGCTGGAGGATGAAGTGGAGAGCCATGTTGACGGCGTCGTCTACGGACCTGTTGGCTCTGTAGGCGAACTGCAGGGGGTCCAGGAGTGGGTCAGTGATGGATTTGAGATGGGACAGGACAAGGCGCTCAAATGATTTCATGACCACAGAGGTCAGGGCAATGGGTCTATAGTCATTTAGTCCTGTGGGCCTTGGTTTTTTGGGGACAGGGATGATGGTGGAGGATTTGAAGCAGGCTGGCACATGACAGGTCTCCAGTGAGGTGTTGAAGATGTCTGTGAACACTGGAGACAGCTGATCAGCACAGTGCTTCAGGGATGATGGAGAGACAGAGTCAGGACCGGCTGCTTTGCGGGGGTTCTGCTTCTTAAAAAGCCTGTTGACATCTCTCTCCAGGATAGAGAGAGACGTTCCTTTGGTAGGGGAGGAGGAGGGTTCTGATATGGCTCTGATGTGGAGGTTAGTGTCAGGCTTGTCCCACTGTCTTTCAAAGCGGCAGTAGAACTCATTCAGATCGTTGGCCAGACGGAAGTCATTAATGGAGTGGGGGGGTTTAGGTTTGTAGTTAGTGATCTGTCTGAGCCCTTTCCAGACAGAAGCAGAGTCATTGGCTGAGAACTGGAGCTGAAGTTTCTCAGAGTACAGTCGTTTAGCTTCTCTCACCGCCTTGCTAAACCTGTACTTGGACTCTTTAAACTTGTCCCTGTCCCCACTCCTGAAAGCTTCCTCCTTTTGCCTCCTGAGCTGACTGAGCTTAGCTGTGAACCAGGGTTTGTCATTGTTATAACTCACCCTGGTGCATGATGGGATACAGCAGTCCTCACAGAAGCTGATGTATGACGTCACAGCCTCTGTGAACTCATCCAGACTGTTGGAAGCAGTCCTGAACACCTCCCAGTCAGTGCAGTCCAAACATGCCCGCAGATCCTCTATGGCTTCACTGCTCCACTGCTTTGATGTCCTCGCAACAGGTTTACACAGTTTTAGTTTCTGCCTGTATGTGGGAATCAGGTGGACCATGACATGGTCAGAGTGGCCCAGTGCAGCCCGGGGGACGGCGTGATCAGCACCACTGATTGTGGTGTAACAGTGGTCCAGAGTGTTCCCCTCTCTGGTCGGGCAATTAACAAACTGTCTGTATTTGGGCAGTTCATGACTGAGGTCACCTTTGTTAAAGTCACCAAGGACAATAACTACGGAGTCCGGGTTGGTCCGCTCCACACACAGTATCTGGTCGGCCAGCGCCCGCTGTGCCTCCTGCACGTTTGCCTGTGGTGGGATGTAAACACCGACCAGGATGATTGAGGTGAACTCACGGGGGGAGTAGAAGGGCCTGCAGTTTATGATGAAAGTCTCCAGGTCAGGAGAACAGTGCTGCAGGATCACTGTCACGTCTCTGCACCAGCCACTGTTTGCATAAAAGCAGATTCCTCCACCTTTGGTTTTACCGGACAGCTCTGTGTCGCGATCCGCTCTGAAGAGCTGGAAGCCGGCCAGCTCCAGCGCAGAGTCCGGAATCGATCCACACAGCCACGTCTCCGTGAAGCACAGGACGGAAGATGAGGAAAAGTCTCTGTTCTTCTGCACCAGTAGCTGAAGTTCATCCAGTTTGTTGGGCAGTGAACGCACGTTGGAGAGAAAGATACCTGGGAGAGGTGTGCGGAGTGCGCGCCGGCGGAGACGCGCAAGCGCACCGGCACGTTTTCCTCTCCTCCGGCGTTTCACTGCGAGAGCAACGGTCAGTGCACCTCTGACCAAAATGTCCAATAATCCCACAGATGAGTCGAGAAAAGTAGGAAAAAAATCCTCAGGAATTGTTTCTCTGATATTAATGAGCTCTTCTCTGGTGAAAGAGCTCTGGAAACCAAAGCAGAAAACTGGATTTATAAAGAAAATAAGGCAAAAAAATGCGCACCAAAACACCGAGGCAGCCATCCGCGGCGCCATGGCAACAGAATTATTTGAATGAATCTAAGTCCAGTGTTCCCTCCCTTTCAGCTCTGTGTTTGGTCTCCACCAGCTGCTGGACACTCCACTGAATGTTGCCAGTTGCCGGCTGTTTAAGAGGATGATGTCTCTGCAGAGTTTCTGTTATATCTCGTGAAGTCGCAACTGCACAACTCTGCAGAGGACTTTTAATTTTATGGGATTTTAACAACAGATACAGGAAGTGAAGACATGTCGCAAAACCCGGTCGAGGTGAGAGGGAGTATGGAGTTAAGCAGCCATCATAAAGTTAAACAGGTTTACTGGTATTCCCACCGACGGCCGGCGTACCACCAGCCAGTGTTCTGGGACTGGGTTCACGTCTTTGCCCACAAAGTCCAAATCTATTTGAATTTCTGAGGAAATACACCCCCCTCCCTCAAGTTACTACTTCACTGCTACTTTATTTAGGTCATATTTTGCACCACTTCTCCAACCACTATATTAACAGATTGCTGCATTTTGCATTGAGGTTTGTAGAGAAGAGAAAACAAATGTTCTCACAGAGCTTGTTACAAAGCATCACTGTAAAAATCTGAACAGGAGAAAGATCCGTATCTGACAGTGAATCTCTGAGTTTGACAGTGATGTTACAGGACTTCAGGAAAACTGCTTAAAAAACTCAAATGTTTATCCATCCATTAGCTACACCTGGGTCCAATGCTGACCTGCAGTCAGCTGACACAGAGAGACAGACAACCAGTCACACTCACATTAACACCTGTAGGCAAGGTAGAGGGTTGAGTTAACCTTAACTGTGATTGGATGGTAGGAGGACATGCAAACACAGAAAGGCTCCAGCCAGCAGGTTTGAACCCAGAACCTTCCTAAGATCAAATCTACAGCTCAGATAAAACCATAAAATCCTCAGAAACAACCTGCAGCACTGTTTTTACTGAGGATGCTAAACAGTACCACTCACAGTTACAGGCCAGGATGTGCTGATCAGATCATATTAAAAGTAGACGCTGCAACACATCTGAGAGTTTGCTGAGAACATATGTGTGAACTGACCTCATTAAACAGACCTGTGTGTTCGTCTTTACTGACCTCATGGTGCAGTTTGGGAGTGAAAACATGTTTAGGTCAGGACAATCAGGCAACAGTCAGGGGTTTTCTCACACACACACACACACACACACACACACGTACTTCTATCTTTGTGAGGACACTTTTTACCTAACCTAACCCTGACCCTAACCTTAACCTAAACCTAATTCTAACCATAACTCTAAAACCAAGTCTTAACCCTCAACATGTGATTTGAAGGTGTCTCAAAAAGTGAGGACCGGCCAAAATGTCCTCACTTTCCCAAAATGTCCTCACTCTGTTAGTAAAATACTTTTTTTGGTCCTTACTATGTAGCAAGTACAAGTACACACACACACACACACACACACACACACACACACACACACACACACACACTTGTACTTTTATCTTTGTGAGGACACTCATTGACATAATGCATTCCCTAGCCCCTTACCCTAACCTTAACCATCACACCTGAGTGCCTAACCCTAACCCTGACCCTGACCCTAACCTTAACCTAAACCTAATTCTAACCATAACTCTAAAACCAAGTCTTAACCCTCAACATGTGATTTGAAGGTGTCTCAAAAAGTGAGGACCGGCCAAAATGTCCTCACTTTCCCAAAATGTCCTCACTCTGTTAGTAAAATACTTTTTTTGGTCCTTACTATGTAGCAAGTACAAGTACAAGTACAAGTACAAGTACAAGTACACACACACACACACACACACACACACACAGTATATGCTGCATATTAACAGTAAAATCACCAGAAACAATGTCAGAAATGTATGTTTATATTTTTATCACTGTGACGACGCTGCCTGAGCATCTACACTTGGCAGGACACTGGAGTGATGGGGTAAAACCACACACACACACACACACACACACACACACACACCTGGTGCAGCAGTGCTGCTGACCGAGCTCATTTACACTCCTGTTATCATCATCAGCACACAGAGGACGAGATGTCAGCAGCTGTTTACAAAAACAGGGTCAGAGAGAGGGAGAGAGAGGGAGAGAGAGATCATATTTCTGTGTTGTCCTTCTTTACCTTTAAGCTTTTATTTTTTCCAAACTGTTTTTTTAAATGTTCTTTGTAACGTGTTGTGTGACCCTGGTGAAGGCCACAGCTCTCACATTAAGCTGCTCCTGCACCAGCTTCCTCTCTCCTGATCCTGAACTCAGGACATCTGCCAGCACTGACCCGGGTCTGCAGGGCTGCAACCCAACATTTATTTTCATTGTTGGATAATCTGTCAGTTGGTTTTAAAGATGTCGAGAAAACACAACCCAAACACATTCATTTTACACTTAGAAACTGACTAAGACTGAAAACATTCACATTTGAGAAGCTAGAACCAGAGAATTTTAGCATTTAGCAGTCTGTACATGTCACTGTGCTGTTTCTGTTTTAACCCTTTAACACCAATCGTCTCCTGAAGCGATGCTGCTGAATGGGCATCGCTCCCCAGGCGCAGCCCCAATGTCCAACCCCATGGTCGTGTGAATGACAGGAGTATCAGAGCGTCTGCTAATTCAGCTGGTCTCAGTCACGTGACCCTCACCTTGCACATAACAAAGGCTGTCGAAGAATATCCTGCATCACTTCACTCAAACTGAGACACGTCAAGTCCTGTCGCTCTGCCTACTTAGTCTGTATACAGTGGTCTTATCTCAATGTGAGCAGAGTGGAGATAATGAAGACGTATTATTACCAGGTCTAAATGCAAAGGCAAAGAAAGAGCGAAAGAACGAAAGAGGGGGTCTGCAGTGGACAAGAGAAAGGTGAATCATGCATCCTCTTTAAATGTCTTTTTTTCTCTGAATCCTACAGATCTGACTCCTCTGACTCCTCCACACCCACACTGCAGAATAGCATCACTCTCTCTGTTCATTACCTAAACTCTTCTTCATCAGTCTTTCCCTCCAGGATCAATAGGACAGAACAGCACTGGTGATGGTCATGGCATCGTCACAGCGTCATGTGATAACATGATCACACTGAATGTTCCTTTAATCTACAGAAAATAATCAGCAGCAGAGGCTGTTTGACTTTGTGTTTACTGATACTGACAACATATATTTTAGATAAGGCTGTCAAAGTTAACACGTTATTAACGTGTTAACGTAACATGCCTTTAATGGGATTAATTTTTTTAACGTGATTAACGCTTGTGACATTTGAACCTCGGGCCACTCCGTAGCTCGGGAAATCAGGAAGCAATGCACTGAGGTCGATGCCGTCGTGAGCAGTAATGGATAAAAAAGATATTTTGAATGGCAAGTTCAGCTTCAAAGTCTTGCCAGATGGCTCTCTTGACAGGACAAAAGTAATTTGCATTTATTGTCCCGGTGAATTTACGTACCAGCGGAGTACGTCTAGTCTCGAATACCACCTGTCGGCCAAGCACACAGCGGATGCAGAGAGCCCGGCGCCCCCTCCTCGCATGAAGCAAACCATATTTATTTCAGCATCTTGTTTTACAATGCAGTTTGCACATGTTAGTTACTTGAACTGAGAGTATTTCTCATTGTAGCAATAAATAAACATGATTTTTTTGCATAAAGCAAGCATGTGTCTATTCTCATGTTGAAAAGAGTATTACAATCAGTTTAAGGTACATTTAGAACAGATTAAAAATATGCAATTAATCATGATTAACTACGATCGATCAGCCCTAATTTTAGACATCCTCTGTAATACAGACTGATAGTGTGGTCAGAAGGAAACATGTTGACATGTCCCGAGTGTTTTTAGTACAGTGTCTCCCACCCTCACATGCAGCTGAACACCAGGCTGCAGGACGGTGAGTTCACCGTTTCCTCGTCTTCGCTCTTGAATCTTTAATAACAGTGTTCAAGGATCATAACGGTGTTTTGCATTTTTCATTCTGTTTACTACACCTAAGTTAAAAAGTGCACATCAGGCTGCTCTCAGTGGAGCTGAAACTTATTGTGTGGCTGTGGCTCAGGAGTCAGAGCAGGTCGTCCACTCATCAGAAGGTCGGTGGGTCGATTCCTGTGTCCTTACATTTCAGTGTGTGAATGTGGCTTCTTTTGTAAAGCGCTACAGAAGTGTACTACATTTACATTCATGTGCTGTTAATAACAAAGCTTTTACCCTTTGTGGTATCTGCATTCTCACAGATTAATGTAGACTCAGTTAAATCTGAGTTTCATGGTTCTGTAAACAATAATATAGTAGAAGACAGGCGTCCAGAACAATGTGGACCCCAAATCCTGGTCAGTCAGAGGACAGTCAAAACATCCAGAAAGTTCTTACCAGCTCCACCAGGTCTGGCTTCACCGAGAGGAGAACCTGAGCTGCTAAAGGGCTCCAGCTTGCTAACTGGCTTTGTGGCTAAACGAAGGCCCAAGCTGTGGCCGACAAAGCCTTTGTTTTGGTCTGAGGTGCAACATCTAGTGTCAGTGACAATCATTTACAGAACCTTTAACTGTGCAGTTAGCTTGCTTTGAAGCTAATTGGCTACTAGCTACCTGCCAAGACTAGTTGTTCAAATACAGCCTGAATTTGTGAACAACCAACCCTCAAGACTCTTGAGATCCGTGTGTCTCTGGAAACAATTAAATCCTAAATTTGATCACTAATATCTACAAGATAATTTAAAAATAGCTGCAATGAGAAATCTATAAATCAAGTGGAAGATTGTTAAACCCCTGTAGCATAACAGGAACTTGGACATAGTGTGTAAAATTCACTCATTGCTGTATAGCTACCTTAAACCAAAACTGATACTAAACTATGAAAATATCCACATGACTCAGTTTTGAGACTCAACGCTCACAGTTGATGAGACTGAAGTTGCTGCATGCAAAGTCAAGAGAACCTGCTTCAACTGCTTTGTCATGTCCTACAGTATTTACTGCTTCCCGATGTGTGTCCTGTTTTTTACAGCTTCAGCCTGAGGTGCTGCAAGGTGCTGCAAGATAGATCTATGTGAGGGTGTTTTGCATTTTGCTGCATCATGCCCTTTACAAAATCACTCAGAAACCAGTGTAGGCAGCTCCGCAACATGCTGTCATGCCTCCCTGCCATAATCTGCCCCAGTGCAGTGTGGGATTTATTGGCTCACACTCAGTCACTTGAAGAGGCAGCGAGCAGCCGACTGCACTGTGTGATTTCATAACGAATCAGCCTTATCTTCACTGCTGTCAGACTCCATCATTGTTCTCAGCTTGTTACATCATTTGCAAGCTTGAGGTCAGCTTTTTCTCACGATATCAGCTTTACCTGAACGTCCCATGACTCAGGGATTAGAGGGATTTTTTTTCCTTAACTTCGATGCTTCAAGATGCCGCGGATGACCCCAAATTTGAACGTCACACTTTATATACCTCTGTGTACAATCTGCTATACTTTCTGGCTGCACAAATGACAGCTTATAAGACAAAGCAATAGTACTATTAAATCTGTCTCCATGAGTCATCACTGCGTTGCCCCAGCCTTCAGTTCTGCAGGTCTGTTGGGAGCTTCTCTCCTCCTGCTCTCTGTGTTTTCAGAGGAAGGGAGGCGACACTCTATGTTCCCAACAGCGGTGTGAGCTTTGCAAAGGTTTGAGCACCCTGAGCACCGAAGGAGGTTAAAACCATTTCAACTGATAGCGAGAGTGTTGTCCTTCACACAGGTTTTCCACAGTTGCATGGCAACAGCAATCGCCATGACCAGCGCTTCCCACGGACAGCAGATCAGAGGTACCACTTACAAAGGAACTGCCTGGTAGACGCATGGGACAACTGCAACCCTGCATCCTGTTGCCTGTGGCACCACACAGCCCTGTGTGCAAAAACAACTGCCACAGACGGCAGCGAGGCTCCATCCCTCTCAACACTTCCTGATAGGATGCTACTAAGATAGTGTTGCCAGGCAACAAACCCATTTCCAGCCAGGGAACAGACTGAAAATTTATTCAGAGAAACAAAATTACAACAAAATAAGAGCAAAAAAGCAAAAGGAGAAGCTACTGAGCTACCTGGTAAGTGGTTACCATGGTGATTGCTACTGCAAACAACTTCACTTTTACATAGAGCATGTTTTCTTCATAGCCTCACAGAGAACAACCAATCCTATTGCGTAGCAGAAATATCTATTACATAACACTGTTCAGTCTTTGCTCCACCAATTATCAGTGTTAGAGATGCTGTAGTCGTTTAGTTCGTCTGTCTCTGGAGTCTCATGCACTCCTGCAATATGTAAATTACCACTACAACCTTCTACTCTGTAGCCCTATTAGCTGATAAAAGAATGAATATTTATCAGCCCTGTGCACACACCAATCTCACTATCTCAGTGAAAAAGGAATGCACATGGGTATCAGCTGCCCCCTCTCCATCAGAGGAAGAAACACTTCAATGTTAAACTTACACAACGTCACCTCTCCTGTTTGCTTGAGTCCAAAACGCTTTACAATAAAAATCATATTCAACATAAACAGCTTTGCCTTCAAAATCTGTTGCTTTTCATTTTTCTGCCAGGAAAGAATCAAGCAAAAAGATGTTTCCTGGTCAAAATTAGCACATGGGCACATATTTCTAGGCTCGCACAAAACCTGCATGAGAGAAGCTGCAAAGTTAGTGGCAAAGTCAAAGATTAGCACGAGTTTCGGCAGAGCAGACAGTGGGATGACAGGCTGGAAGCCAGGTTTGAGTTTGGAAATTTAGTCAAAGGATGCCATATTAACACTAATGTTCTACAGCAGTTCAATAACAGTCACATTCAAGATTTAGAGCCATAAGATACACATTAACAGTGACAAAACTGGATCTTTATGGAGGCATTCAAATCTCATTGCTGTGAAACAGTGTGCATCTGAGGAGGATGAAAAGCCCTTGGATACCTCCTCAGTATTATGGCACTCTATTCAATATGGCATCCTATTTCCTCTTAAAGTAAAACTAACTTTATCATAAGATTTACAAGCCAATTTCACTATTTTCCCAGACAAATTCTAGTTGGTTTCCAGTAAAAGCTACCCAGCATTTAGAAGGTAAACTTTGTTCACGTCAACCCACTTCTGAGATCCTCTCGTGCTACCTTTGGGGATGGTTGTAGTAAGAATACCTTAAACTTTAAACTTACGATTTGTGATGGTGGAGGGTGTGGGCGTGGTGGTTGTTGGCAGCGTTGGCTCTGTGCAGGCGCTCAAGCCTCTCCTTCTCTTTCTCCACGAAGTTGGTGTTGGTGCCGGTGCTGGTGGAGGGTGCTCGGGTCAGCCGGCTGTGGGCCCGTGGTTGATCCCTGGGTGGGATTGGAGGAGGGGGAGGTGGAGCCGGGGATGGGGAGGAGATGGGAGCTGGGATTTGGGTCGGGACCGAGATGGACATTGGTGTCGAAGTTGGAGCAGGAACCGGGATAGAAGTCGTTATGGTGCTGTTGGTACTGTTGTAGGAGTGGTGGGTGGAGGTGTGGTAGTGCTGCTGATGATGCTGGTGGTGGTGGCTGTGGTGAAGGGGGATGGAGGAAGGAGGCTGAGGAGGAGTTTGGTGTTGGCTGTTGTGATGGTGGTGGTTCTTGGCAGAAATGGACGTTGATGTGGTCTGAGTTGGCGGAGGTGGCGGAGGAGGAGGAGGGATAGGAGGCTCAGGAGGAGCAGATGGAGGAGGAGCGACAGGTTGCCGGTCCAAACGCAGGTCCTTGTTCTCCTGGCTTAGCCGGTCAAGTTGGACCTCCAGCTCCTCAATTCGGCGCCGCTGGGTTTCTAGAAGCTTCTGCTGGCTCTCGATGATGTTGTTGAGTTCAAGAAGGTATTCCACAGCCCGGTTGGGGCTTTCTGGGCTGCCCTGGCCTGGACCTTGATTAGCATCCATGACTAGCTGGTCAGAGAATTAGCACACAGGCTAATGGGAACCTTGGGATAAATAACAGCTTGGAGAATGGCAAGTGACGAAGGTTTACAGATAGTAAATTTTAAACTAAAAAGCCTAAATGCTGTTTGATGTTACAGTTGGTAAGATGTAGCTAGGACGGAGGCTAAATGCTAAACTTCTGCACTAGATGAAATGCTGCCTGAGTCACAGCTACAGCTGGTGCAGAGCCAAAGGCTAACTCGCTGAGTGTTAGATACCAGAGGGGCTAGTAGAGTGGTGGCACAGGTAACTGAGCCAACAAAATAAAAGCTAAAACTAGCACAACTGACTAAACACTGAGAGGAAGCTTCAACACAACAGAGAAGAACTAATTACAACTATCTAAAACTACTTCCTAGACCCAGAGCACAGCTGCCTTACTATGTACTCTAAAGCCGAGCCTACAACCTAAGACCTAATGTCTAAATACGTACAAAACTACACTCTAAGCCCTACACCCTAATAGCTAAACTACCCTTCACCCTCCCCCCCACCAGAGGTAAGTGGGGGGGAGAGGACTTTTTCGTCTTCGAGCACTGATTTGAAGATCAAGATGGACCTCGTCCTTGTGGGCTCCAATCTGAGAGGTTTCTCGAGTCGCTGACCATTCCCTGGTTCAGTCAGATGTTGCTGTTGGGGTTCAGACCCATGATGGTTATTAAACAGAACAAAATTTCTAGAAGATAGATTATCTTCTTCTCTCCCGACAGTCAGAACAGTCTGTTTGTTTTTGTGTTTGTCAGTGAGTCAGTTGTATCCACTCTCTGCACTCCATGCAGAAAGTCAGAACATGGGTTTCCAAGAAGCAGGTGTGCAGACCATAGCTAACAGAGACTTTATTTGTCCCTCTGGGTCAAAGATACAGCACATTATCATTGTTGAGTGGCTGCAGATTGTCCAACACGAGTGGTACAATTGATATTTCTTTCTCCCAGCATACAATGCATGTGTTTTTCCAAGTGCTGCAGCAAAAATTCAGTCTGCACCACCATTCACGAACTCCCCAACAAGTTGACTAATTGCCTGCTTCCCTGCAGTGATTCATTTAAAATCCTGGGGTCAGAGCCCCTGTGGTAATTCACCAAATCAAGCAGTCTGGAAAGTTTTCTGAGCAGTGAAAGAGACAAAGTTAGCTCAGTTCAGACCCTATCTATCATCAAAACAGTTTGGAACCAAACGCTGAGATATCATCACAACGCAAAGCTCCACAAACTGAAAATGTGACGTCTGTGGAGGATCATCTTCTGACAAACATGGAAGACGAGAGGTTGACCTCTTCCTGGCCCATAGGTTCACCTGCAGGACTCAGCCAGTCTTCCCGCAGTCGGTCTATCAGGGGAAGTGATACGCAAAGGTTGAATCTCATGTCAGATGTTTGTCTTCTCCCTGGATACTGTGAGGCACTCGGGAGTCACCGTCGTTACCATCCCGTTGGACGGCACCTCCAGATCCTTCTTCGTGTTGTCCATCCATTACATGAAAAAAGAAGAGAAAGAAGGGGTAGATGAGAAGACAGTAGATTGTAAATGAGGAGAGGCAGATTCAACAGAAAATATCAACTTCTGATCAATGGTGTTTTGGGGAGAAACACCTCTTTCTTTTCCTTCTTTCGTCTGTCATTGCCTCTCATTCAGTTCATTTACTTCCTCTTTTGTTTTAATTTGGTTTCTTTTCTCTCTTTCATGTTTACCTCCTGTATCTTTTAATTTTTTGTTTTTCCCCTCTTGCCTCTTCATCTTCATCCTCTCTGCTCTCTTCCTGATCTTACTTTTCTTGCCTGCTCTCCTTCCATGTGTTGTTGTCTTCCTCTGTGTATCAATTCTCTTTTCATGTTGCTGTTACTTTGTCAGCTCCATCTCTTTCATTTCTCACTGTGGTTGCTAGGAGTGTGAGGTCTCTCAGCCCATAAATACCAATGACATGCTCCGTCTAAGCCATCAGAAACAAGAAAAATCATCACACACCATCGGCCTCTCCTCCCACACTCTATCACTAGCCCTCGTCTGTCTTCATCCACCTTTTTCTATCCGCCTTGCTATCTTTTTTTTCCATTTTCTCTCTTTTTGTTCTTCTGCCAATCTCTACCAATTCAAACCTGTGAAGTTTTGTGTGCATTACTATTTCAATATCTAAAGAGGATGCACTTTTTTAAAAAAGACCAAAAACAGCCCTGACAAATGTAGTTTCATGCCTTATGGTAATGCAAGATACAGTGTTTTAATCATTAATAAAGCTTCTGGTTTGTCATAATGGACAAACTCCTGTCAACAGAAAAATCAGTAAATCCTCGACAGCTCATGTGACACTGAAGTCTGGGTCTGAATCACAGCTCGAATCTCACATTTGTTTATTAATTCAAATAGGTCTGGTGCTGTGTCAGCCAGCTGGAGACCAATCAGAGCTTAGTAGGTGGAATTACAAATGTGGACATTATCTTCCTACGTAAATTAATGAAAAATAGCAACAGAAAATCACAACAAATATGGATGAGACTGACACAGCTGCACAGGTTGTTTTAAGTCCCAACTCCATCTCCGAGAAATTATGTTTCTATACATCTAAACTACAACAGCAAATACAGTTTATTGGAAACATCATCTCTGGCTGGGTTACGTTCAGAGGCAACGTATGTTTTGAATGAAAGAAGTTCTACATTTATCAATGGCAGTGGAGTCACAAGGAAGTGGCTTGAGTCACACCAGAGACCAGGTTAACATCCAGAGGCACATCTGTGGTTTAGCCAACAAAAGCTCTTTGGTGATTTAGGTTAAACATAAATTAACAGTATGAACTCACTGTATTAAACCAGACCAGGATCTTTCCTGAACCTGAACCAGGTGCTGTGAGAGTTTGAACAGATCCATAAAACAGTTTAATAAAGCTGGAGTCACTACAGGTGGATTATGGCAGAAAACAACTGTTTCAGGTCTTGCGATGTAAGTAAATTAAAAACTAATTTTCAGTCACAATTACGTTTCCTACAAATCCTGCATATTTGCTGCTGTAGTTTGGTCATATAATTTTTTGTAGTCAGGGTTGTAAGTCCAAGTACAGAAGCCTGACTAACTAACTCTCTGACATCTAGCACTACTTCCTAGGTCAAGACTCACCATATCATTAGCTACCTATTATTTTGTGAAGTTACAGGTTATGTTCAAATCCCTGCTGAGGACCGGAACCACCAAAAAAACCCTGAAAGAATATCCAGATTTAAATGTACACACTGTTCATCTAAGCTGGACTCCTGTCGATGTTCCTGCCTCACACTGAGAAAAACAGTTACTGACATCATCTTAAAGGATTTCTCACACTGTCCAATATAATATAGATAATTATTGCCAATTCTTACGTAGTTGCTGCTTAAGAAAAAGTTTTTGCTGTAGATACTGCACCACTCACACACACAGGACATGGCTAGGCCTTTGGTCTCGATTGCAAAGCGGCCAAACAGTTTCAGCTGTTATATCTCTTCCCATTAAGCACATTCAATTATTCATGACTCACTAACTGACCACCATCCCTCTCTGCCCCTCTCTCTCTCTCCCCTTGTCTGCCAGGGTCTCTCTCTCTCTCTCTCTGCAGGTCACTGGTCCGTGCCTCTGTTACAAACACACTGTATCTGAATCCTGGCAGAAAGCATCTGATTAAAGTTTTCTGTGTGTTGATGCTTCAGTCATCAGATTTGATTTTTGACATTAATTTCATTAAATACTGTATTTGGTGGAAAGACTGAGGACACAGGCAAAACTGATTATTTCTTAAAGAAATATTGTATCATAGGAAACTTATTTTCTAGTCTGAACATCTCTGAACCACAGCCTTCAGTGAGGGGCCTGAAGTTACTGCTGCTGCTTTTAATGTCTGCTGGCAAAAACAGCCCTTTAGGTCCCATGAACAAACACCACCCATTCAAGGTTTTCTAATTTAATGGAGGGGGAGATGTGAGCTGCAATTTGCCTCAAAAATTGTAAAAAAAAAACAAAACAAAAACAAAACAAAACCCAAAACTTCAGATGTATTTTTGGATTTACATCCTGAGGACATGATTATGTCCATAAGTCAAATGTCCATTGTGAATAAAGCTCAATAAACTCACTCAGAAGTCTGAGAAAAACAGTCACTCCTCATAACTGATGCAGTGGTAGTTGTCTGTACATCCATATTCAAGCTAATTCAGCATACTTTTTATTGTGCTGATGTTGTAAATGTAAAAACTAAAAATGTAAAATAACTTGCTCGCAAAAAAAACAAAACAAAAAAAACACTGGTGCAGATATCAAACTAGAGCTGGTATGTAACCAGGTTTAAAGTCTGGATAACAGCCTGTTGTATATGGTGTTCTTTTATGTCCCTGAATGTTTTGAACCCTGCACATCCATGTTTACCTCCATGTTTTCACAGTAACGTGTATATGGTCAAACACGTGCGCCTGGCATGCTTATGTGTCCTTTTGCAAACATGTAAGATGTGAAACAAAACATGGAGTCCATACACCTGCTGGTGTTCAGAAACCACAGGAAACTGTTGATTGGTTGATAAAATGTCTGGAAATAGTGAAAAAAACACTCATCATAATTTTACAAATACCATATACCAAGTTGAAATATTAATTTCCTTATTTTGTTTGACCCCCAGTCCAGAAACCAAACATTAAATTTACTCTCAGAACACCAGGAAATTTTTGGGGTCTTTGAGGAGGAGCCATCACCATGACAACTGAGTAAACTCCATGACTGAAGAAACTACACCAACTGATGAAAACTGTGAACTGTGGTTAAAAGCACTGAAAATAATGAGTGGTTATAATCATGCAGTTAAAATACCAATGTGTAAAAGACAAGAGCGTGAAAGGAGTCAAAGTTAAAAAGAAAAAAAAACTACAGCTCTCATAATTAAAAAACTACAAGCATGGCAGTGGGGGTATTTACATGATTGTAAATTTATTTCATCCATATCAATAAGACTCACCAACGCTCTCCTCTGAAGACACTTTAACAGCTTTCCAGTTAAAATCTCTGCCGTCTAACAGACTCTACAGTTTTCAGTCGTCTCTCTGAACTGACCCTTCATGTCGCTCATGGACTCCCCTCCTCTGTCATTTAGGACTTATGGGAAATGGTGTTTGTTTCAGGCCACTAAACAACAAATTGAATAAAAAAATTATTAAAAAAAAAAAAAAACAACAATCATCGTTATCATCTAAACATATAAACTGAGCCACACAACTGTTGCAAACTGTCATAATTACTACGGCCACTAGATGTCAGCTAACAACAAAACGTGACGACGAGTCAATAACCTGCTGCACCGATGACCTATGGGCTCGTTTTTTACAGGACAGTCCCCTAAACATCACTGACCCCTACCTGCTCAGCAGCAAACAGCAGAGAGACTCAGTCAGAGAGCAGCTGCTGAACAAAGTGAAGCATTCAGCAGCTAAAGAGCCACATGTTTCCCTCAGGAGGTGGTGGAGACCAAACACCGAGCTAAGAGAGGAGGAACACTGGACTCCTCAGGTGGAAACAACACATACATAATGTGTAAATAAGAAATTACTTGGTTTCTTTCTTCTTTTTTTTTTATTGTTTTCATCAATAATGAACTTTTATGATCAAAACAAAAATTATCTCATTGAAACCATAGCAGTCAGCCATGTACTGTACAACATGTCAACATTTTCTGGGTTTTAAATTTAAGGCCGAGCCCTGAAATAAATTTTCCCTCTTTGCACAGCAGCTTCTTTATAATCACACCGAATCCATCAGCGTGTCGGCACAGTGAGCAGTTTTTTGTCTTATGATCTTTTATATAATTTGGCTTTAATTTAACAGCAGTAAGACTATTTTAATTGGCCAATTTTACAGTCATGTTATCTGCCACACACAGGGAGTAGTTCATACAGCCCACACATATTTTACACACACACACACACACACACACACACAGCCTACCTTCACAGCACATACACGTGAATCACACACAGACGTGCATGCACCACACACAGTTAACACAGGCTGCACATGCACATACATATAAGTACACACACACACACACACTATAATCCCTATGGCCTATATAACCAACAGTGACACATACATACGCACACACACACGATGCAGCATCAAAAAAAAATCAGAGAAATAAGAAGCAGGCGGCAGAGGCTCACAGGTTTCAGCGGCTCCTGCAGAGGTGATGGAGGGATGAAGGTGGAGGAGGAGGAAGAGGAGGGAGGATTATTGATCCCCGCTCACCCTCTCTCCTCCTCCGCTGTTGCTGTCACCATCATCTCCCTCCGAAAATAAAAAAACACAACTGCTGCTGCTGCACGGATTTTCCTCCTCTTCTTCTTCTTGTTGATCAGATTCTGATCAGTTCCATCCCTCCTTCTCTCTCCCTCTCTTTCCTCATGTATTCCTCTGCTCGCCTCACTGCTGCTGCAGGCCCAGCTCCTCTCCTCCTCCTATTCTTCCTCCTCTTCCTTCTTCCTCTTTTTCTTCTTGTTGCCGAGTCAATCTCTTTCTAATTATCATTCCTCTGCGTCTGACAGCCGAGCGAGCCGCCGCTGCAGCCCGCTGATCCCTCTCTCTCTCCGCATGTGCGTGTGAGCGGATGGAGCTCTGGTTATTATCACTGGTGAAATATGAGTTTTTCTTCTTCTCCACTGCTGCCGTAGAGAGAGGAGGCGGAGGAGGGAAGGAGGGAGGAGGGAGGAGGTGTCGAGTCCAGACAGGCTGCCTGGATGGATGGATGGACGGATGGATGGAGGAGGTGGAAACAGAGGAGAGGAGGAGGAGGAAGAGGGAGAAAAAGTGTGTGTGTGTGTGTGTGTGTCGGCAGCAGAGAGAGAGAAGAAAAACGCGCAGTGTCACGCAGCCACAAACGCAGAAATGACCGCACAGCCATGAACATCACACAGATCTTGAGGCTCAGGAATCATACAGATTGATGCAGAAGTGCCAGAAGTCATCAGGCTGTGTTTGAATGTGGCTCCACACTGATTAAATGTGACAAAACTATGAGAACTTGGCAGCATTAAGATTTTCCAGACAAGCTTTAATCCAGCAATATTATACAAATAGATTAGAACTAATGAGAAAGAGCAGCTAAAAATACTGTATTGTATCATAGCATAGAAATTCCAACATAAGTTATGTCTATAGTCATGAAACACAAACAAAATCACGCCTGGATGAACCTGTGATAGGACTTCAGACACCCCTAAAGTGGACTGTACCACTGCTTAACTTGTCTTGTTTCTTGAAGAGCACTCTGTAAATAAAATGCATTACAACTCATATTACTATTAAAGGACTCATTACACTGTTATCTACACCTTTTCAAAATGTTTCTGTATTACAGTGAGAAAACCCAAACTGGCTCCTCAGATACATGGGAACAAAAAAGACTGGTGTGTGTAACTCGTGTGTGTGTGTGTGTGTGTGTGTGTGTGTGTGTGTGTCTACAGTATAACCAACTGGAAAAGTTCACACTTCAAAGACTGCCTCAAGACAGTATCAATAATCATCATTATAATATAGATCTATACCACAGGAGATGTACAACACTAAACACTTCTGTAACCTTAGAGAGGCAATAGGAGATGCTACCTGTGAACACACATGATGTGCACAGAGGCTGCATGTCATCCTATAATGATAAAGTCATGTATGACAAATACCATTAAACTCATGCATGTGCACACACTTTATGGTTATTAATAAGAATGCACCAGTCAAACTTTTCCCCTCTCCACATCACGTCCTATACCTCTGAACTGAACAGATACTAAGGCTCTGTGTTCCCCACATTCAAAATCTGTACTTCACTCTGTGAAACTCATTCTAATAAACTTTTTTATTAACATTAACCTGAGCTCAGCAATGCCCTGGCACTAAAAACTGAATCGATGCCTGAGAAATCACTAATTCACTGATTCACACCTGATCCCTATAGATATTCAACCCTAGAACTATTTTGTAGGATATTATAGACACATCACAGCAACTGCTGCCTGTAAACTAATGTGTACTGAAGCTTTAGTTTGCCACAAGTTAAAATATGTTTGGCTACAGATCATTATGACACAATGGGCCTAGGGCTGGGTACCGAACTTCGGTTCTTTTAAGGCACCGACCGAAATGCTTCGGTAGCACCGAGTATCAAAATATGCCTCGTCTTTCGGTGCCAAATTTCGGTACCCAGAGGTTAATCACGTGATCTGCGTTGGGAACTGTAGGTTGTGTGTGTTGTCGAACCGGTTAAACAATGCCACCAAGGTCAAAAGCGTGGCTCCATTTCACCAAGATTAATGCCAATAGTGCGCAATGCAATATATGCCAAAAAGTAATCACTGCTAAGGCCAGCAACACGACTAATTTAATGAAGCATTTGACCGTGCACAAAATCAATTTAAGAGCAGAAAGTTGCTCCGTGTTTGACTGCAAGAAGGGCGGACCGCAACCATCCTCCTCTCAGCATTCAAGTCAGCCTGTGGACACTACAGAGCCCGAGCGGCATAATTCAAAATCTCCACCACTGGACTCCGCTTCATCTAAGAGTACCGAGGATGGCGCTGTGTGTGGGATTTTAACAGGTAAATTAACGTTCAGCGAAATCCGGCAGTAATCTTAATGTTACTGCAACTTAATACGTGCATTGCGCAGTGAGTTAAACTGGGATCCATGTAACGCTAACTGTTAACTAATTAACAAAAAAATTGGTATCGAAAAAAGTATAGCTCAGGAACCGGTATTGAAGTGAAGGTAACGGTATTGGTACCGGTATCGAAAAATTTTGATTGATACCCAGCCCTAAATGGGCCCCTGGGCACCCTACCTCTTCCACAAGAGCCACATTCAGAGACATCTTTTTGGTCTCTCTTTGTCTCAGTGTGGTTGTTTTGTGTTTCTTTGTAGTTATTTTATTAACTTCCCAACACAAAATGAAACATGCTATTTGTTGTTTGGTATTTGTTGCCCACCGGTTCCCTGACCCCTTGGGCCCCTGGGCCTGTGTCCAGTTGGCCTGTTCAGTAACCTACTTTTATTGTATGCAAATAGAGTGTTATATGTCTATGTACGTCCATGCGAAAGATACTGTAGGAGATTACACTAAACTCCTGCATAGATTGTATCCACCTGTTTCATAACTGATTATTTTAGGTATATTGAATAATATCATAATACAGTAAATGTACAGAGGCAGCAGATAAGCCAACAGTTCTGACAGTGGGATATTAAAGCGACAGTTTCTTAAAATGACTTGTGGCCCTAATAAGAGCATCAATGATCACATGTTATTATGTTGATTGTGCAACCAGTGTAACACCTATGGCAGCAGGTGTGCGGGACCTTGACTGGCATGGTTACAATAGTAAACACGAGCACTGTAACGAGACCAGCGTACCTAACTTTATCTCCATGGTTACTATAATAAGGGCTATGGCTTGGTTACGTTTAGGAAAAGTTTGTGATCAGGGTTAAAATAAGTACCTCTTCAAATGAGAAAATCTTTGTTGTCATGGTTACAATAATAACAACGAACGGTCATGGATAATAGAAACAACATAAACTGCTCCTGTCACATGGGAATCGAACACCGCTCTCCTGGGTCATATTCATCCATCCACCCCAACCTCCTCCTGACGTGGACTTTGTCGCTCTATAAACTACGTCACCGCACTTTTCCCTTTGCTCCTGTCATCATCACTACGACCACTAGATGTCACCTAGCAACAAAACCTAACGACGGACCATAGCAACCTGCTGACAGACGACCTGTGACCTCGTTCTTTACAGGAGGACAGTTGATACTTAACATCAAGGTTGTACCTGTTGGTGTAGTTAACTGCGTTAGAAACGAGAAGGGGGTACAACAGGATGAGGAGAGGCTGCCAATCAAACATCACGGTGCACGTCAATCAGAGAGAGTGAATATAACGGGAAGACTGAACTACTGAGGCCGCGTCAGGCCTGTCAAACCATGCTACACACACAATACACACACAATACACACACACGCTACACACACGCTACACACACAATACACACACAATACACACACACGCTACACACGCTACACACACAATACACACACACACACACACACGCTACACACGCAATACACACACAATACACACACAATACACACACACGCTACACACGCTACACACACAATACACACACACACACGCTACACACGCAATACACACACAATACACACACACGCTACACACGCTACACACACAATACACACACACACACACACACACGCTACACACGCAATACACACACAATACACACACACGCTACACACACGCTACACACACAATACACACACACGCTACACACGCTACACACACAATACACACATACACACACACATGCTACACACACAATACACACACAATACACACACACGCTACACACACGCTACACACACACGCTACACACGCTACACACACAATACACACACACGCTACACACACGCTACACACACGCTACACACACAATACACACACACGCTACACACGCTACACACACGCTACACACGCAATACACACACAATACACACACGCTACACACACAATACACACACAATACACACGCTACACACACAATACACACACAATACACACACACGCTACACACACAATACACACACACACACACACGCAATACACACACAATACACACACGCTACACACACAATACACACACAATACACACACAATACACACACAATACACACACGCTACACACACAATACACACATGCTACACACACAATACACACATGCTACACACACAATACACACACACACAATACACACACACACACAATACACACATACACACACACAATACACACATGCTACACACATGCTACACACACGCTACACACACAATACACACATACACACACACAATACACACATGCTACACACGCTACACACACAATACACACACAATACACATATGCTACACATATTATACACACACAATACACACACGCTACACACATGCTACACACATAATACACACACAATACACACATAATACACACATATTACACACACGCTACACACATAATACACACACAATACACACATAATACACACACATTACACACACGCTACACACACAATACACACATATTACACACACGCTACACACACACAATACACACGCTACACACACAATACACACAATACACACATGCTACACACGCTACACACACAATACACACATACACACACACGCTACACACACAATACACACATGCTACACACACAATACACACATAATACACACACACACATTACACACACGCTACACACACAATACACACATAATACACACATAATACACACACGCTACACACATAATACACACACAATACACACATGCTACACACACACACAATACACACATAATACACACACAATACACACGCTACACACACAATACACACACACAATACACACATGCTACACACGCTACACACACAATACACACATACACACACATGCTACACACACACAATACACACACACGCTACACACACACAATACACACACAATACACACATGCTACACACACAATACACACATAATACACACACAATACACACACAATACACACACAATACACACATAATACACACACAATACACACATACACACGCTACACACATAATACACACATACACACGCTACACACATAATACACACACAATACACACATAATACACACACAATACACACATAATACACACACAATACACACATACACACGCTACACACATAATACACACACAATACACACATAATACACACACAATACACACATAATACACACACAATACACACATACACACGCTACACACATAATACACACACAATACACACATAATACACACACGCTACACACATAATACACACACAATACACACATAATACACACACAATACACACATAATACACACGCTACACACACAATACACACATAATACACACGCTACACACACAATACACACATAATACACACAATACACACATAATACACACGCTACACACATAATACACACACAATACACACATAATACACACACGCTACACACATAATACACACACAATACACACATAAGACAGAGGGTCCCGGCACGGTGCTCGACCACAGACGAAGCTCTCATGAAGTGTCTCCGGGGACATCGTGAGAACATTTTAGGTTCCGGTCTCTGTCCTTCCCGCGCTGTGACGTGTGACAGGAGTCTAATAAATAATAAATAAAGGTCGCACATTAAATCTCATCTGCGCTCAGGTCGATCTTTTCTGTGCGGACATTCATCCAACACCCCCCCCCCCCCCCCCCGGCCGTGCAGCAGGGAGGCGGGTAATGCAGAGAAGCTTCGGGAATGATTCACCTGCGCTGGGAGCCGCTCCCGCGCGCTCTGCAGCGGCTCTGGTCGCCATCACACGCGGCCTCTGTCCCCACGAGCCGCCGCTGAGCTGCGGCTCCAAAGATCCTCCACAGGCAACAGGACCGGTCACTCTGCGGGTGCTGTGAGCGGCTGCTTTTCCAGAGCGGGAACTGTTGTCCGAGCTAATCTCAGCTAATTAATATGCTTATCATAAATACACCGGCAGCTCTGGAGATCCGCTTCCTTATCAGGGCGCAGGCGGTAACGTGTGTTTAGTGAGTGCTCACCATCAGCTTCAACACTGAGTGTGACAGGTTCACTCTGATCTTAAAGGTCCCATATTTTACACTTCTCCAGTGTTTTATTTCAGGTGTTGACCTCCATAAGAACATATGTTCTTAGTTTAAAGCACCAAAAACCATCTCAGTGTAGTTTTACATCTAGTAACAACATGTCAGTGAGCCAATCAGAAGAGAGGCTCTGGTTCTCTCTTCTGATTGGCTCACTGTTTTCTGAGTGATCTAATAAGAATATAGCAGGTTTCAGTTAAACACTCACAGAAACCAGATCCTGCAAGGTTGGATGGTGGGTCCAGGTGGGCGGGGCTTGGGGCGTGGCTGAGGGCGGTGACTGCTTTGTTGTGACATCACAAAGTTCCAGAAGTCCTGACGGCTGGTTTGAAGGCTCAGTTTCTGAATACAGGCTGTGTGCATTTCTCTGTGGACTGAGGCTTTGATACGTTCACAGTATTAATCTAAAAAAACTGATTAACACTGTCAGGGTTTCATATGTCAGAAACCTAAAGAACCAATCCCGTCAGGCTGCAGGGTTGGTGTCAGAGGGGAAGACAGGTGAAGCTAATTGTCAGTATTTTGCATTTTAGCTACAGTAGCTAACTTAGTGCTGCCAATCGAGACTAAGGTTTGTGTTAATGCTGTTTAAACCACAATGTTTTCTCTATTCACACACACACACACACACACACACACATTAGGAGCAGAGCTGTGATGGGGACTAAAAACAGCAGCAGAGTGAGAGCTCTCTCTATTCTCTACTCTCTGACGGTTTTGTTCATCAGCATCCTGCATGCACTTCTGTTGCTGCACCTGCAGCAGCCTCCTCCTACACCTCCTGCTCCCTCTCAACTTCCTCCTCCTGTCACCTTTTCTTTCTCCTCTTCCTCCTCTCTCTCTTTTCCTCGTTCTCCGTCTCAGCGAATGCTTTTCCTTCATCTTATTCTCCTCATTTTTTTCTCAACCTGCTGCTCATCCTTCTCCTCCCACTCTTCTCCTTTCTTTTACTCGTGTGATCTCCTTTGGCTTCCACAACGCCTCCTCTTTCCTGAGATTCTCTTCATCTTTCTTTTTCTAGTCCTCAAGCCCTGATGTCTCTCTTCTCCTCCTTCCCTTTAATTTATCTTCCTCCTCCTTTTCTTCACTTGCTTTCTTCACCTCCTTTTACCACTTTTTTGTTACTGAATCCTCCTCTTTTTTAAATTGAGGTTACCTACAAGTGAGGAAATGAAGAAAAGGCTCGGGAGGGAAAAGGGGACAGAGGAGAAGCAGAAAAGAGGGAAGAGGAAAGAACCAGGGAGAGGAATGGAGGATGAGAATAAGTGGGCGAGGAAAGGAGAACAGCGAGAAAAGAAGGGAGGCTGGCTGCTCTAGTTTCTTCTCTGACGTCAGCCAGAAGATTGACGCACAGAGATGACGACACACTGGGAAACCAGGCTCCCAGTGGCCGCCATTTTGGAGCCGATAAAAGGAGGAGAGTGGGAGAAAAGAGAAGAAAGATTGAATTTTCTTTCACGCCTCAGATTCTCAGTGAGCCAGTGGACACGCGTGTTCTGCCTCAGGTGATCAGCACAGACTGTTCACTGTGAATGAATGAATTCTGCTTTTCCTGCCAACGCTGCACAGACCTGCTCAGCGTATATGTAAAAACTCTCAGTAATGTGGGTATTTAGTTATCTGTAAGCAATATTTTAGGTACACAGAGATGCAGCCCCTCCATCTCAACAGTACTAAAATTTATCATGCATGTTACAACCATCCCCGGTCTCTCCTACATGTATTTCCCCAAATGCCACAGTATTCCTTTACAGTAAACATTACATCATTTATCATAATGTGAATGAAGGTTTACACTTGATAACACCTCAGCAAATCCATTCACTGAAGAAGTTCCTTAGCACATGGTCAAAAGCACTAAGTATGTATAAATCACAGAACTGAATAATATTTTAACATCTTTAACAAAATGTATTTTGTTGAGCAGGGAGGAAAAATCTGACCACGTCTGATGACTGCAGACAGATGGATCAGTGTCCACAGGTCTAACATGAAGACAGGCATGAAAGGACTGGATCATTTTATACAGAAAGGTTCAGACATCATTAATCACAAGTTCATGCAAACAGCTGAGGTGATTTTACAAACTCAAATGCATCGATATCTGGAAGGCACATTGGAACAGCTGTTCGCCTCAGTGATGTTACATTCACTGTAATTTTGCTTTTCTAACTTCTATCTTTGGATCTTTTCATAACCCTCCTCCTCCTCCTCTCTCTCTCTGTTCTGTTCTCTGACTCCCTCCCACTCTCTCTGTACAAACTGATTAGAAAGAGAATATTTCTCAACAGAAATCAATAATATCTAACACACAGTCATTACAAGATGCAGTTTTACTAACACTGAAATGTTTCCAACCTGAAATCTTCACAGAGAGAAACTTTTAAAAACTGAACAGTCCTGCAGCCTCCCAGCCTCACAGTATATCTATAGTTTGTCCTCTGGGTCAGAGAACTCCTGGTACAAACTGAATCAGGGCAGGTGGTGCCTCACAGACAGTTAGCATGCTAACATTCAAAGCTTCATATGTATTTTATATCTAAACAAAAATAGAGACTGGATTCATTTCGGTGGCTGTTTTCTCGACTGCATCAACAAAACATTAGCTGTAAGGCTAACGTTAGCTTTATCACAGGTTGCTAAGCTGTCTAACAGAAAGAACGGCACCTCAGCATCTGCTCTGAAAAAGATTCACGTCTTAGAGCAGGGCTCGTCAACTGGCGGCCCGCGGGCTGAATCCGGCCCGCCAAAGCTTCCGATTCAGCCCGTGATTGAATTCTGAAATAGTGAGGAGGAAAAAGAAAATCTCTCTATTTAGGGTATCTTTTAAAAAACAATAAAAATACCTGCTATTAAAGCAACCCAAAAAGCAATTGAGATCGAGTTCTTCTCCTTCATCTTCTTCATCTTCTCTGTGAAGTTGCCGCAGCAGCCTCCTTGACAACAAATCTGCGTGGAAGTTTGTTCCCAAAAGCATCAAGTTTTTCTAGTGATGGACACGACAGCCCCACAAATATCGAGGCAAAATATCTCTATCACCCCTGGTGGCAGGCAGCGGTATAGGTGATAGGAGCCTGGCTGATAAAGGCTAAAAAATTTCATCAATTTTGTAAGAAAATTAAAATATCAAAACAACAATACATTAATTAGGCCAGAATGTAAATTTTAGAGGAACGATTCAACTTTCTGTGAAGTTTTTGGTGAGATACAGACGAGAAGATTGCTGGATGTAAGTTAGCTTAGCTTAGCATAAACATTGGAAACGGGGAAACAGCCTCAAGCATCAACCTCCAGGGCCACAAACTGCAGCTCCTGTAATGACCACTAGAGTCTGGCTCCAACAGTGAATCAGTCCCCATAGACATGAGCTTTTTACTGCTGCTGATTGTATTTAGGCTGCAAACATCAGAAAGTGGAGTCATTAGTGAAGATGATCCTGCTGAACCAAACCTGTCAGGGTCAGAAACTGTTCATTTTCTATAATAATCCAAAAAACAATGTAAGAATCTCATTGGCTTTTTGTGGAAGGAACCATGGAGATGCAACAACATCTACAAAAATACGTCATCCCTGCGGCACTCTATCGTTCTGCAAATTAATATTGTAACCATGACAACAAAGTTCTCTAACCTTAACAACGTATTTAATTAACCCTAAACCATCATCTTTCATGTTGTTTTTCTGCATAAACCTTACCAAACTTTTATCATAGCATCATAAAACGGTTATTTCTTATTCACCCGTGACCATTGTTGTTTAGGTCGGGGGACTTGTTGGCCAAAGACCAAGATAATTAATTAAAGCCAAGTGTAATTGAAATAGCGTCCTCCTCTAATCCTTTACATCTGTCTGATTAGAAAGATTGAAATTTCATTAAGCACTGTGGTAACAGAAGAGTGGCTGACATTGATCATCACAGCTTGTGAGCCCCCAGTCCAGGTTTATGACAGTCTGAATGCTGTTTCAGAGGTTTTACAATGGCTTGAGTCTTAGATTACTACAAGCTTCAGTGTTATCATAACATCATCATGATCAGTTTCAGCCTTCAGCAGCTCAGCGCCGCTCTCTGTCCTCCTCTGCATGTATTTATAACAGCAGAGAGTTCAGGAGAGTATAATTAGTTGGAGCGATTAGTGGGAGGACGAGGTGTGTGTGGGGATGTGATGCCATGATTTATAGTGTATTGTTGCTTGTGTAGGTGTGTAATGTGTTTGTATATTATAATGTGTATGCATTTGTCTTCAGGGACATGAAGGCGCAGAAAAGGAGCATCAACACTGTGATTATCCCTCCTACTAATCTAAGTGTGTGTGTGTGTGTGTGTGTGTGTATGTGTATGTGTGTGTATGTGTGTGTGTGTACAGATTGATGTCTCTGTACAGTCAGCTCCATGTTCATGTGTAGGCGATGTAGAAAGTGTGTAGTATAGTGCTGTTTATATAGTGAAGGCTGTTTAAAAGAGGATGACTAACGCTGCATTAAATAGTTTTCGATCTTTTTTCACATGAGGAGAAATTTTTACTATATTTATTTTTCAAAGTAAGTTATATTGGACAAAAACTGTTGTTTAAATACAAAGAGCAGCTGTTTAAACCCTCAAAGCTTTTATACTAACTACACTTCTACACCATTTAATTTCAGAAGGTAAGATTGTCCTTTTTCCTCCACTGGGGACAGACACTTTTTGCTGAGAGTAATTTGACACCATTGTGATGTGTCATCTGTCTATTAAATATGAAGCTGCAGCCAGTTAGCCTAGCTTAGCACAAAGACTAAACTAAAACCTGGGAAATCTGCCTACCAACCTCTTTAAAGTGTGGTTGTACACTTCTGTTTTTGTACTGATTAAATAAAGTAGATACAGGAGCTGGTACGCAGGTAGCTAGCGTTTTTGCCCTGTTTCCAGTTTTTAAGCTAAGCTTTGCTAAGCTACCTGACTGCTTGTGGAACAAAGACATTAAGGCGACCTCAATCTTTTTCTCATCTGACGCTTGGCAAGAAAAAAAAGTCAAACTATTCTTTTAGATACTATTTTAAAAGAATAGTTTGTGATTTACTTGAATATTTCCTCTTTGATAGCAAAATGAAAATTCTGGTCTTTAACAATGGTTTGATTACTTTTTACAGTCAATATAGCTGAAAGGAATCAAGTGTTTCTGTGTTTAAGAGTCTGTCTGTCCCAGTCCAATTTATATTTATACTGAATAACAGATTAATGTACAATTTAAAAATATAAAAAGTATTTTACTGATCCCTTGGGAAACTCACAATTTAATATATTTATGTGTATGAATTAAATGGTACATTAACAACCAAATTAGAAAATTCAGTGGCGTCACGAAATGAGCTGGCAGCTACTGAGATCGGCTAAGCTAGCTAAGCTAGCTTTAGCAGGAGATCAGCTGTTCGCCATCATTAACTGATTTAGCTGCTGGCTGATTCAATTATGTGGAATAACAGTGACTCACCAAAATGTCTGATCAAAACAATGGATCTACAATAAACTAGGGGAATTAACATCAATAACTAAACTTAGCTTTATGTTTTAGCTAGGCTAGCTGCGGCTAGCTTTCCCTCTTACTTTAGCTGTGTAGTCTTTCTATGGCAGAGAGGACAGTAAATGCAGTAATGAGTCAGATTACAAAGCTTTATCTACACAGTCACAGTGCAGATACTGCTCTGGGTTTAAAGATATAAAAAGCTGCTTTCATTTGTGTTTTGCCTGTGTGGGGCAGAACAGTTAGTTAGCCAACCATTAGCACCGGATCATGTTATTGCACATAATTCATTGCAGATTAAACGACACTATAATGTACACACTGGATGAAGCAGGTAAACCACCTCCACCGGTCACAGCATTAAAAACCAGAGTGTTTCTGGAGTATTGCGTTTACTCTGCTCCAACACAACCTGTTTTATGTTTTTGCTTCCAGTAAATCAAACCAAAAGATTTCTCAGGTCACATGACTGCTGTTTCCTTTGAATTCCCAAAGTTGATTCATATCTGGTGTAGTGTCCCTTATGATGGTACAACACTATCCTTTTCATAAAAGTAAATTCAAGTCACTTTTTTCCTGCTGTGTATATGTGTCCTGTACGTCTGTATCTACTGTAGACACAGACAGAAAGCTCTACAAAAAGCTGCTGAGCATCTTGACCATAATCAATACTAACAGCAGCAGGCAGAAACCCATTATCCTTTATTAATACCATTTTAACATCTATAATTTCAGACTTGATGACTTATTTTATTTTGAAGTCCTTGATGCTCTTTTCACTACCATTAAAACTACACACTCCACAACACTGGAACATGAAGGTTGTAGTGAGTGGACGACACATGCTGCTGTAGAGTTGTGTAGCTGCTGTGATCTTCCTCCTTGTACTCCTGTACATGTGAACATGCCTCTGAGTGTGTGTGTGTGTGTGTGTGTGTGTGTGGAGGCCGAGGCGTCCCCCGCTGCCCTCCACGGTAGCAGATACTGCAGAGTTGGTCCGTCCCTCCTGTACTGTTTGCTAATGCAGTTCCACCTCTGAACTCGGATCAGTGTGTGGGCTGCGGAGCTGCGAGCTGTGTGGGAGAGCAGCAGAGCGTGATCGCACTCAACGTCCAAGGCAAAATGTACAGCCCATATACAGCAGATGTCGAGTAGTGTGCTGTAATTTCCCTTTAGATGTTTCTTTGATTTCAACAAATAAATATGTTGTGTGCGAGGAAATGGGACCGTTAATCTGTTTACTCTTTCTTTTTGTCTGAACTGCTTGTTAGGTAACTGTGGAAACCCTCCTCCTCCTTCATAACTTTCCAGAAGTGACAGTCTGACACACGCCCCTGCTTTACGCTGTGATTGGCCAGCTGCATGGAGTCATATGATCTAAATCTGCTGAAGCTTGGGCAGTTTACAGTCTGTCAGAGCTGGTTCAAAGAGGAGGTTTTTGGAGATATCAAGTCATCCACACAAAGACACAGAAAACAGCCAGAAAGAGACGCAAACCACTGCAAATAACTAACTACAAAAAACATTACAAAGTGGCCATAGAGATGTGAAACGATGTCAAAGAGACTCAAAATGACAACAATGAGATGCCATGTGATAACAAAGGGACACAAAAAGACAAAAAGAGACTCGAAGGGAGTTCATGGTCTTATAATCTGTCCAGACCTCAGAGTGAATCTAACATACTCTACATGCAAAAACTGCATTGGCTCATCTACGGTGGCCCTGAGAGCTCAACACACTGCACCTTCAGACAACACATGCAAAGAGTCAAAACACCAACAAATTCAGAAAAGATCTTTTCACAACACATGTGATGCAAATACTCACAACACAACTAAATACAGAAATGCGCTGCAAGTAGCAGAGACGACAATGGAAGTGATGGACCCGGCTGAGATGTACTTGCATGGGTGTATTATAATATGTCCACGTGAACTTGTTCAGTGCGTTTAACTTCAAAATTCAAGAAGCAGTGAACATCAGGTGCATCTCAGCCAGGTGTGCAAGTGTGTGTGAGGGGGGTCAAGTGACTGAGACAGGGAGGAAGGTCTGAAGACCTCTGGTGGGCAGATGGAGAGTGGCAGAAGACAGGGCAGGTGGACAAAAAAATTAAAAAGGATGAAAATCCAACTGACTGAAACCAACCTACGTAAGTCTGACAATAAAGTTGTTCGTTACACTACAAATGTTGGAGTTTCTGCCTCTTCACACATTTTCCCATCTCCATTGCACCTTGGATGGAGGTGAAATTGTGGCAGAATCCCCTGAAGTGAGAAACAGGCATTAAAGTTAGAGGACAAAAAGACAAAGAGGAACTAAAAGAAGAAACAAGAAGGACAGAAAGAAATAGAACAAGAGGGAAACCATTTAAAAAGTAACCTGGCAGCTGCTGCCCTTAACTGGATGTAAACGATATTGCTGAACACTGAACACTGCATGCAATACCAGGTGTCATCTTCTTCACAGAACTACAGCAACACCAACACCAACACAACAGGTGTCTGAAAACCTTCAGTCTCCTCATGAATCATGAATGTGTTATGAAAACGAACAGTGTGCATTCAGCTCCTCTCACACACTGGTCTGTCCTGCAGGAGCAGCAGCGCTCTGTGCTCTGCTGCTCTCTGCTGGACAAAGTGTAAAACTGCAGATTAAATAAAAGGAAGCCAAACATGCCCGGTCTTAAACAGGGGTCCCCACCCTTTTGGGGACCCCTTATTTTCCCTTTGTTACCATCATGTGTTATTATGACCAAATCAACTAAAGAGTGATTTCTCTCTTCTGACGTCTGAAGAGGTGAAAAAAAAAAAAAAATCCAGTGATTAAAGTCTGGAGCTCTAGCAGATTTCAGGTAAACACTCAGAGAAACCAAATCCTACAAGGTCGGATGGTGGGTCCAGGTGGGCGGGGCATGGAGCGTGGCTGAGAGCAGTAACTGTTCTGGAACTTTGTGATGTCACAACAGAAGTCCTGACGGCTGGTTTTAAGGCTCAGTGTCTGAATACAGGCTGTGTGCATTTCTCTGTGGACTGAGGCTTTGATACTTTCACAGTATTAATATAGAACCTAGACCTGCTTTATAATCACAAACACATGGACATCTACCTTTAGACTGTGTGGAGCTTTAATTTCTATAATCATTTGTCTTATTTATACTAAAAGAAATTACAAATATATCAATGAACGGGGAGCAATTTCCAGAGTCATTCTTCTGTGTGAAAATACTTTTACAAATGTTTGTTTTTTTAGTACAAAATACTTTTGTGATTATCCTTCTACTGCAGGTCCACAGGGAAACACTGTCTGTGGAAAAACAAAAGACATTTATGTAAAAAGACTGAATTTTTGGAATATGTCCACATGATCTGTCAAACACAGACTATAGGTATATATATACTATCCCATCACTCACACTTTAAATGACCAGTGTGAACAGGACAAATGATTATAGCCATATAAAGTATATTCATATGGACACCTGAGTATTGTTTTAACAGAGGCCTGAAAGCATTGTACCTGTCCACTAAGCTTGACTGGTGCAGTAACTGCTTTCAGACACAGGGAGACAGTAAAACTCTCCAGACTCCACCAGCACAGGGAGCACAAGCCAGAAACAAGGTGCTGATGTGTTCAAAGCTTTACTGTTTACTGTGCTCTCACATCACAGCACTAAACAGAACCAGAGCTGTTCACCAAGAGAAAAAAAACAACAAAAAAATGAACAAATGTTCAAACAAACAGAATAAATCCTTGTAAATATCCTTTGTTTTTATATATTAATTATAAATCTACTGTCCAGGACTTAACATCAGTGTAAACATTAAAGTGTGTTCGTTTACTGCATCTAATCTACTGAAGTATCTGTCGTTCATCTGGACTGAAACTATTTTTATGGATTAACAAACTGCATTCATTTGCAGCAACTGCATTTTTAACTGAATGATTTACCCCCAAAAAATAGATATGTAGTAAATATATATGCGTCATGACAGTCTTGGTCCTGTACAGGTCTTTTGGATGTCTCCTTTCACCTTCAGTTCCAACACTCAATAATATTGTCAGCAAAGATCCTCAACACTTAGTGAACAATACACAAACTGGTCCCAGTAGAGGAATCCAACCAGTGACAAAAGCTTTCACCAGTAGCTGTTTGCACAACACAACCTCAAATGTTGTTCTGATGTGTGGGAGGCGTGGGCGTCGTTTCATACAGAGCGGTGAGTAATGAAGTGTGTCAGGAATCCCTAATGTTCCAGCGAGCTTCATCTCTCCACCACTGCTGTTCACACAGTCTCAGCTCAACATGAACAAACTGATCTTTTCCTCTGGTGTTTTTGAGAGTTTCATACAAACAGATTTTACACTGGTAAATACTGCGTCCAGGAAACAGCCACATCCTGATTCTCCGAGGTTCGGCACAGACACAAGCTTTCACCTCTTCCACCTGTTTGACTTTATGTTACCAAACCAGCTGACAGCCTTCTGAATGAAAACATTACCACCTTACACAGTGTTTGAAACTCAGTGAGAACAGTGTGACAGACCTGAGCTTTAAATACCTTCATCATCTCAAAGTCATTTCTTATTTCTGCCACAACATACATTCAAGTTGGTTGTTTTGTTAACTTCCTGTAAAAATGAACTTGTGTCATTGACACAGTTTTCACAGTGAGTTCAGTAAAAACACGTCTTGATTTCAGAAGACGTCAGTTTCATGCAGCTGCTGCTTCATGTGGAAGATGAACCATATTTTTTTACTTCCACTTGATACCAACACATCATGTTAGTGTGTTACTGCGGCCTGAAAGGTGGACAACACTCAAAACTGAAAAACTACACCTGACCCAGTCCCATCCAGACCCAGGACATACAGAAGAAACAGACTCACCTCCTCCATGTTGTTCACACCAGGATGTTGGGCCAAAAGAGTGACAAACTTTTTTCTTCTTTTGAATTTATTGGTGGTTGGAGAAACCAGCTTACAGGTGCGTCAACGCCACCTACTGGGCTGCAGTGTGGCAGCAGATTAACAGAAGAACCAGCAAACAGCTGAGTTACAGAGAAACAGAGGCTCAGACACCTCCAGCAGAGATCCAGTGACAGGGAACACAAACATGTGACAGCGACGCACTGAAATTACAACAACAGCAACACAATCAGCTTTCAAAAGATAGTGAACAAATCATCCAGCAGAACGACAGGAAACAGAAATACACTGATGCAATAATACAATGATATCACCCATCACACAGTAGAGCCATGCAAACCAATATGAAGCGACCAAACTCTTATGAGTCTTGCATTAATGTTTCGTATTAGTATTAATCTTAATAAAATGTAAACAGTAACAATTTGAAAATGTTAATATCACATTCTTTAAAAGTAAAGACACAACGTTATAAAGATGATTTATCATGAAGATTAACCCTGTGTGTATTTGACTTATTTTCAGAGATGCTCAGGAGATGAGAATTCAGGTGGCGCACAGGAAATGTTATTGTTATCGTCATAACAACCAGTCTGACAGTGCTTGAATACAACAGTACATACAGCTGCTCCTGCTCCTGCTCTCTTCTCGACCCAGCCATCGAGCAGACAGCCGCCCACCCTGAGTCTCGTTCTGTTGGAGGTGCTTGCTCAGAGCAGAACTCTTGAGTTTCTCTCTAGATAATAACATAAAGTCTGGACCAGACTCTGCTGAGTACCTTGAGATAATGTACATTGTGATTTGGTGCTTATATAAATAAAAAGGGAATAAAACTGAAATATCAAACTCTAACATGCAGATTCATGAGAAATGTGCTGATCACATTCCAGCTCTCCAGAGGTGGAACCTTTGACTTAAATACCCCTGTGATCTTTCCTCTACAGCCGCCTTCAGGTTAATGTGGAGTAAATTAGGATTCATGGAGACAGAGGTCGGAGGTATCGACCAGGTTGACCTCAGGTCACGTATTCCCTTTTAATTCTCTGACTTCATTCACTAATTTGTTTTCTCAGTTACATTCTGACGAGTAATGCCTGTATTATATTATATTCTTGTGTGTTTTTGCGTTTTATTGTTTCTGCAACTTTCCTGTTTTCTGCGCTGCCACTTTGCTGCTGTAACACTGTGAGTATCCCTACTGTGGGACTAATAATCAATCTTATTATATTATATTATATTATATTATATTATATTATATTATATTATATTATATTATATTATATTATATTATATTATTGGAGCCACATTTTTGATTGTTAAGGTTGCAGATTTTAGCAACAAAACCATAAAAACATTCAGCCAGTCTTTAATCCCAGATGCTGAGATTTGATGCCGCAGGAAACGTTTTACCGAAATGTGAAACTCTTCTGTGAGACGAACAGGAGGCTGTGGACGCCCTGCAGAACAGTCAGACACCAGGACCCTCTGTGAGACTCCGTCGATTCCCTCGTCCTCTCTGTCCTCAGGCCTGTTAGAGCATCAATCAGTGATGTCGTTGTTTGACCACAGACTCATTAACCTCAGGTTCAACCATCAGCAGCTGCAGTTTGCTGTTCACCTGGACAGTTAATCCTTCGGTCTGCTCAGAGGTGAGGACTGCATGCTGATACATGTGATTCCTCTGAGCCATAGAGCACCGGTGTTTCCAGACACCATTAAAAACACTGTAGCACTGGGTGACCTGTTTACACTGTAGTTTATTGTGAATTGATCCCAAAATGATAAATTGAGAAAATAATAATCAGAAGATGAATCAATAATGAGAATGATCCTTAACTGTTGCTCCACAGCTTGTTATGAAAGAGCCATAGATGTCGCCTAGCAACAAAACCTAACTATGGGTCATAATAACCTGCTGACAGACGACTCGTTTTGTGTGTTGTATGGTGCATCAAACCAAGGAGAGAGAGAGAGAGAGAGAGAGAAAGAGAGAGTATATGTTTAAATCAAATGGCTGCAGAAAAAGCACCAGTGCCTAAACTATGTTTGAGTTCTGGAGAGAGTGGAGCATCACAAATCACAGCCTCATCAACAAAACCTTAAAAACCATAAAAGTAAGTAATTGCACTGCATCCTATTGTCCCTGTACTGCAGAAAAACATTCCTCCTGTTACCCCCCTCCTCCTCCCCTCTCCTCCCCTCTCTGTGACCCCTTTTTAATTCTCAGAGAACAGATCTCAGATACCAGGAGGACAATTAACCAGATTTACTCCTTTCAGCCTTAAAGCCCATTGACTCGCTCTCTCCTTCTCATTATGAGCTCTCAGGGAATTGTTTTTTTTTCCTGACATGAATAGAGTTAAAACACCTTAAACATTCAACGGGACTGATTTCAATAAATGAATGGAACAAAAGCAAAACTGCAGGGCTGTCAAGGGAGACATCATTTAAAATGTAAGATCCCAGAAATCTATATTATACGACACAGTAAAAGAAGACAGAGATCCTGAGCGACCATCAACACAGCCCTGTGATCAATATGGACCTTTTTTTTTTTTCCTGTTATCATTTCAATTTATCTTCTAATTTAGTTTTTGAATAAATAAACAAACCAATAAAAAAATAAATCAAAAAGATGAATTGAGTTGATTAGAAGGTGAAGGTGTTAGAAGAGAAATCAGATTTTAATATTTTAAAATGTTTTATCTGTTTTATTGAAAAAGACACATATTAAAGACACACATACACACACACACACACACAAGAAATGTGTCTTAATAATAAAATATAATAAAAATAAGATGAGCTGAGGTGATACGACTCCTCCTCTCACCTCCTGTTTATTACTTCTCTCCTCTCCTCTCCTTGTCTCCTCCTCTCCTCTCCTCTGTTCCCTCTCCATCTCCTCCTTACATCTCTTCTCACCTCCTCTTCCTCTCATAACCTCCCCTCCCTCTCCCTCATCTTCCTCACAGTCTATTTTCCTCTCTCTCAGCAGGTTATCGGCAGCTACATGCAACAAAATTGTTTTTTTAAATTAGGTTATGTTGTGTAACATGAACGTAAATTTTTTTTGAATGAATGAAGTCACAGGGAGGTGCCTGAGGTTAGTTAAGCCAACAAAAGCACTTTGGTTTAGTTTAGCTTATGATCATGGTTGTGTCTGAAGTCACTGTGAATCTTTTCTGGATTAAACCGGACCAGGATCGTTCCTGAACCTGGACCAGGTTCCGTGAGAATCTGAACAGAACCAGGAAACAGATGCTGGAGTCACAGCAGGTGGATGTTGATCTGAAAGATCAGATATTTTGGTTGAAAACAAACATGTTGTCTGTGAACATTCAGTCACCAAATATGTTAAATAACAACATTTCCTCATTTTGTTTCAGAAAACACAATCTGGTCGAGGTTATGTTGTGATAATTATGATGTCAGGATAAATTACACAGCTTCAAGTGCTATTTTCTTTGGCTCTTTATTTTTCTGTTTCTTATTTATTAAATAAAAATAAAACAACACTGAGGGAAAATAAACTGATATTATAAGAGGCCAATGAATTCAGTGAATTCAGTACAACTCTGGCTCAAATATGATCAAATATGGCACAGTATAAATCTGTGGTGCCTCTGAAGGTTGGACAAAACACCCATTCAGCAAATATCCCCTGTTAAATCCCTACACTGTACTTGTGCTAACAACTTTATTTTACAGAGGAAATTTAAACTTCCTCCACTGCCAAAAAGATAAAACACAAACACAAAGAAGTAAATTAGAGATCATCATCAAGTTTTCTACCAAACTCCAGTGGCACGCGTCTAATATTTTTGTTCCACCAGCATCGACAACCCTGAACCCAACAATCACACAACGTGGATTCCTGTGAGTACAACATTTATTGTGAAAAATGGGAAAAACTCCTCTTGCAGATTCTGATTTGACTTCCTCTCCTGGTCCTCACCTCCCATCTCCCCATCTCTCTATAGTTGCTTGACAAACCCACAGCCTCTGTGTGTGCGTGTGTGTGTGTGTGTGTAACCTTTAACCTCCAAACTGTGCTCTGAGCTGTTGATTGTTGAAGCTTTCAGACTGTCAGCATGTGAAGATTACAGCCTGTGTATGTTCTCCAGCACACTAATGTATCCCCTGATGGAAACACACACACACACACACACACACGCACACACACACTCTCTCTCTCTCTCTCTCTCTCTCTCTCTCTCTCTCTCTCTCTCTCTCCCTAATTTGTCCCTCGACTCTCTCTCTACATTATCTGCCTCAGGCCCTTTGAACAAATGGATTTCAAAACGTCAGAAATGAAAAGAAAATGAGATGAATCCGTGTGAGTGTCTGTTGCTGCAGGAACAGAAACATTGGTCCGTCTCCCGACTGTGAGCAGGGTGTCACAATATTAGACCTCACTTCTGTTTTTACTGGTGAAACCAAGGCTCTAGACAGACATGTGTGGATAATTCTCTGTGGGTTTATCTGTGTGTGACCCCTCTCACATTACAAACACTCATTTGGTTCAATGTAAGTATAAAAATATTGATTTGTGGACAAAAATTCCAGGAGGTAGCACTTCATAGTGTTAGCTAGTTAGCTAACTTATAAAGAATAGGAAATGATACATTTTGGGCAAAATTATATGTTGATTTAAGCACTTTCTTTATAATAAAATGTATGTTTTGGTGGATGATTATAAAAGACCTGACGGAGTCTGAGACAATTTATTTACAATTTAGTCATAAACAACAATTAATGTTCTTTTCTGCATCTGTGCAGCATGACACAACAAACAACTAGGTAGTAGTAGAAACAGCAGCAGTGGTTGCAGTATTAGAACTATACAGAGGCACTTTTTCACAAAATCATTAATAATCATATGAAATATTAGGAGAAAGTCTGGTTTGCTGTTTAAGCCTAAAAAAAACATTATCACTGTCAGACTGTATTGATTCCTATGAACTGAATCAACAGGAAAAAGACAAATGACAGAAAAATTTCTGCAGAAAAATAAGTAAAAGCAACAGAATCATTGAAATATTAAATAAAAGCCAAATGAAATAAAATACAGATGCTCACTGTGCAGATAACACAGGTTGAACAGTGTTAGACTAATACATACAACGTGTGATGGATGCTCACAGGAACATGACAAACAAACACACAGACACACACACACACACACTCACACTCAGACAGTGTATATGTTAAAGTGACTGAGATAAATAGATGTTTGTGCAACAGATTCGCTTCAACACACACATCAACAGAGTGTTTCACACAACAGCCGCAAAAAAACACACAAACCAAAGCGTGTGTGTCTGTGTAGAAAGTGTTCAGTCTGTTTCAGCATGAGCAGCCAACTGTGTGTGTGTGTGTGTGTGTGTGTGTGTGTGTGTTTGTGTGTGGCAGGCGGGCATGACAGAGTGTTGACACCACAGAGCGCCCCCCCCCCCCCGTCAATGTAATTACTGTGTTGAGCTGATAAACTGCTCTCACAGGACTCACCGTCAGCAGGGAGGAGGAGGAGTTAAGGAGGATGGGAGGAGGAGAGGCCTGGAGGTAGATGGATAGAGGACGGAGAAGAGAGGATATGAGGGAAGAGAGGGAAGGGAGGGAATCAGGAGGAAATAAAAGGACAAGATAAAACATGTGCAGGGGAAGAAGAGAAGATCAAAGGGGGGCTGGTGGGGAGGAGAAGAAAAGGGGTAAGATGAGCAGAGGAGGTGGCCATTACAGAGAAGGATGGGTGGATGCAGGAGAGAGAGGAGAGGTTATGTAGAAACAAAAGGGTTTGATTGAGGTGGAGGAGAAGATGAGGGACAAACAGAGAGAAGAGGAAGAGGAGGACAGTTAGAGGATGGAGAGGGAGGTGATGAAGATGAGGAAGAGGAGAGGGGAGGTGTATTGATTCAGTGCTCTGACAGTAGGGATGTATTTCATTTGGATCGAGCTGGAGTCACACCATAAATACACACATACACATGTGTTTGTCTTTCTGTATTTGTGAGGACCATGGTTGACATGATGCATTATGTGGCCCCAAACCCAAACCTGAACCTACTTCTGACCTGAACCTTCAAATAGCTGTTTGGTGTTGTGAGGACCATCCACAATGTCCTACAATACAGGGTTTAAAACGGAAATTGGTCCTCACAATGACAGCAATGAAAAAAGTCATTAGGATTTATCTTCTGGGTGTCATGAATGTCTGTACCAAATCTTGTCACTCTAGTAGAGTTGATGTTGAGTTATTTTACTGGAAAAGTAAAAACTGGGACCCACTGGTGGCGCTAGAGGAAATGTCAGAAGCTCACTAAACTCGTTCAGATACAACTTCTGAAAAAACACAAAGGTGTGGATGAAAACTTCCCAACAATCTGTCCAATTGTTGTGATATTTCAGTCTGGAACAAAGTGGTTGACCAACTGATCGACCAACCAACCAAAGACACATTTGCATGACTAAAGCCAGTGTTAACAATTCAACATGCTGAACTGAGATTGTGACCATGGTAAAAATCATATCTGCTTAGCAGCAGCACAGTTCCAGCAGAGTTTCCCAGGTTATTTTTAGGACCGTGTTTGATACAGCAGCATGCCTGCAGGGTCCAAAAGCCTTTTTTTGAGAAAACTAAATTCAGTGACTTGCAGATACCCTGCAGCATGTTAGCATTGTCATTAGCTGTGTCCCAATTCAGGGGCCACATCCTTTGGAGGATGCGGTCTATGAAGTTCTGGCTCTTTGTAGCCATCGTAGACCACGAAGGCTGAACTGAAATGCGTCACCAGCAGTGCCCGCCCTTACCGTTGCGTAGCAAAACATGGTTCTTGTTGCCTAGCAACTTTGACAACATGTTACTTTTTTTTCATAAAAACTTGAGGTGTTAAGACCCTTGGTTTTAACAGTTGTAACGTTTGCTGTTGAACTGAGCTGAAACACAGCACTAACATTAAAAAGCGGAATCCTCAGACTCTCTGTCTGTATTGTTTGTTTTCATTGCCGGCGCACAATGAATCTCGGGATACGTTGGGCAGTGAAGTATCCACCTGTTAGATCCTTAGAGGCTGTGAATCCATAAAGGTTGGTTGTGAGCTTTTCGTTGTTTTTCTTCGATTGTCTCCATTAGTTAGCTAAGTTAGCTTGGTAATGGACAGCAGTGATTTTTGCAGTTGCCTGGCAACAGCAGAGGGAGCCGTCCTGTGCCTTTAACCTGTGCAGCTTCACCGTGTCCTGTGTGATCAGTCTCAACTGGTAATCACATTAATCAAAAATCAATATTTCCCGTTGTAGCTCTGTAATAAGATCAGAGTCCTGATGTGTCCTGGTGGTGTGGAGTCTCTGCTCAGTGTTCACCCCCGACTTCATGTTTTTTATATTTCACTGTCACAACAGGACCGGTGGGCGTCAGAACCTCAGTGTTTATGAAGAGTCATTGAAAGAAAACACAGTGTGTTCATGTTAATGTGTTAATAAATCATGAGTGTTTGTTTTCTCTGTGTGTGTGAGGATGTTATACAGGAGGACTAAATTAAATTAAATTAGATACATATAAATGTGTGCAGAGTCAATATATCAGGAGACGAATTGGCTTTGGAAAAACAAATACACACAAACAAACACAAACCCACACACACACACACACACACACACACACACACACACACACACACATACTAATCTGTGTAATAATATGGCACAAGGTAAAAAACAGAGAGTGCACAGGAAAAACAAACTGAGCAGATAAATGAGAAATTAATGACAATGATAATTAATTTGGGAAAATGCACTGAAGCTTCACAATATTCAGTTTTCAGTTTAGTTTTTACTCCACATATAAAGCAGAGAGGGAATAATAAAAAATGACCTGAAGGCATAAACAACAAACTGGCTATTTAAATACTCTCAGAGCTTTACAAACAGTTAAAGGGGCTATTTGTATTTTTTGCTATTGCCACATAGCTAACATTAGCATTGACAGCTGTTTACAGACTCTAGTGGTCATTAGCGGAACTGCAACTGCTGGCCTGGAGGTTGCTACTTGGTTCACACAGAGATCTTGTTACTCATGTAAAAAACCTGCTTATTTAACCTATGACATAAATAATTAATTAGGAAATTATAACAAGAATTTTCACATGGCCTACAACAACATTATAACATTAAAACAATCTCATTTCTCTTTTCTGTTAATGTAGAAAATCATCAGCTGATCAATCGACAATGAAAAGAATGAAGAAGAAAGAAGGAAAACTATTATTTTCAGCCCTATTGCAAAAATATTAACAGTATGTGCATCCTGAAACCTGCAGACTCATGAACAGATAAAAGAATAAACCTTTGCATGTTGTCGTCTTTCCTCCAGTTCTGCAGATTTTTTTTGTGTGTTTGTGTTTTTTGTGTGTTGGGATGAACATGCTCAGAATCAACCAGGAAAACTCAAACACTGGTTTAAACTGTTAGAGCTGACGTTTGAAGATGAGAGGATTCCTCCTGACAACCACAGTGTGCAGCTGTAGATAACAGTCTGCTGGGGGTGTCTGAGCTGGGAGGGAGGCAAGGACACAAAAACATGTTTACATGCGTGAAAGCCGAGAAATTTGCATGTCACAGAGATGAATGAACAGGTAAAGAACAAAAAGAGGGAAGAGACGGGAGAGGGGAGGGGAGGGGAGGGGAGGGGACAGGCAGGGATTCAGAGCAGGTGGGAGGGAGAAGCAGAGGAGGGGGAGGAGGGGGAGGAAAGAGCCGGAGAGGAGAATTAATTGCCGGCTGCAGGTTATTGGCTGGCTGCGCCGCCGCGGAGGCTGCTGTTGTTCCAGCGCGGAGAGGATGCTGCAGAAGGAGGGAGCGGCGGGCGGAGAGAGGGATCCGACACAGGCTCGTTTCAACATCCCAGCATACATCTGTGAAGAGCCGGGGCTGCTCGCACAGGGCGGGAAACACTGGATCGTCTGCGGGGGAAGAAGAAGCGAAGGAAGGCGGCAGCAGCTGGAGGAGGAGAGGGGGAGGAGGAGGGGGGCTTTGCCCTGACGAGCATCACCTTCTGTGGGAGGAGTTGGAGGCTGATTCCCCTGGGGAAATCACGGAGGGGCTGGTGCCTACAACATCTGGAAAGGTGCAACTTGTGGATCTTTGCAAGAAATTTTTTATCTAATTACTGTAGCTGAGTTGTATTTTTTTTTTTTTGAGCACCAGCAGCAGGAAGGTTGACAGGGATCTGGAGTTTGTACTTCTGAAGGTTCACTGCAAGAATCAAGTCAGTTTCTCTGTAGAGTCCTGAACTGCAATAAGATGCATTTTTACTTGTTTGAGATACAAATCAGTTTGTTTTAAGTATTTTATTAACGTGTGATTTTAGTTCAGCGACATGATTTATTCAGTCTGGGGATGAAACAAGATTATCTGTTAATTTTCAGATTATTTTCTGAGTTAATTGATAAATCGTTTAGTCCAAATTATGTCAGAAAAGTGCTTGTTTGATTTGTTCAGCAGCTACAAAACTCATTATGTTCAATTTCCTATTAAATGAGACGAGGAAAAGCTGAAAATCTTAATATGTTAGGAGCGGGAACTAGGTGACATTTGGCATTTTAGCTTACAAAATGTTGGTCATTCATTGATAAATCCTATCAAGATTGTGGCAGATTATAGTTCGATTGAACGACTGATCCAGTGGTTCCCTCCAAAATTCTTCCTTTAAAAGAGAGGATCTGATCCTCTCTTCTGATTGGCTGACTGTTTTCTGAGTGATCTAATAAAAAATAGAGCAGATTTCAGGTAAACACTCAGAGAAGCCAAATCCTGTAAGGTTGGATGGTGGGTCCAGGTGGGCGGGGCTTAGGGCGTGGCTGAGGGCAGTGACTGCTTTGTTGTGACATCACAAAGTTCCAGAAGTCCTGGTTTTAAGGCTCAGTGTCTGAATACAGGCTGTGTGCATTTCTCTGTGGACTGAGGCTTTGATACTTTCACAGTATTAATATAATGGCACAAAATTTGAAAACAGGGTCAAAATTCAGAGAAATGACCAAAAACTCTGTGTCTAACAAGCCTGTGTGTGTTCACGTCTTTCATGTGATCACTGATAAAACCAGTAAGATTCTCATTTCTCTCCGTGTTTCCCTGCGTCTGTGTGTCCAGGACCGAAACTAAGCCGGATTTAACCTCAGCAGAAACACATCGGAGCAGCAGAGGAAATCAAGGGATGACAGGAGAGAGGAGGAGGAGGAGGAGAGGCTGATGGTCGGAGGAAAACAACAGCGCCCACCTCAGTCTGCCTGCCACTCCTGGAGGAGGATTTTTGGGGAATTACACGGAGAATAAAGTGGGTTTTGCTGCAGACAGAAACAAAAACCAGTCTTCACCTCTGTGGATTAACAGTCCTATAGATTTAAGGTTTACTGTTTCACACACAAAACCTCACCTGGCAAATTGATTTTTTCAGGTCAGCAACGGACGTGAAGACACAACATGAGAACTAGAAACACTGGAAAATTCATTTAACTGATAAAGTTTGAGTTCAGGAACTAGTGTGTTTTCTGTGCAGTGGAACCCGTGGGAAGTACAACAGTGGAATTCACTATCTTTACTGGCCAACAAGATATTTTTGATCACGGAAGAGACTGTCTGAGCAGCTACAAGTCAAACTGAGCTGAACACGATCCACCCAGCTGCAGAAAACCTCTTTCATTCCCTGCTTTTTAATAGAAAGCACAAACACACGCTCTTCATTTCAACCCTCTCTAACCTTTCTGTTTCTCTCCATCTCATTCCGTCATTTTTCCGTTTTTTTTCTTTCTTCTTTTCTCTGCATGCTCGTGTTGCATTCTGGCTCTTTCTGCCTCTGACATCCCGAGAGGATCCAGTCGTATGAAGCAGGTGTTGATGACTGACAGCAGCAGCAGAGAGGTCGACCGATAAAACTGGATAAGTGATGCTCAGTGACAGGAGCAGCAGGTAACACAGGCTGAGTGTGTCTGTCATCGTCTGCAGCTAATTTCATCTCAAGGACCGACTGTGGGCGAGGTGGGCAGTAACCAAGCCAGAGGGAGGGAGGCAGACGCTCATCTCTGCAGAGCCTCAACACGGCAGAGAGAAATGAATCAAAACATCACTTTGCAAAAAGCAAAGAAAAAGGACGAGTAACTCAACAGCATCTTTCTATATCACTGTCTCTGTGCAGTGACAGTAAACACACCAGTCTGATGAATGTGGTGCTCAGAGAGTCACCTGTAAACAAACAGCAAACACAACTGAGCCGATGATAAACAGACGACAGGAGAGAGAATTAAAGTTTCACTTGTTGTGATTTTGCAGCTGATTTCAGGATGAAAAACTGCAGAGAGATTAAATAAAAAGACAGAATCTAACGAGAAAGTAAAGCACATAGTGTCAGAAATGTGGAGACGTCTGAGACTTCAGTGCTTGATCCGTCCTTAACTGCACCACCGATCATCAAACTGATTATAAACCGCACACTGTGTAATGGATAGGCAGGGAAGAGTGATCCAGAAGTGCTGAAGTAGAGACTGAGCTGTTCGAGATAATCACAGGAGAAGAGCAGAGAGAAACAAGCTGCATCTTTACAGCTTCATTTTCATGTGAGAGACCAAACTGAGCTGAAGCAGGTGGAGGCGTCTTTACAGCCGAGTCCAGCTGGGGGTGAGGACCGTGCAGCAGAAACACCAAACTCCTCTGAAACCTTTAACACTCCAGACTCTCATTTCTCTGCTCGGGTTCCAACAACGTTATAACTGTTCTCAGATCAGGTTTAGATTAGAGATGTTCTGATCCCACTTTTTCTGTCCCGATTCTGGTACCTGAACCTGTGCATTGGCCGATACTGAGTGTTTTGCTAACGGCTAATGCTACATCATTTACCTGAAGTCAGTTCTTCGCTGCTCTGAATAGTAGTTGGTGCCGTTTTATCCAGGTGTGAAACTAAGTAACTAACTATTAAACTATTGATAAATCACGTGGTATCTGATCAGTGCAGCGACACGCTGATATCTGATACCGTATTTCTGACTGGATCAGAAGCATTTCTGAAACTGTATTGCTACAACTCTAGTTTAGATTTAGTTTAGCAAAGATGGATTAAGCACAAACACTACGTGGACTGTTGATTCACTTTTGCCTCAAAAATGCACATGACAATATGCGTCACAAACAGTTTTATCCTGATGACGCTACATTCAGGTGCTAACAGTTACTGACGGTTTCATCACAAACAGAAAAGCACAAACAGTTTATATTTGAAGATTCAGGTGGTCAGAGCTCAGCTCGGTCTGATGATGAACTTTTAACCTTTAAAGCACAAATAATGAGAAAAACTTTCCTCAGGTGCTAAATCTGCCAAAACAGTTTTCACTTCTATAAGCACAGATTATTAATGGTCAAATTTTTCATTTCAGGTGCTAAAAAGATGTTTTTGTACCAATTTCCAAGGTAAAAAAAAAAAAAACGAAACACTTTTATATCAGTTTAAAGTAAAAGCAACTTGACCCTTAAAATCCAAATTAATTAACAAATATTATATCATATAATATTATACTGCAGATGCTCCGTTCTAATTTGTTTGGGTGTAAAATCTTTAAACTCAGTTATGTTAAGATGAATTATTGAAGTTGGCCTCTGTTTGAAAAAACTTCAATATTTGACTTAAAATCAGTGATTTTCTCTTTTCAGTCTAGACACATAAATAATTATGAAAGTTCTCTTTGTCGCTGATATTTAATATTTCAGATGTAAATCTATTATCTGCAGATCGTCTCCTGTCAGTCTCTGGAGACAGGACGAGGTTTTAAACACTCGCTGATGTTCAGATGAATTATTGAACTGAAGTGAAAAGTGCTGGAACAGTTTACAGCCGCGAGAACACCTTCATGTTTTATTCACGGTCACTGGCCTTGTTTCCTCTGCAGCTCAAAACCAACCTGAGACAGAAGAAGATCAGTGGAAGATAAAACCACAGTGTAGATTTCATTTGAGTTTTAAGTTGAAGAAAATCTCAGCAGAGTTTGGGGAATAAAAAAAATGTGTCTCCTTTCTTTGGCTGCAAACTTCCAACAAACTACAACCAAACTCGTCTCCAACAGCGACATTAGCTCAGTCTGCTGAGATTTAGATGAAGCAACAGTGAATTCACCAGAGTCTGTTAGAAAAGATCCAGGTGTAGCAGACAGACTTCCTCACTTTGACACTAAAAATCAATTTCTGCTGAAAAAGCTCGACTACACATATTTACTGTTCCATCCCTCAGTGGGTTGAATGATAACTGAAGATCCTGTAAACACACACACAAACATCTGTGCGTGTACGTTTGCAGGCTGAGGACAAACACACTCACAGAAATGTCAGTGTGAAGAGTGTGTAGGTGGCGACACACCGAACACACACACCTTCATCTCTGCAGAGACTACACTCCTCCTCTGTCATCCCTCCATCACCCTCAGCAGGAACTATTTTTTTTGTCACCCACAAACTCAAACAAATTGTTTCCAAATTCTGAAGCACAAATTCAAGAGCTTTTGTGTCTTCCTCCCTCCTCCTCCTCCTCCTCCCCTGCAGGGCTGAAACAATCTGCAACGCATGAATAAAAATTAATTTTTCACGGTGATGAAGAGACGCAGCATCTCGCCTCCTTGCCCCCTGCAGCATGACACATAAAAGCTGTTTGCTGTGAGGCTGAGAGATGTGCTGCTCCTTTTGTCTCTCGTTTCATCATTGTTTGTGGCTACGAGTGAGAAACGTGAAGAAACACAGAAGTGGGTTTCGCTTTTCTCTTCAGAGTGGCAGAGCAGAGGAGAGACGACAGGAAGTGAACTCAGCTGGGTTTTTATCACAAGTGACACTTTTCTAAACAAACAGACGTTTCTGTTGGAGAAGTTTGACACATAAAAGCCTCTTAAAGTTAATGAAGCACAGTTTGGGAGTTTTTTTGATGAAGTGGCTTCATTATTTGTTGGAAATGTTCCTTTTCTGAGGAAGAAGTTAGACAACAGTTCCCTACTTTTGAGAATGTTTGCCAAAACAAATTAAGTTTTGTGAGATTATTTCTTTTTGCAGAAGAAGCACAGATAATAGAAGCTTTTATATCTCTGAAATAAACCTGAAAAACAGGAGAAGACATTTGTAGGTTTGTGAGGATTTATGGTCAAAATTTACAAGGAACAAGAATGAATCTTCCTACATGAAGGATCTTTGTCAGCAAGGATTACAACTTCACTTTGTCTCAAATCTGATTCAGTTTCTTTGACTTGTCCCTTTTAAATTCAGACGACCTCATCTTAGCTTCAGACTCTCTGAACCTCATTGCGGGTCAAAGGTCAGAGGCTGATAAAGAGGCAAACAATCAAGAAATCAGAGAGTGAGGACTGACCTGAGGACGTGTGACTGGGAGGTGAAAGGTCAGACGGTCGGGCTGGATTATTGATACGGAGTGTCAACTGTTTCCTGAGGGACCTGCAGAGACAGAGGAGAGAGGAGGGAGAGATAAAAAAGACGAGAAGAAGGCAGGGACCAGGTGTCAGACGTCATCATGGGCTGCAACATGTGTGTGGTCAAACGTCCGGAGGAGCAGTACAGGATCATGTTCCAGGTAAGAAATCTGAGGATGGTTGTGTCCTTTCTATGAATGTGACTGACTGATCGTGAAGAAAAAAATAAGCCATTAAACCATGAAATGAAAATTCAGTCACGATCCTGCTCCATCTGCACAGTGCACATGGAAAACCAGCTGGAGGGAAGGACACAAGTCTAAGCAGAGCTGTACCTGCCTGAGGTCCTTAGTAATATTTTATACTGAGTACTTAAATAAAAATAAGATAAAGACAAACTGAAAGGACAAATAGTGACATGATTCTATTAAAAAACACAGTTGCATTTAAGGGACATAGATGTTCACATGAGAGAGAGGAGGAAGTGAACGTAGCTGCAGCTGCTGTTGTTTTAGAGAGAGAAATGCAGGTTCAGCTGAGTGTGTGTGTGTGTGTGTGTGTGAGCGTGCGCGTGCGCGTGTGCGTGGAGGAAACTATGGTACCATTCATCACTGCAGGTTGGTCTAGTTACTATCTGTAAAGGTCATTGTGTTATTCTGCTGTTTTTTTATCCAGTGGAGGCTGAAAGTCACAGAGGACTCGGAACTGAAATCCTGCTCACAGCCCTTTGCTTGTTCATGGAAATCAGTGGGATTCTGTGTGTGTGTGTTTGTGTGTGTGTGTGCGCGTGTGTGTGTGTGTGTGTGTGTGTGCATGGTTGATCATGCTGTTGTAAGCCATTTACATTTCTCTAAATAAAGTGGCATGAGATCAAAAAACACATGGGTTAAGTACAGGCACCTCACATTTGTATTTAAGTACACTACTAATGCACTAATTTACTTGAGCCAGTAACAGTGGAACAGTGGTTGGCTCAGCTCAGTTTGTTTCTAGGACAGTCTCTTTGAGAAAGGCACTAAATCCACTGAGGTTGTACCGGAGGCTCCAGGTGTGATGGTGTGAAACTAAGCTGTGAATGTTAAACAGGGTGTTACTGTACAAAAACCAGGAAATCAGTTCATTTTCAGCAACTTAAAATAAAACTTTGTGGTTTCTGATGCCGAGTTACATTTTTCAAACAGGATGGATCTGTTCAGTGTGTTGAGAAACATCTTAGGAATGTGTTAAACCTCCAACTGCACATATTTATGGAGGAGCTGCAGGCCTGAGCTCCCCTCATACATAACACACACACACACACACACACACACACACACACACACACACACACACACACTGCTATCTTCAAATAAAGCACAGAAAGCTTCAGTAAACAGACACTTCAACTCGACAAACTGGTGGGACCCAAATCCTTTTATATGAATTGTACAAAAGTAGAACCACCATGAGGCGTCAGATACACAACATTAGATACACACTGTCAGATACACACTGTCAGGGCTGCAGCTGAAGGTTATTTATACAGTTTACTATATGTTCTGTTTACTAATTTTACTTCATGTGTCAGTCATTCATTGTACCAGTTTTTCGTCACATTCATCTTTCCTCTCCTCTGTCCTACACACACATACACACACACACACACACACACACACACACACACACACACACACACACACACACACACACACACACACAGATGGCTTCCTCTCCCCTAGCAACAGTTATGCCATTATCGCCTCATTATGCCAAACTGTCTCTCTCTCTCTCACACACACACACTGATTGTGTGAGTGACACCCTCTCATACATAGCCAAGGTGACAGGGGGCATTCACTGTGTGTGTGTGTGTTTATGTGTGTGTGATTGCTTATCATCTCCTCTTCAAATCTCATGAGGTCATCAGAATCATTATAGACCTCATTAATCACACACACACACACACACACACACACACACACACACACATTGACAGGCTAATTTTAGACGTGGTGTTGCATATTATTTACAAAATCAATGGAAGGATGTGATTGCATGCAAACAGGTGTGGGTTGTGTTTGATCAGTGGAGATGAGCACATGTGGGTCACTGTGCAGGAACCCCCACATTTAGTTTTCATGTGTTTTTAGGTTTATGTCGCTGACCTGTTGTCAACATTTGTCTAACGCCATGAAGTAAAAACTGGACCTAACTGACCTCGAAACACAGTCAACAACAGTGTTTTTTGTTGGTAATAATCCAATAGATGATAAATACAGACATTTATTTACAGAAAGAAGTGAGCTGCCGCGGCAGAAGAGCCTGTGTGAGACGGACACGGTGGATTGTAATGGAGCCGTAACGTGATGCAGCTGGATCCTGTGTACGAGCTGTGATGTGATTGGTTGGAATGAAAACTTATGACTGTAGAGCGCCACAGGAATGAGTCCTAAAACCTTAGGTTTTTGTATTTCGGCTTCAAACATGATAAAGTGGAGTCATTAGTGAAGATTATCCTGCTGAACAAACCTGTCACGATCAGAAACTGTTTATTTTCTTCACTAACCCAAAAACCAATGGAAAAATCCCTGCAAAACTCTATTGGCTCAGATCATCAAACGTAGCCGTGGACAGAAGCAGAAATGTTCTGAACAGTAAAAGCACTAAAAGCCTTGTTAAGATGCACAGATGGAAGTTTTTTTTTTTACTTTTTACAATGAAGTGATCATTCAGTTAGTACTGCCAGCCAGCAGCAGCCTCAGGGTTGTCCCACACTAGTTTAGAGCATTTGAACGCCTCTCTGGTGGCTTCAGGCTCCGCCTCTCTGAGTGAAGCTAAACGGCTGCTGGGAAGCAAAGAAAAGCTCAGTGTGTGAAGAGAAAATCAAACGTCAGGAATCAAACCGAGCAAATCAAAGAGAACTCTGTGTGTGTGTGTGTGTGTGTGTGTGTTGAAGTTGGCAGGTGTAGAGATTCATTTCATTTCATTCGATTTCCTCGCCGTCTGGGCCTGTCTGGACACACACACACACACACACACACACACACACACACACACACACACACACACACACACACACACACACACACACACCTTGTCCTGCTGCACAGATATAACATGTTTTCTGTCCATTGATCCACTGTCTCTTTCTTTTTCTCTCTGTGAATTCCTCCTCTCTCTTCCTCTTTTTCTTCCCTCTCTGCTTTTTTCTCTATTCCTCTGTCTTTCTTTCTCCCCTTCCTCTTTTTCTTCCTCTCTTCCTCTGTTGTGTCCGTTTCTTCTTGTTTCCTAAAACTGAAAAATCAAACATTCATTTCCTCTGTCTGTCCATTAATCTTCGTTCTTTCCCTCTCTCATTGTTCTTTCTTTTCCTCTCCTCCTCTCCCCTCCCCCCTCCACTCTTCATTCTTTCACCTGGTCTCTCTCAGACTCTTCTTATTAACGCCGTCTCTCTCTCTCTCTCTCTCTCTCCCTACCTCAGTTTTTAATCTTCTACCATCTCTACTGTCTCTCTGCTCTTTATTCCTACAGTTTCTCCATCCCTCTACCCCATCTCTCTCTCTCTCTCTCTCTCTCTCTCCTGTGTGTTATTCTACAAACACCTGATTCTGTTTCTTTAACTGTAATTTAAAAAATTGTATTAATTGCAATTTCCTCATCTCTCTGTTTCATTTATGATTATTTGTGTGTTCATACATTTTTATTCATGTACAATCAGGTTTATATATGAACTGTATTTTTATATATGTTTTTTTTCTTGTGTCATAATGTGAATAGATGAAGCCACAGTCTGATTTGTGAGCTCTTCTCTCTAAACCAGTGGTTCCAAACATTTTCCAGCTCATGAAAATGTTTGTGCTCTACATCCAGTACAGAGGCCAAATAATTCCTTCTCACAGCTCTTATTATTTTAAAGATAACTTTTGCCACAGATGTGATCTCTTAGTGCTTAGAATGAGATAACAAGTGTGTATGATGTTATTCGGTGGCAACAACACAAAGGTTCATTGTCTTATCACAGTGATGATGGGAAAAGGAAAACATTTTTAATGTTTTTAAAGATTGTTTCCTAACATTATTAATATTTGTATTTTTTATAATCAGATTTTTTTTTTAACCAAAATTGTTCTGTTTTGCAAACGATTTGTTGTCACAGTTGAGGTACCTTCACAGGAGCTGCTGCACTAATCTAATGGCAGCGTTGAACTGAACACAGAAAGTTTAATTGGTGATAATAATAATAATAATGATCTTTGTTTTTGTAGAGCACTTTTCAAAAGCTATGTTACAAAGTGCTTGGTAAAGACAGCAAAAAATATAATCAGTCAAATCAATAGATCAATAGATTTCAAAGAGAAGAAAAACAGATAAAAATTAAAACAATCCAGTGATAAATAATCAGTCAATAAAAACCAATACAGTAATCTAGAGTAGAGTAATCTTATGAAAAATATAACAAGTCAAGGGAAAGTAAAACCAGGAAAAGTCAGAGAGTTCAGAGCTCGTCCCCTCAGACAGATGAAGGTCTGTGAATGTGGATTTTATTGAGTCTGTGACAGCGGTTATGAGGTTTTAGAAATAATAATCATCCGAAGCTTCTCTCTGTTCTCTGTATCACAGAGGCTGGGAAACATGCTCTAAACTTTCAAGTGAGTTTTCAGTTCTGTTTGTTCCGTCCTGCTAACAGCCTGAAAACACACGAGGAGTCTGAACCGGAGCCTCCGGTAAAAACCAGCTGCCTCATACTCCTCCTCCTTCTGTGAGGCTGAAGCCTAAAAGCAGCTGATACTCAAACATCTGGAAAAAAAAAAAAAAGACGTCTGGAGCTGGTTTATAATGAAGCGACATCAGACTGAAGAAGTTCCTCTCTTTCCTTCATCCTCTCCATTCTCTGTTTCTCTCCCTCCTCTCATCCATCTCCTCCATCCATCCCACCACCTCTTATTTCTCTTTCTCCACTCTCACCCCCCCCTCCCCACCCCTCTCTCCATCTCTGTCTCCTTACTTTGCTGTCAGATTTGTGTCAATGGGATGCTGTTGCCATGGTAACTGGGGTCATTAGGGAAGCTGTATTTATGCTTTCTTGCACTGGAGCTGGCAGATCTGCTGTAATGAACCACACACACACACACACACACACACACACACCACCACCAACTGGTTTTGTAAACGACTTGACTTTGTTGCCGGCAGAGAGAGGACGTGATGCAGAGACTCTGACGTGTCATTAAGTGAAGCATTTGTTCAACAGGACTGAGGATTCACATCAAAACAATTTAGGGTCAGAATAAAAACGAAACTGAGCTAAAACTGATCGATAAAACTGGATCTGCTTCTAATAACCAGAGAAGACAAATACAGACACCAGACAGTTTTCACTCTCACGTCTATGTGTCCAGAACTGGAGTCTGGATGTTGTTAGCTTAGCTTAGCTCAGCATAAGGACTGGTCTCCTAAAAAATATGTTTCTATACAATAAAGCTGCAATAGTTCCAACATGGAGTCCCCTTAAAACCATAAAGTGGACTTTGGAAAGAGCCAGACCAGCTGTTCTCCCCTGCTTTCTGCCTTTATGCTAAGCTAAGCTAACCACATCCCAACCACAGCTCTGTGCTTCACGGACTCCTCCCTGAAGGAGCAAATCTCATTTCTGAAGATGATCCACTGATTCTTTAAAGTGTCGTTCTGACTGAAGAAATGATGTCTGACTGTTAGCTAAGCTAAGCTAACTGTCTGCAGTATTTTAGCCTAGCCTCTGTTAGCCTTAAATAGTGCTATTGATGCCATGGATGTTTGCTAAAAGGCAAAACAAAGAAGCAAATAAAAAGACAGATGAATCTGTTAGTAAATTGGATTTAGGTGCAAAAAGTTATAATTTGACCACGAGAGAAATGTAATGGATCTTTTCACTTGAGACATCGATCGTATGTTTGTGTCAGTGTCAGAATGAACAAGACCTGACAAACAAATGAAAATAACCCAGACAGTGGAACAGACTGACACTGAAATAAGTCAGAATAAAATGAACTGATCTGTGTGAATGTAACTGTGTCGAGCTCCGTCTCTTCACTTTAACCCGTGACCCACAGCAGAGTAACGGTGTTCATGAAGAGCTCGACTGAAAGACGGGAGAAGAACAAATACGTCCTCTCACATTACGGCCGTCAAACATATGTTATTCTTTCAGGACTCGTCCGATCTGAGAGTCGTCAGAACCGCATTAGTCTTAATGAGCTGTGGGCTCATTAGGCCGTCAGCAGCTGAGAGACTCTGGAGACACAATCAGCTTGTCTGCATTCAGCCGTGGATCTGAACTGATTGCCGGGTGGTAACGTGCTGCACATGCTGCATCCACAGGAGGTGAAGACGAAAACACTGAGGTCAAAGACCTGAGGCCGAGGGCCACATCAGCAGCTGGGTGGAAAAATGTAACTCTGACATTTCAGCCAGTTTTAATTAATTGATCAAGTGATGAACAGAAAATGACTGAGCTCTAATTAGAAAGAATTTGAAGACATCAGGTCTGCATTTTTATGATTTTCTGACTTTTAAATAAACATTTACAAGAAAAACAGATGAGAGGTGTATTTGCAGAACATTATGATGTCAGAGTGAAGTTGACCTTTGACCTTTTGGATATAAAATATTACCACTTAATTTTATCCTTATAGACATTTGAGTTAAATTGTGTCATATAAACGTGTTTTGTGAGGCCAACCTGACCTTGACCTTTGACCTTTGACCACCAAAATGAGACATCACGTTGACAAGAATGAGACAGACACAGACAGACGGACGATCAACCTGAAAACAATGCCTCCGGCCTTCGTAAAACATAAAACCAGAAAGACCAAAGAGTCTGAACATAGAAGAAGTGATGACAATAAAACTGAAAGAACAAAAGAGTAAAAAGAGGAGAACCAGCGTCAATAAAAACACGGCAGTCATTATGCAAAAGGCTCTGACAACAGGTGAAGAGACACAATAGAATATGTAGGAACAGTAATAAGGAACAAAACAATACAAATAAAACATGTTTCAAACATTAGGCTCAGAGAGATGTGTTTCGATGCATGTAATGCAGATGTCAATTCTCGGGTTGGAACATAAATTAGTTTTTATTCAAGTTTTTTTATATTAGAGTTTTATTTATATTATTTTTATCCTTTATTGTGAAGGAGTGTGTAATGTGTGTTTTGACTGTAAAGTTAAAGACTGTAAAATCCGCCCGTGACCCCTGAACAGAATAAGTGGGTCCATGTAAATTCTTGGATGGATGTTTCCTTTAATCTAATCAAATATATATGTACAGTTTATGTATATAAGGAGAGAGAAATGCTGTATGAGAGGAAATGTGTCTACAAATATGAACCTCAACCAAACATTTGCATGAGAATGAGGAGACGCTGTCAGACTCCATTACCTCTAACGTCGGCTCAGATCATCAGACAACCCCAGGAGGGAAATGAAGACGTGTATCAGGGCTGCGTTTGTTGTGCAGTTCTGAATCTTAAACACACAGGACGGAGGTAATCTATTCATGCAGTCTCTACTGGAGGTGAGGTTGTGTCTCTGTAATGAGCAGCTCTCAATTCCAGCTGGAGAAAAACAAAAACTGTCCTCACAAGAAAAATGGCAGCTTTGGTCAGACGTCAGACGCCTAAAATTTCCTGTAGTTTTATTTATCTGACCAGGATTTTGTTTTGTTGGCAAATAGCAAAGGTTGAAGTAGCACAATTAATAAATGTTGTGAAGCCTTGTAAGAAGGAGATGAGATAATAATTCTGACACAGGAGACACAACTTCACATTCCCGAAGCAAACTTAAGCCAACTTGGGTTTGTTGTAACATGACCTAGGCTGAAAGGTAAATGAAATGTGTGTGTATGTGCGTGTGACTCTTGTAGCCATGAACTAGCTTATCTTACAGCTACCAGCTAAAACATTAGCACTGACAGTTAGCGTGACAGATATTTACACAGAGACACAATAAACATGATTCAAGTTTGAAGAGTTGAACTACAAAGTAAAGCGGACAGTTCATCACAAAATCGATGAAGTAAAAAGAAGTTAAAAAACAAACTTTCTTATCTCCTTCTCATTTCCTTCTAAACGTGTCTGTGTCTGCCACAGTGTGCTAATGTGGAATAAGGACTAAACTGAGCATGTGCAGAGTGAATCAGCTGATTCCTTACTTGGTGATTCTTGATTTGAGGAATTGGAAGTGTTACAACCATCCCGGTTCTCTTCTTTTTCTTTAGATTTATTTTTAAAGTCACTTCAAAAGGAGAAAAACTTGATTTTGAAAAGTCAGAAATACATAAAAGGGGCATAAAATTTGTATCATTTTTAAAATCTTAAGTTTCAACACAGGAAATGTCAAATGTTGATAATATTTCTTTTCCACCTGGATCAACCAGACACATTTGATCAGTCAGACTGATTATTTGAAAAGATTCACGGGGGCTGCTCACTCAGAGAGTTTCTAAATATAATAAATCCAACATTAATTCATGGACTCACTTAATATTCTGCTTTACTGCTCATTAAACACAGACACAGACATGATGCTCATGAGCAAGGCAGTGAACACCGAGCCGGAGCTGCTCCCATGTGACTGTATAAATGTGAAGTTAATGAAAATACTGATTTTTATGTTCTGAGTCTTAAAGGCCATTATAGCAGTGATACATGTTTATGTGCAGGCAGCTGTGTGGATTTACATAATAACCACAGGACTGAGAATAACCATGGAATGAATTTGTTCTGTAATATGAAGCTAATAACACAGTTTAAATGATGTACAGCTTCATATTCACATGATTTGTTTGCTTTTCCTAAAAATGAAAAGGTAATGACTGGTGTGCTGAGGAGGCTCTGAGGCAGGGAAGGAGTCTGAATGACGAGCTGACGCACAGATCGTTCAAACACAACAGGATTTATGACTCGCTGCAGAAATTAGGCTCCAGCCTGAGAAAAAACATGTCTTTGTTTATAGTGTTTGTATAATTTAAATCTCACACTGTCCATTTTATCCATTTATCATTTGTCCAGGTTTTGAGAATCTGTGTCTGAGATTTTGTCTCCACTTCAGTAACGATGTTGACGTGATGTTGGGTTAGGGTTAGGGTTAGAGAATGACACGTTAACCCTCACGTCAAACCGTCAGCCTCAAACCTGTGAGTTCACCTGCTGGTGGGGTCAAGTTCACAACCCTTTGGCACCAAAAACCAGCTGCTCCAGAGTTTGTCTGTGTGCGAGTGCTGTTTTCAATCAGCGTTCGATTTATCTGGACTAAAAAGTGCAGGTGTGAAAGCAGCTTTAATCATGAGAACGTAACCAAGGTGACTAAACGTAGTATGAGAAGGAGCTGACAAACAGCTCTGTACGAAGATGTGTTGATGTTGTTTTCCAGTCTGTGGTTCAGAGCTGCTTCAGTCAGACAGCAACAGGAACAGACGTTCACAGAGGAGGAAACGTTGTTGAGTGAATCTGTGACTGAAGCCTGGGAGCGAAAATGTAAATGTGTTTGGATTATGAATCATAATTATGAGTTTTCAGGAAACACTGGAGTTTTCCTGGAGGTTGGAGCTGTGTGTGTGTGTGTGTGTGTGTGTGTTCTTTGAGCCTGAAGATGTGGCGTCTCTGTTGTCTCTTCTTCTGTGTTGTGAGATGAAAACCTTCCATCCTCGAAACACATTTTTAGAAACAAAGGAAACCTGCAGTGTTTTATGGGAAACCAGGTGCACTGTGGGAGTTTTTATCCAAATGATCCGTGCGAGGCTTCGTTGTCAAGATTAAAATGACGGCTGTTTGGAGCGAGTTGTGTTCTGGTCCAGGTTCTGCTCGGAGACACAGTCACAGTTTGTGGTGTCTCATGACTGTCGTCGTTAACTTCCTGTTCCTGTCGTTTGTTCTGAGGACAATGTTCTTGTAAGATTTTTAAGTCAGGATCGTCTGTGTCCTTCATTTCTAAAACAGTTTCATCGTCTATCATTTATTTATTCTCCCTCCATGTTCAGTTTATCTTTTCATCCACAAACTTGTTTATTTATGCTTTTAACTCTTCACTAATTCACCCACTGTGTGGAGGAACGGTCCCGGGCTGGGGGAGGGGCTGCAGTCAGTCAGTGTGGTGGGGGTGGGATGAGTGATCTGTCAAGGTCTGTATTCAATAAATATATATTATTCAATATATAAATATATTTCAATAGCACAAAAAAGGGAGAATTCACAGTCCTGACACGTTTGTTCTCCAAAAGGTTCGATTCAGTTTCCTTTTATGTGCAAACAGAAATCTGATGTTTGCATTTGGACATTTATTTATTTATCTTATGATTCTTGTTGTTGGATTTGTTTCCTGCAGCGACGCTCCTGAACCAATCATCAACCTCCAGGTCAAAAATCAACACTGAGCTGTTAAAAGCTGCAGTTCCTCTAAAGACCACTAGAGTCTGGCTCCACAGTGAGTCAGTCCCCACAGACTCCCATGTTAATGTCCAACTTTACAGCAGAAAGAAACATGTTTACAGCCTGGTACAGAAACTGTTCTGCTCTCTAGAGCTCATTTCCTCCTTCATGACACCTGTACGGCTGAATTTATACAACTCACCTGTTTACATTTTATTGTAGTTATTCTCAGTGTTCTCTCTCTCTCTCTCTCTCTCTCTCTCTCTCTCTCTCTCTCTCTCTCTCTCTCTCTCTCTCTCGTCCACAGTGAGCTGTCTGCTCTCTGTAGTTTCACTAATCATCAGGTCTGTTCTCAGCTTGACTCCCATCAGACTCTGGGTCCAGAGGATTGATGGAGGTGAGAGGTGAAGGGAAAGAAAGACACAGACTCAAAGTAGAAATCTCTTTCTAACGGCTGAGACTCTTCTCTCTTCTCGTTTTCATCTTCATCTCATATTTTATATTTTCACCCTCTCCTCTTCCTCTTTTCCACTGTTACCCAGTTTCCCCTGATATCACCTTTTCTCACTGTCTGGATTCATCCTCCATCTCCTCGTTCTCCTTCTCTTTCTTCTTCTGACCACTCCCTGTCTCCTCCTTCAGCTCTCCCCCTCCCTCCCTCCCTCGGGTATGATTATAGTATCGCCGCTTTCCCTTCAGCATGCTGGGAATGAAAAATGGATCCCTCGTTCCATCTCTTTCTCCTTTGTGTGTGTGTGCGTGTGTGTGTGCGCTCAGGCACCACAGGGAGTGGGTGGGTGAAAGAGATGAATGTCAGAGGAAAGTGTGTTGATGTCAAACTATTTCTGCTGTGTGTGTGTGTGTGTGTGTATGTGTGTGTGTAGATAGATGTGGTGGAAGTGTGTGTTGATGGAATCAGTAAATAGTTAATGAGCAGGGAGGAGAAGCGTGTTGGGGTCCCGGGAGGTGGAGATATTGATGGAGGCTCCGACGCACCGAACACATGGCAACAACAATACAGGACAATAAAAATAATCACCATCAGCTCCATATGTTCGTGTTCAGTGTGTCAGTGATGAGAACAGTTTGCAGTGTGAGTCACTTTCCTGTGAAGCCCCCACGGGTCTGAGAGCTGGAGGCACCGGCTGCTTCCACTCGTCGATACTTTCAGGTCCCTGAGTCCTGTCTCCATGTCCGGTGTCATCCCGGCGACGTCACCATATTGGTCCAGAATTAAATATCTAAACAGCAAGTGGATGTGTTACCATTACAGACGTTCATGATCCCCATAGGACGATGAAAATCAGGTTGTTATACGACAGCTGGAGCCGGAGGCGTCGTGTTCTCAGGTTGTATCTGTCCATCCGTAGGTACGCTCTTCTGTCACATTCTCGTGAAACCGATATCTCAGTGACGCCTTGAGGGAACTTCTTTAAATCTGGCACAAACATTCATTTGGACTTAAAGATGAACTGATGAGATTTTGGTGGTCAAAGGTCAACTTCACTATGACATCATAATGTTATGCAAAAACACCTCTGGCTATATTCAACTCGGGAAGGGGAGATTGTGACGATATTTCCTACAACTTGGTTGGTTGGCAGAGGCATAAGACTGCAATTTTAATTAACCTCATTAACGTCCACATGATGTTTCTCTATAATAAAGACATATGATGAGTGAAATAATCAGTCGACTCCATGACTGAGTGTTTCCACCTTGAACCAATCACAGTCTCATAAAAACAGATTCAGACAGTCAGGGATTCATACATCATAGAACCTGAGGAACCAATCCTGTCAACTTGTGAGGATGGGGGGGCGGGGCTAAATACACCTGAAACCTTGTCAGTACAGAGAGCCAGAGTTAGCATTAGCACAACCACTAACACTGTGTCAGCCACTGCCAGTTACAAGCTAACAAACAACATGAACAAATAAAAGATGCTAACTACGCTAACGGTTCTGATCCGTCTGCTAGTCTCTGATTCTGGTCTCAATAGACTCCTCATCTGAGTCTGGGTCTGACTGAGGCTCCAACATGAGGCTGAGTCTCTGATGTTTCCTCCTCTAACATCTTCATCCTCTCTGCTCTGTCACCTGGACACCTGGAGCCAGCAGGTGGTGGGCGGGGCCAAGGCCTGATCTAGGGGTGGATCATGAGAAACAAAATATGAATCATAGCAGAGTATCCTTACAGAGTTTAAAACATGTCTGAAGAGGAACTTTTACAACTTCAGTGATCTGAGATTAAACTTTTTCACTTAATTTTACAGAATATATCTGAAAAACTAAAGATTTAATTCATATTATTAACTGTTACAATGTCTATGAAACAGCTCATATTGTGCACTTCACAGGTGAAATCAGGTTGGATGGTGGGTCCAGGTGGGCAGGGCTTGGGGCATGGCTGAGGGCGGTGACTGTTTTGTTGTGACATCACAAAGTTCCAGAAGTCCTGACAGCTCATTTTAAGGCTCCGTTTTTGAATATAATATATAATATTTAATATAGAACCTAGACCTGCTTTATAGTGAACAAACACATGGACATCTGCCTTTATATGGAGCTTTAAACATATTGGCACTGATGCTTAATGAGCTGTTAATGAAGAAAATGTTTACTGGTTCATTAACATATTTAATTTCATTCCATAAATTAGAGCTCACTCCACAGATCCTCTGAGGTCTGGAGCATAATGAAAGCAGGGAGTGATGAAACATAACAATCAATATTCCTCCAGTAATGAAGGGTAATGAAGTCTCAGCTCAAGTGTCCGTAATTTAAAACTCAAGACAAACTGTTGACTAACCTCTTGGTCAGTACAACTGTTGAGGCCGTCTGTGGTGACAACCTGTTGGAAATGATCAATAATCCATCGTCACTGGAATAAAACACGAGAGGCCCCTGAGTGAGATTCGTCCTGTCCATCCAAACACACAGACACAAACACACAGACACACAGCTCCATTAGGAGGAAGTCTGATACCAGCTCTCCTCTCCTATGGGAGACAGCAGCGTTATGTCCAACAAAAGAGGACAGTCAGCTCCTTTCTTCCGTTCCGTTATTCATTTCACACTTCACTTAGCTGTGATTTCTGACGGGCTAATGTGCTGGAGCCCAGTCAGGACACTTATTGTTTCCATGCCCGTAACCCACCCACACACACACACACACACACACACACACACACACACACACACACACACACACACACCGGTATAATGAGCCAGAGCTCAGCAGGGAGCTGAGGAACATTGTAATTATCATGCACAGGCAAAAACTCACACAATCCACACACACAAACAAACACAATGACACTGGTGTACTGCATATCCAAACCTGACAGTGCCATCCATCTATCTGCCAGCCCATTATCTGCACACAGATGTGCAACGTTACAACCACAGCCACGAACAGAGAGTGAACATCAAGGCGATTACCACCAATTAAAGCTGAGATGGAGCCGGCTGTAAAACACAACATTATGTTCAATTAAAAATGACACAAAACATCAGATTTGAACCATTTCAGTTACACATTTAATGTATATGTTGTGTAATGTGTTTGTTGAATTAATAAGCTTTATAAAGTGTTGCTGGATACAATATTTTTACAGGATCATACATCATGTAAAAAGTGATCTGAGATTTACTTCCTCTGTTCAAAGACCCTGTGAGTGTTTCCTTCATGCACCATACTTTAAATAAACTGCTGACACAAGCAGCAAACGTGGTCCTCTTCCAGTATAAAGAGTTAAATCTATTTTATATGCAGGGTTGGGTTTAATTTTTTAAAAGAAAGATAGAACTTGGTTGTTAAAATGGAATATCTGTATGTATATTAAACTTCATATATAAAATATATTTACATATGAAATAAAAACATATATATCAAAACTATAAATTAAATTGAATTGATTTCATATACTGACATATATGTCTAGTCCATACAAATATGTATGTAAGCTTATATTGTAGACATATATTGTTGCCTGTTAGTATATAAAGTCTGACACCAATTTCTCAGAATGGGAAGAAAGACATGTTTGAAGTTAATAAGAAGCATATAAAGTATATAGTTTATATATATGTTATTTTAATAAATTTGCATGTGTGAATTAAATATATGTTGTTAACAAATGTGGTGGCAACATGTTATAGCATATAAAAATACAAACACAAATTTCATATATATCAGCAGAGGAGGAAATCTCAAGACACACACACTGACAGCCTCATTTACAAACAGTGGAAGTATCGAGGGTCCAGTTGTTTACAGGAGGAGACGAGATCTAACAGATGTGCTGGTCTGACCCTGCAGATGTTTGTGGCCCAAACAAAAGTTTTCCAGAGACATCATGGGATGGTTTTTATTAGAGGAACTGCAGTCACCAGAGTCAAGACGAGACCAGAGGAACCGAGTGGAGCAGTTCTCCATAACCACAAACTGAATGCACACACACACACACACACACACGATTGTGGAAATTCCAGCCGAGCTGTTTAATTGCAGATGAAACACGCACAATCACTGACCGGTTCACAACAGGCCTGATAGATGATTGTGGTTATTGAGTGGGTATTGACTTGTGAAGCCATTATGTTCACCGACACACACACACACACACACACACACACACACACACACACACACACACACACACACAGCCAGTCAACCTGCAGAGGCCATGTAATGCATAACAATCAGCCCTGAAACAAAGGCAGGGAGGAGGAGAGGTGTGTTCAACAGAGCTGTGTGTTTGTGTGCATCTATTCAAGCATTCATGGGCTGATGTGTGTGTGCGTGTGTGTGTGTGTGTGTGTATGCGCGTCTCACCTGGAGGTAGCAGGTTAGCATGTGCGCTCAGAGGCCTTCTGCTTGTGTCTTCAGGCATTAGTGAGACGAGTGTGTGTCTGCAGACATTAACTTGACGTGTGATGATTCCAGCCTGCTAGAAAACCTAATAACAAAGACACACAGTATTTTTATCATTATTACAGCACACATACACACCCACACACACACACATACTGACGCACATGTTCAGCAGAAACACCGAACATTCCCATAAATAATTACCTGCATGTTCATTTCCGAGCAGGTGTTTCTTTTCACACCGGCCCCAGAGTGACGCCGCGGCTCACTCTGTTCTGCTTCCAGCTATATTACTTATGTTAATGTGTGTCGCTGGTGGCTCATTGTATGTGAGCTCGTTATGAGCTGCTGATTGAGGTGGGAGCGACCCGGGGGCCAGAGACTTCCCAGTAAATTAGCATCTGTTCTGCCTTTAGTGTGCACCCCTGAGCAAAACACTCTGACGGGCCCTTAATGTGCTCGTCACATGTAGCACCGAGGTCTGAGTGAGGGGAGAGTTGAAAATGGTGGATGTTAATTAGACCAATGAAGAAGAATTTATAATGTTTTTGGCCACTACAGGGGACAGTCCTATTCAGTCTGGTGCACACAGTACAGAGCAACACTATCGTCCCACTGGTGTTTGTATCCGTGAGTCTCAGTCCGGTGTTCCCGCTCTTTTAGCCCTGTGTTTGGTCTCCACCAGCTCCTGAACTTAAGGTTTCCTTAGAATAACAATTGTTGCACAAAACACCCTTAAGTCTTCTCCTTAAGATGTGCACTTAAGTATTTAAGGTTTTCTCGGTCTACACTTAAGCGATCACTTAAAACGACTTAAACTGTTGCACAAAACACCTTAGTGACCAAAGTAAGGGAAAAAACTAAAGTTGCCTCTGACTTAATTTCAACATGACTGAGTTTATAGTGATAAATCAAGAAAATGAAGGCGTCCCAAGAGGAGTGGGAGAACCCAATGAAAACCCTTAACAATGAAGAACTGGGGCCAGTTGCACAAAACACCCTAAATTAAGATTTTCCTTAAAATCTGAGTTAAGGTTTCCTTCCTTTGCACAAAAGACCCTTAAGTCTCCTCCTTAATCATAAGACTAGAGTCTTAGAAATGCAGTCTTAGGACTGTGGTCCCTGTCTCCCCAGCTGCTGAATGCTGCTCTCTGACGGTGTCGGTCTGCTGTTTGCTGCTGAGCAGGTGGTGGACATCATTTTCATCAGAGTTTGTTTTAATGAAAACCAATAATATGTTTCTGCAGTACAGGAGTATGCAGTTTCAGGCCAACACAGGCTTATAAGTGAAAACCTCTCTGTATAGTGACCATGTCTGGAGCCTTTAAAAAGCCGTTTCTATTGAATTAAAACCCACATTTGGAGATATAATCTATAAATAAGACTCAGTAAGTCCACTGACAGAAATGTCATATATGACGTATATGTCCCTGTGTCAGGAGTGATGTTACCATGTATGTCACCTTTCACACATCACATTTATACATCCTCTGGATATATGAAGATAAAGGTTTATAAAATATATGAAATACCCATACTTTGTATATCGTCATATATTAAAAAAATACTTATTTGATACATTTTTATGCAACATTACATTGCATTAATTTATATAGGGAAGTTTATTAGATATAAAAATTCTATATGCTTATATGGACATATATTTATGGAACATGTCTACAATATAAGAATACATACAAAACATACATATTTGTATGGGCTAGAGATACAAGTCATTACATGAAACTGAAATTTGTAATAGGTCTCATATAAAATTGTTACTTATATTTGTTTTTTATATCTTCGTATATTTCAGAATGTGGAAATTCAGTATATGTAGGTGAATATATTGAATTTCCATACAGGTACACTGTTCTCTTGTGTGATTTCCTGCTCCTCTTGCTCAGTGACATCATCTGTCTCTGTCTCCCTCTGTCTCTCATTAGCAGAAAGGCTGGACTAACTCCCTGCGGCCGATGGACAGACATGGAAACATAAAGGTAGGACACACACAGAAGTTACCATCCATCAGCTTCCAGTGATCCTCCTGCATGAGTGACTTCTCTGTCCTACGTCTCTCCATCCGCCTCCTATCAGTCATCTTTAATAAGGTCCCACTTCCCGTAAAGCTGATGATAGATGGAGAATATTTCCTCCCACACTGTCGCCTGTTCGGCCTTTAATCACTGATTTATGTGAGGACAGATTGATGAGTGTGCACACTTGTTTTGAGGAACATCCAGCTTCTCTTTCATAGATTCACACCTACATGACTTTGCTCCCTGACCAAAGTACATCACACTTTTTCTCACGTTTACACCTCAGCCAATAGAAAGACATCGTCAGATTCTGACATCGGTGTTAAGCATCTATGAGTCTACGCTGGAAAATAAAGTAGATTCAAGTTTTTTTTGTCTGAATACAAACTTTTTTGATTGTGCTGTTGTGGATGGTGGTGAAACACACACACATTAAACATTGTTTAATTCATAATAATACATTTCCTTCAAATTCACCTTTCCTTTGCAAAACAAACCAAGTTTCATTTGGGATGTTAATGAAGCAGAAGCTGATGTTTAAGTTCTGTTGTTGTGCTTCAGTGTGAGTGACACCAGTTAAATTCACCAGTCTCATTTAAAGAAGTGATGGGTGTTTCTATGGCAACCATGTCTTCTCTTGGCTCTTCCCCTGAAAACATATGACCTGTTAAATATCCAGGTTTACATACAGGAGCTTTACAAGGAGCCAGTCGACCTCAGAAAACTTGAAACTTCAATAAAGATTTTGAATTAACTTCATTTCTTGAGTTCAGGTTTTGAGTTAAACTACATTAGAATTTTTACTTCTATTACTTTACTCCAGGTTAGAGTCACATATTAGTTTACATCATCACAACTCATAAGTTTTACTTCTGTTTATTTATTTACTTTTATTTAATATTTTGTTAAACAAATGTATTCTTATTTACTTCTAAGTTAGAAATTGATTCAATTCCTTTTAATTACTATTTTATAATTTACTGTGTCGACCTTTTACTGTACAACTCAATAAACCCACAGTCATGTGGATCCTTAACTTCATCAAGGTTCGTTTGTAAACTTCAAACATGAAGAAAAGTTTCATTCATGTGTCTCAGGCCTCTGAACAGACAATTCACTGCACCTCAAAAATGAATCCCTTGTAAACAAACAACCCTGAGTGCAGGGGATTATGGGTAGAAACAAACAGATGTACTCGCTCATGGACACAACCAAAAGAAATCAGGGCTGTTTATGTTTGTTGGAATGATCCTAACTGGTATTAACACTGTGCAAGAGCCGAAATTACTGTCAGGTTTGTTCTATAGTTACAGTTTGTTTGGATAAATGTCAAGTTTTCGGACCCTGGCAGATCCATGGATCCCAGTCTGGAAACAAATGGAGGATTCCTGTTTCCCACATTTCAGCAACTTCCCAGAACAAAACTGTGTTTGAACCTCAAAGCATTTCAGGAACAAGCTGATAGACACTGATTTATTTCCTCAAACCAGAGACACCACAGGAGGTCTGAATTATGCAGTCACATTAATTCATTATCAGTCAGCCTTTGACCTTGGTCTCTTTTTTATTTAAATCGGTTTAACCTTTAGTTTTTTAATCATATTCCTCAGATGCTCGATTTCTAAATTCTGGTTTGATTTATTAATCGTCATTATTCCTAATTCTTTCACTCCTCATTTATCTGTGCACTTGGCTGCAGCTAAAATATTAGTCATAGTTCCTTTGGTGCTCATGTTAAATCACTGTTAAAACACCACTGGCCTTGCAATGTAATTTTCAAGGGATGTGGATGTTAAATGTTCTTTCTGTCCAACACTTCAGCCTCTGCTTCTGTCTTCAACCTAACAGATTTGTGTGGATTCTCTGCTGATGCTCATGTTCTCCTGATTTTTTCTCAATCATCACCTTCTAGACTAAATTTCCAATTGTGCACAAGAAACAGCTAAATCTAATTTCCAGATTTAAGATTTACTGAATCATGCTCCTCAGATGATGAACTCTCTGTCACTGTCATAAGAGGTAAAACCGGGCCCTGATATTTTGCAGTTTTACTACTATAAACCCCCTGAAACCCGACTACAGACACTCTGCAGTGCACTGCTGATTCGTACCGTTGCAGAGTTGAGAGGCAGCGAGAGAAGATCAGCCCCTGGCTCCTGTCGCACCCCCACATAGCCAACCAATCACCGCATTAAGTTTGACAAAGCCTCTCCTGCGGGGGGGCTGTGTTTACTGGCCCCTTAAGGACTGATCCTGTCAGGTGTGACAGGTGTGTTGTGGATATTACACCAGAGAAGTTCAGAAAAAGCCACGATTGCCAGTCGCCACCACTGAGCCGAGTCACAGCACACAACAGTTTCCTATTATGAGAACACAGTGAGGAGCCAGTCAGTGTGCGCTTCATGCAATTTCATCAAAACTGCAACATGTCGCACAACTGTGCCGGTGGTCGCCGCACGGTGCACTGAGGGAGAGAGAGAGGTCTCTGCACACACGACCTGCGTGTCGTTAATGTTACACCCATTAAAATCAGAACAAGCAAAACCGCCGTTGTCATCACAACGACAGGAAGTCCATCACATGACTGTTCTCACTCATGTCTCAGTCACAGCTTTAAAGACATCAGATGATATCACTGTGCATCTGTGCTGTATGTACGGTGGCCCTGAGAGCTCAACACACTGCAGCTGAAGAAAACACACGAATAGACAAAACACACACACATTCAGGAAAGAGCTTCAGTTTGACAACACGTGCTGCAAATACTAACAATTACAGAAACATTATAATAACCCCGTCTCCTTTGGTTTTGCTGTACCAGAGGATCTCACTGTGTCCTGGCTCACAGGGAAGGGCCAGCTGAAGAACAGCTTTAAATGAATTTTAGAAATCAATTCTAAAATATACGATACTTAGACCAGGATGATTTCTAAGTATTTCAGACTGTAGAGTTCAGTCCTGAGCTGCAGCATTTTGAACTGACTATAGAGGGTGGACTGATTTAAAAAAATAAAAGACTTACAGCTATAATTCTCAAATGATAAAAACAAGAATGCAAAATTTTCCTCCCCTTATTATCAAAACTGAAATGTGCTGCAAGTAGCACAACTTCAGAAGTCACAAAGCATTGAACAAGTATGACCCAGCTGTATATTTTCTTGTGTTGTGAGCATTTGCAGAGTTTTGAGCCACCTTACCTTCTCAGGGCCACCGTATGTTTGCTGCAGTCAGAGCTCAGCCTCTGGATCTTCAGAAATCACATTTATTCTTTACTTCCTCTGCCTGTATAGAAATTATAAATCTATATACAACATCCTTTAAATCCCCTCCTGTCATAAGGTCAGAGGACGGAGACCCTCCCAGCTGCCACTAGACAGACCACAAAGCTCCCAGGAGCCTTTGCACCAACCCGGATCTGTCCGCAAGAGTCACAGGAGGAAAGGTAAACCTCAGCCCACCACCTGACAGATACATGTGTGAGCATGTGTTTGATTTTCCAGTTGCTCCTTTCATCTGCGTCTCGGAAGTTTTGAGCTGCTGCCAGACGGGAATCCTCTTTTTTTCCCTTCTCATCTTTTAGTATCATCTCTTTCCATCACTTCCCACAGTCTTTACTTGTTACATCTCCTCTAATCTTTTCATCGGATTTCTCTTCAAACTCTTCTCTTGTCATATTTTTCTCATCTTTCATCTTTTTCCCTCCCAACACTACCTCTCATCTTCTTTTCCCACCATCCTCCTACATACAAAATCATTTTGTGTTATCACTTGACTTTTACCATCTTTTCTGATGTTAGTGCAGCGTTTTATCATTTCCTCTCATCTGTCTCACACCACCTGTCTCCTTTCCTAACTCGTATTTTTTATCCTTCATTCAAGCAAACAGTTGCCGTGATAAAAACACACATGGTTTAGAGCCTCTATTTTGGTTTACTATGCTTTATGAGGTCTCTAATTATATATTTTGCATAACTCATTCTCTTGATTTCACCCAGTTCAGCTCTCCAGGATGATCTTGAAATACATTTAATATATTTTTTAAATAAAAATTAAGAGTAAGTAAGTCCATGTAATACTGGAATCCCAGTGTGATATTCTATTGGGCAAATATTTAGGGCAAAAAGTTGAAGTCTGACCATCAGAGCTGCAGTGAAGCAGAGATCCGTCTGTCGTTTGGGCTTCAGCTGAAAAAAAAAGAGGCAAATCAGATATTTCTGCTGAGGTGTGAGGTGACTGTACCTTTAGTTCACAGGAGCGGGTGACAGTGAAATGTGACCACTCAAACCAATGTGAACATGTTTTCTCCACAGCCTGAGGCTCATAGATGGATAATGAGAGAACAGGATGGATAAAAGTCTGATCTCAGCTTCACTGGAGACTTTATATTTTACAGCCACCAGCAGATTGAAAAGTTTTCTTTTCTGTCTGTTAATCTCAACCCCCTCCACCCCTCAGGTACATTAGTGTGCAGCATCAATGGGACCGGCAGCACCTCCATCTCCTCTGTTGCCATGGTGGCGATCCCCGACTGCGTCGACAACGCCACGCAGACGGACATCAGCTTCCAGAACATCATGACGATGGGGAGGAACAGAGGCCATCATCACCACCACCACGGCCGAGGAGGCGGCTCCTCCCCTCCACCTCCTCCCCCATCTCCTCCCTTCCCTCACCTCATGGGACCGTACGGGATCAATGAGTTGTACGTCCTCACCTGCTGTTTCTTTTTGTGGATGTTGAATAAGACTGTGATTGATTTTTCTTCCCCCCCCTCCAGCTGCGTATTTGAGTACAATGACCCCAACGACTACTTTGACGTCTCCAATCATGAGGTGGACCGGCAGGACGACCTGGAGTACGAGGTGAGAACCCTCCTGCTGCATTCCCATAAACCAAGCGTCCCCAACGATGAAAAATATCAGGCAGTTTTTCATCCAGTGAGACGGTTGCTCTCAACCCTTTTTCAAGTACTGCCCCCACTGTAATGAGCTTAACTGCCTCAACGCCCCCTCCTCAAGAGAGAGGAGCTGCACATCTGTGACTCTGCATAAAGAAGATGAACAAAGCCACATGTCTGATATGAGTCACGCAGCCTGATGAACAGATCTGTAATATAAACAGAGCAGAGCAGCCTTGAGTCCTGTAAATGTAGTTAGTTGAGAAGCTGTTGTCATGATGTGAAGACAAGAGAGAGTGCGACACCAATCATCGACTCAGTAAGGAACAAAATAACCAAACAAATTCTACAGCACAGGCTGCCTGAACATGTGATGTCTCAACAGAGCAGATGGGATTTTCCACACTGTCTGTGCAGGGGATGAGTTTCTCTCTTCATGTCAGTGACAAAGCTTCTGCTGCTGCTGACCTGCTGCTTTCACCGGGCCTGGAGCAGCACGGGAGGATTCCCGGTGGGTCGGGCTGGTTGTTGACCTGCAATCCAGACAGCAAAATAAATCCGGCCCATACTTGGGCCACACACTTGCTTCTTCTTGCCCAGTACACGTCCAGTTTCCTCGGCCCAATATACAGCACGATTGCAAGATGCTACTTCCACATCTGGACCAATTCTGGCACACACACAGAAAATCTTCCAGCTGTCTCTTAATACCAGAGGATAACAGCTGGATTTTGCCCAGATGTGGAAGTATATGAGCCAGATTCTGGCCAAGGATGCAGGCAGATGTTGGGCCAGAAGTTTCATTTTGCTATCTGGGAAAAAGCTGGTGACAGTTGTTAAACACAATAATTTTATAAACAGATCACTCAGGCTGTGGAGTGAGGCTCTTTAAACAAACTCTGATGATTTTTATGAACCTGCTGCTCAATGGATGTTTTTGGTTTCCGGCTCCAGTTTGAATAAAAACTCTAGAGACTGTTGAGTGAAAATCCAGGAGCTTCAGAAACACTGAAACCAGCCCGTCTGACACGTCACATTTTTTCCTCACATCTGCAGAATTTTGGGGAAGTGGTCCTGAACTGGTTTGGGCCCTGGCTCGAACTCTTTAAAAAGCAAGGGTGATTTTTAAGGAAGCAAAATGTCTTTAAAATGCAGACACAACAGCAACAGGTTTTTTCCTTCAGCTACACAGAAGTAATCAACAAATGTTCCATGACGACGGTTTGGCTTTAAGGCCTTTTAACCTCTTTAGTTTAGGGTTCAGTGCTTCAGGGCAACTTGTCACTGTTACTGAGAAAGAAAAAAACCTTGAGTTTGGAGAGGAGGAAGACAAAATGAATAAAGAAAGGAAAGGAAGGTTAGAGGTATGAGAGGGAGGGGAAAGCAAAATATGGGATTTAGGAGGATGAGTGAGGAAGGAAAGAAGGGAACAACAGCATGAGGAGATGAATAATTGAATATAAAGATTCATGAAGAGGGAGAAAGGAAATGGAGGGAGGATAAGAGGGCAGAGGGAAGGAAACAGAGCAAGGAATCCATGAAATGAGAACTGGAGGAGGACGGAGAGTGGCAGAGAAAAGGTTAATGAAGATACAGTATTTCTGGTGATGCTGTAAAAATAATCCACAGTCCTCAGAAATGTTACTGTTTGGTGGAGAACATCAGGGTGAGTGATGGTCAGACTGGTTTTCAGTTCAGTTAATAAAACGTCTAATGGACTTTGTCTTTTTCCGCTCGGTTGGTTCGCTGCTGTTTCCTGAGACAAACGGCAGTTTGGTCATTAAAGAAGCCAGCCCCCCCCCCAATCTCCATCATTGTTATATCCACATAAATTACTTCCTTGTTCTTTGAGTTACATCCTTCATCTCCTCCTTAAATCACTTCCTCCTCTCTGCCTCTTCACTCTGTTGATGCCTCCATCTAAAACCAGATCAGGGCAGTTGCTCTGTAATTAGTTGATACTGGTTTTTGGTGGTTGTAACGAGTCTTTGATGGTGTTGGAGAATCTCAGCTTGTTTTCGATGGTTGAAGGTATTCGGTGGTCTTTGAGGGGGTAGTCTATGGGTTCTAATCTAATACGATCATAACCTTTGATGGTCAGAGCTGGACTTTGGTCTAAGATCATCTTTGATGGTCTAAGAGACTGTGCTATGATCGAAGATGGTCTGTTCTAGGAAGTGGTTGGTTTTATAGTTTTAGGGTTAGATCTGATCTGCTCTGATCTTTGATCCAAGCTCATTGTCAGTGATCAGTGAGACTGTTGGATCATCTCTAAAGTTCTTTATGTAGCGTTTAGCGATACAGCGTTTATCCAGTGCATGGTGCCGACTCATTAGCTGTTAGCTTCAGCTTTCATGAAGTTTGACAATGGCAACGTCCCTGACGACCAATAGCAAAACTGTTGACAGGGCTGAACAGAGAGCCTGAGAAAGTCGACCTAAAGACCATCACAAACCAATCAATCACTCCCCCTTCCCCTCGTCCTGCAGGAGGTGGAGCTGTACAAGTCCAGCCAGCAGGAGAAGTTGGGTCTGACGGTCTGCTACAGGACGGACGACGAGGAGGATCTGGGGATCTATGTTGGAGAGGTGACGACACGAAGCATTGATCTACTCTTCATCCCTTCTGTCAACTCAACTGATTTATTTATATAGGAGAAATATATAAAGCCATGATTCATTAAGTCGGCTCACATGGTGTTACTCCTTCATTCAGATATTTATTTATTGCATCCATCCTTTAAATCATTTATCCAATCAATTATTCACTTTCTTTCCATTTGTTCACCCAATTTATACTGATTTACTCATTATTATTCAATCATCTGTTCCATAATTCATGAAGTCATTTATTTTTCTGTTCATTGTCCTTTAATTCCTTTCTTTCTCTCTCTCCATCTCACCTCAGGTGAATCCAAACAGCATCGCAGCAAAGAACGGACGCATCAGAGAAGGAGACCGAATACTACAGGTACACAAACACAGGTTTAGACTCTGGTTAATCCGTCCGGAGCAGCTGTGCAACCTCTACAGATGATTTAAAAAGTAAAGGTCCTGCAAGTCCTACGCAAGTGAAAGTACAGACATATTATCCAACGTATCCATTAATCCTGAAAGTTGACCTTCAGGTCAGTTAAATACAAACTCGTCCTCTGACAGATTGTCTGGTGCCATGAGGCTTAGAAATAGATTCAAATCAAACTATGTAAATTTATACCTGACACCCCTGGGACAGTCTGGTCCAATCAGAGAGAGCTGTCAGCAGCCCAGTTACTGCCGTCCTAAAAATAGACTGAGAGAGAAGGAGGGCTGGGGGGGGAGGGGGGACAATGCTGTCACCTGTTACCACCACACTGTTGGGCTGCTAGTCACTCTGTAGAGAGTGTCACATTTTCATCATGTAAAGATGCTTCCTCTCTGTCTGTTGTGACAGTGACTCAGCTCCACCTGAGGAAAACACTGCTGTGCTCCAAACTTTGACGTCTTTTAATGAGCTGGTGAGACAGGAAGCATGATCCAGGAAGTTCAGATTGAGGAACAGATCCATCAGTTCGGAGGTTTGAAGCTGCATTGCTCTGTGGCAAAAGATAAACTAAGTTCATCTTTTTTGCCGGGGCCCTCTCTGTTGGGTGTGTCCACACAGTGGTCTCACTGAAATGAATTAGGGGTCTGTGTTTTTAACACAGTGTTAGTGTTGGACTCAACACAAAGTAAAAGTGAGTAAGGACCAGACTCCAACCTCTGAGGCTGAAACATGAAGCTCCAACAGTGAAGAGCTGAGAGCTGCAGTTCCTCTAATGACCACTAGAGTCTGGCTCCAGCAGTGAGTCAGTCCCACAGACTCCCATGTTCAAATGTCCAACTTTACAGCAGAAAGAAACATGTTTACAGCCTGGTACAGAAACTGTTCTGGTCTCTAGAGATTATTTCCTCCTTCATGACAACTGTACAGGGGGTGAATTTTTATATTTATTTTATTAAAGTTCTGCATAATTGAGGCCATGTTTCTTCGAGTGACTTGCCATAAACTGGCATGCACCAATGTCTTGGCTCCACCCACACCCCACGTTTTTGCCTATTTTTGAATTAGCTGGGAGTTAGGCGGAGTCTGGCACTGGCAAGATGCACTGTGATTTGATGAAATGTCACACGGCATAAAGAAACTACAGATACTAACATTTTTTTCTACTGTAAATTGTATTAAAAACTGGTATGCGAGTTCTTATTTTGTGAATACAACTGTCTGGACACACTTGCTTTGATAAAAGTAACTGTAGGTCATTGATAGTACAGCACATCATACTATTACAGTACTAACAAGTTTTTTTCTGTATGTAATTCCTTAAAGTTTATCATTTGGTACTAAAGAACTGGCTTTGTGTTGTAATTAATAGTCAAGCTTTACAAAGCACCAGGCATCAGAGGAGGAGGCGTCAGTGGGAGTTTAATTGGGAGCTTAACCTTTTCTACATCTTGTTAAAACAGTGTTTTTGTTCTGCTCTTCAGTCAGACCCACGTGTGTTGACTTGTTTCTATCAGAGACTTGACTGTGAAAAATGAGCGTGAATAAATTTATCTCCCTGACATTTCTTCTCTCATTATCCTCTGTCCCCGCAACTGACGCCCTCCTGAAAACAATGTCGGGGAAAAAGGTGAAGCTGGAATGTGATAAGAATAGACCAGTAGCACCTGGCATCGCCATGGTTACCTGGCAGCGGACCAGTGATGTCAGCACCAGTTCCCATGACAGCCGTCACCACAGAGATTAAAGGCCTTTTAGACAGATGTGGTGTCTCCCTGCAAGCTGGGGGAACATACCTGTCAATACAGCCGCAAACCTGTGACATGGTTCATCTTTGTTTTATAGTTTTCAAGTCATATTTTTTATTCTGCCAGTAGAAAAACTTCTGCTTCTGCTTCAAGATCATTTTCCATTTTTGTATTTTAACAGAAAATACGAGTGAATGGAACCGACTGAGGGAGGGAGGAAAATATCAACAGTGTTTTTGTTAAATGTGAAAAATATTGTGATTCCCATCTAGATTAATGGAGTGGATATTCAGAACAGAGAGGAGGCAGTGGCCATTTTGACCAGAGAGGACAGCATCAACTTCTCCCTGCTGCTGGCCCGGCCTGACATTGAGGTAACACAACACAACACCACACCTGAAGCACTGTCCTCATTCAATGCTCAAGGTTTACAAAGTGCAGAAACCAATAAACCAAAGTTATAGATGAACTTTACTGGTGAAACTAACGTCTATTACAGGAGAAGCATGAACTGTACAGGTCTAAAGAAATTAGAAAAGTTTTAAATTGCATTCAATCTTGTGTAACCAGTGGAAAAGGTTTAGTCTTGTATTAATGGATTTGACACAGTTGACAAAGGTTAGACCTTCTTGTACAAAACTGGTCTGTATCTAGGACAGAGACTAGCTGGAGTTGATCGGTTCAAAAAGGACGTGGAGTTCCTCAAAGCTCCGTTCTCAGGCCTCTTCTGTTCGTCTACATGTTCCCACAAGGAGATCCGATTATGGAAAACAACAAACAAACTGTCACCAGGAGACTTTGGTCCAGACTGAAATATCAGTGAAATGTTATACAGACATTGTATCTTGAAAACTATAAACTGTAATCACGCTGATCCTCTGACTTTTCATTAAGAGCCTTTGGGTCAGTGAGGGCTGAAACTTGGTTGTGATTGGCCACTGAGCCCAGTCCTGGATCACACATGCAGCACAGGTACACACAGAGGGCGGGTCCAAACCTTCATGGCTTTTTTGACCTTGCACTGACCCACAGATGTGGCGGCACTCCCAGTCCAACGCTGCTTCTCTGTGAGGAAAGTTCTCCTCATTTTCAGGTCCAGAAATAGTCGTCACATCTATAACTTGAGGCCCAACAGTTTCTCTCCTGTTTCATCACTCAGCTCACTGCAGCCTAGTTTACTAACCTACTTTCTCCCCGTATCACTGTGGCTGCTGCAGGTGGTCGACAGGAGAGCAAAGATTCATAAAAGCCACTGTTTATTTCGCTGTGTGGTCACAGTCCTAGTTTCCTCCAGCAGGGACGTTCACCTCCTCCTGCCTGCTTGGTGTTTGCTGCTCCATCAGTCTGTGACCAACATATATGAAGAACTAACAGTTGAATTGGAAGAAAATTGAATTTCCTGCTTCAAATATTGACTGATTTTTCTTCCCCCTGGCAGCTCTGCCATCAGCCCAAAGTTTTCCAGATTCTTGGATCTTTCAACCCAGCAGCTGTAAAACACACACTTTTTGCTAAACATATTAAAACTCTGAATAGGAAGAAAGCCCCCCCCCCCCCTCCCAAATAAAGACTGGAATTACAAAATCTTTTCCTACTCAAATACACTTTTAAAACAGGGGAATGAGAAATAAATTCATCTCTCAAATAAAAGCCAGTTAAGCCTGTTATTAAAGTCCTCCACACAGCTGAGGTTAATAAAGGCACCGCTCACTATTTACTGAGATTGACAGTAGGTTATAAATGGCAATTTTTATTAAAACTTATTGCAACTTAATACTCCATAACGATTGGTAGGTAGGTACAAAGAATGTGTCTTAGTGTTTCCTCACAAACTGCAACATAGACAAATAAGAATAAAAATAGAGCCAAAGAAAGGTGATAATAATAATTCATAATGAAATATGAATATGTGAGGTGAGCTGGTCCTGAACCAGTGTATTCATCACTCCGATCGGTATAGATTTACACATCAAGCACAGATATCCAACATCTAGTGAATTAACTAAACCATCATAATTTAAATAATAACACTCATCTTATTATAAAGTCAATGAATTGAAATCACTGCACTGGATCTTTAACAGTCTGAAACCTGCAGCACCACATTGCCCACCATCACTCATGTTCACAATCAGCCTTTTTTCTTCATATCATAAACCTCAAATACAGGACGTCACTGGACATAACATTAATGGCTGCGTGTGTTATTATATACACACACACACACACACACACACACACACAGACACACACACGATAAATGTTCGTAGGATGACAGCAGCTCCCTGAGTGTATGTCCACATGTGCTGACAGAGGAGGAACTGCAACATAACATATTCATACACGTCAGTTATAACACACTCCTTCATACATATTCAGTGACGACTGTGCAGTGTGTGTGTGTGTGTGTGTGTGTGTGTGTGTGTGTGAGAGTCTGTACACTCCAACTACATGAATGAGCCGTCACTCAGTCAGTCAGTCAGTCAGTCAGTATTTAGACAACTCTGACGCTCCAGCCCGTCAGATCTACTTGTAATGGGAGAACAGGAGATGATGGATGTTTTATCGAGTAAGCAAATATCAAATCAGGGACGTGATGAGGGAGCAGCTGTGACGACAGAGGAGGAGAGAGAGAGCACAAACACCCAGATATATGTTAACTGGTATCATCCCCAGGATGGAGTCTGTCATCAAAAATAAAAGCAGAGATACAAAATATTACAAAAATGAGATCAAGTTATGAAACGTGTCCTGACTTCTGTTGCAGTGTCAGAACAATAATGTTGCTGAGTGAGGGAGGAAATAGTTGAACTTGAACAAATATGTGGTAATATCCTGCAAAATAAAACTGAATCCAGACATTAAAACATCATTAAAGTCATTATATTTCAGTTATTCTGTGATTTAGACTGGATAGTGTGATATTTATAATAGCAGACAAACAGACTGTATTTTGTATCAACCTGCTATAAAACCTGCTGAGGAGAGAACATGGGGGGAGAGGTGAAGGTATCAGATGAAGGGAGCAGAAATGATGAAGGAATGAAGGGATGATGGGTGAAGAGAGGAAAAAAGAGGAGTAGTTATTTATTTCGCCTGCTCTATTTTTTCTGTCAAGGTCAAACACACAGACAAGACATGAATCTTTAAAAATAGGTCACAATAAAATAGTTTTTTTTTAATGAAAAAAAAGAAAAAAAGCAGGTCAGTAATTCACTAAAACATCTGTTGATTTATCAAACAAACGAGGAAATTAGTTGGGGACTATTTTCAGCCGCGGATTAATCCACACTTGGCATTCTAGTGAGTATTTGGGGCAGCAGGACGGTGTGTGTGGGACTGAGTCAAAATAAACTACAGTGTGTGGTGCTCTATGTTGACAAAGAGAAAATGTAAAATATCACAAGGCTTATGTTTGACTCTAAAATTAAGTCTGAACTCTCAAACTGGCTTTTAGAAGCTGTGAGGACGACCACACGTCCTCAGGAGAACAAGAACACAAACCAACACACAGATTCATACTGAGAAACTAAGACACACCCTGTACTGTCCACAGGACACAAGACAATGCTGACTGAATACTTACAAGTCAGCAGACGCAGACACAGAGGTTGTAAACAGGAAACCACTCTGCAGTGTCAAAGCATTTTAAAGCTCCACACAGTCTAAAGGTAGATGTCCATGTGTTTGTGATTATAAAGCAGGTCTAGGTTCTATATTAATACTGTGAAAGTATCAAAGCCTCAGTCCACAGAGAAATACACACAGCCTGTATTCAGAAACTGAGCCTTAAAACCAGCCGTCAGGACTTCTGGAACTTTGTGATGTCACAACAAAGCAGTCACTGTCCTCAGCCACGCCCAAGCCCTGCCCACCTGGACCCACCATCCAACCTTGTGGGATTTGGTTTCTGTTTCCGAGTGTTTACCTGAAGTCTGCTTTATTTTTGTTGGATCAGATCCTCTCTTCTGATTGGCTGACTGACCTGTTGTTACTAGAGCTCCAGAGAGAACCTGAGAGAGGAGATGTAAAACTACAATGAGATGGTTTTTGGTTCTTAAAACCACAAATATATCTTCTGGTGGAGATCAACACTTCAGATAAAAGCTGGTGGAGCTGCTGACAGTGGACGATCCTATTAAAACACCGAACAGCTGTTCTACACCACTGCACTTACAGTACTGGAGAAATCTAACTTTTAAATCTCTACACTCACTGATGTGTGACTGTGTGAGGCTCCTGTTAGCCCCTGCTCCGCCTCTCCTTCCTCTCCAGCAGCACACAGGGATGTAGTGCGAATAAAGATCGGGACTTTTGACTCCCTTCATTGAATCTATCTGTAGATCTGAGGATCATAGACCCTGAACCTTTAGGCTTTATTTTCACTTTCACATAAATCCTCTGTGGTTCTTTCCAGAATGACAACCCTGCTGATCCAGAGGAGGACATGGAGCTGACTCTGGAGGGAGTAGATTTCCACCAAAACCCTCGAGCCTCCTCTTGCTCCCTCAACTCGTCTAACCTCTCTGGCTACTATCGCCTCCGCAGGGGAGGAGGAGGAGGAGGAGGAGGAAGAGGAAGCCTGGCCTGCACTGGAGGAGGAGGAGGTAGAGAGGGTGCAGGGGGTGATGTGAAAGTGGAAGAGGAAGAGGATGAAGAGGGAGAGGATGGAGTGAGAGGACAGAAGGAGGACAGAGACCCACCTGTCCCCCTCCCTCCTTTGCTGAGCCTGGCACCACTCCTGTCCAACAGCCAGGAGCTGGACAGCGGAGTGGGCCGGACCGACGACAGCACCCGCTACGAGGAGCTGTCAGAAGACCTGCTGGGGGACCAGACCAGTGCCTGTAACACGAACACCACCAACACACCGGGCAGCACCAGGAAGTTCAGACCGGGACCCAGCCCCAGGTAGGACAGGAGATCTGATCCAGGAGTGTCAGTGTTTCAGATTAATATCTAATACTCTCAGTTTTAGTGCACCACAGAAAACCCTCCTTGTCTCCTGTACACAGACCCAGTCCAAGACCCAGTCCTGGCCTTGGCCCAAGCACCAGGCCAATCCCCAGCCCTGGGCATGGACGAGGTGACACTACACCTCCTTTCCTCCACCTGCGAGACCTCCAGCTCAGCTCAGACTCTCTGCCCGGCCTCGACTGGACAGCTGGAGGGGGAACAGGAGGACCAGCCTACAGCCCCCACCACCATCACCACCACATGGTAGAGTATTATGAGGTCTTGATAAAGGATAAGTCTGGTGGCGACTTCTGCTAGAGCAGCTGCTGCTTGCAGCTTGGCTGGACTTGCCACTGATACAGACGGTGCAAAGGTGCTTGATGGAGCAAGTGTTTCAGCAGTGACCCAACCGGTCGAGGCAGACCCCCCCACCCTGAGCCCGGTTCTGTTGGAGGTTTCTTCCTGTTAAAGGGAGTTTTTCCTCCCCCTGTCGCCAAGTGCTGCTCTTTGTGGGAACTGTTGGGTTTTTCTCTGTAACAAAGTAAGGTCTTGACCTGACCCTGTAAGGAACCTTGAGATAATGTATGTTATGATTCGGCGCTATACAAATAAAATTGAATTGAATTGAATTGACAGGCCTGTTATCTTCAACAAATCCCACAAATTGACCCACTTCATGTTCGTGAGGTGATTTTAAAGATTTATGTCTTCAGTAGGAAGCAGTTGACTGCAGACAGAGGAGGGAAGTCAGGAAGTGTTGAGAGACGCACTAACATGTCGGGATGTGTTGACAGTAACAAAAGTGTAGTTATTCATGGAACAAACTTTTGTGTTGGATGTAATCTGTATGAACATTATAATATGTTCCAGTGAGCATGATGTCACATCGTTACTGAATTATCCAGTTTATGAGGTCGGGTGAAAATACAGCAAGGTAGCTCACGTTACATTTTACTTCCAGGTGTAACTAAACGTGTGCATTGGTATTTCAGAATTTATTTATGCCTTTCTCATTGTATCATGTAGCACTGTCAAACAGTAATGTTAGCTAGGAAGTGGTTGAATGCTAACGTTAGCTTTTGTCGAACAATATCTAACGGGTTATCAAATCAAAATATGTTGTTTTACCTTGAACTATGGCGCAGTGATTTCCTCTGTCCATTGTCTCTTTAGTTGCTGATCGATTGGGAAGCGGTTCAATGGAAATGATTTGTCAGATTCGATATTTTACAACAGTACAACATGGTGACAGAATTTGAGCTTTCCTCCTTGAGCATGACATCAGAGGAAAATGAATGAATATTATCTTTAGAGCTTGACTTATTCTTTTAAGAGCTGATATGACCTTAATCCTTTAACACCGGCGCCTCAGAATGTCCACCTGGTGAAATTACCGTAATGACACCTATATGCCTAAAGCGCAAGGTCTTAGCTTTCAGAAACCATTGGAATTTTCCGATTGCTCAAACCGTGACAGAGTTACGGTAATCCAAAGTGTGCCTGTGCAAATGTGTCGTCGACGACACACTCGTTTTTAAAGGGTTAATAACTGTACACACCCATGTGCATCTGCTCATGAGGAAAACCTTTCAGCAACTATCCACAGTGGTACACTTCAGACAATCTGTCAGTCGTCTCATAGCAACAAGAGTCGTGTCCAGTGTTTCCACTGTGTTTAGTGCTGCTGGGTAAAGAGAGAGAAACAGCTCCTGTCAGGGGGCAGAGATTCAGACTTCAGTCCCATCAGATAAGATTATCAATGTTTTCAGCTCAGAGATGAATAGGTAGAAATGATTTATCTCCACAGATAAGAATTTTAAAATGAAACAAGTATTGGGAGTTTATTGTAATATTAACGCATCCATCCATTAGCTATACAGGTCATCTTTAGAGGTGGGGCTGGAGCCAGTCCAGCTGACATCAGACGAGAGGTGGGGTTCACCCTGGACAGGTCCTCAGTCTGTCAGACAGCTGCCTGATAGAAAATCTGGCCATGGCTCAAAAACGAAATCTAGATAGATTCTAACACTTGTTATTACTATTACTTCCGTGGCCTATTGTTGGTTTCTGGCCTGACCTGACCTTTGACCCACAGCACTACCACCACCACCAGCCGCCTCTGACGATGATGATGATGATGCCAGGTCTGACAGAGGAGGAGTGCCAGCGATACCATGAGCTGCTGGAGATAAAATGCCAGTACGAGAGACGCAACGAAAAACAGCAAAGAGACACAGTGAAAAATGACCAAGAGACCAAAGACCAAGAGGAGAGAAAAGAGGCAGAAAAGGAAGGAGAAGAGGAAGCTTCTTCTTCCTCAGTAGTGGATGTGAACTGCAACGAGACTTTCAGTGAGCACGAGATGGCGCTCATCGATGAAGAGTTACGCCACCTGGAGTTCAAGTGTCGCAACATCCTCCGCGCCCAAAAGATGCAGCAGCTCAGAGAGAGATGCCTCAAAGCCTGGATGATGGAGGAAGAGACGGTGGCAGCCGGAGCGGGGCGCCCGGGCCCTCCTGAAGCAGGTAACCATGACAACACCTGACACGGGAATGTGTAACAGAGAGAAAGCCTGACATTTAGCCTTTTTAGAGTCAGTGGAAATGTGAATTACTAGCTCATGACTGAGAGGAATAGTTCAACAGGTTGTGCTTTTTGTGTCTTGTTGTCACCGTGAGTTTGACAGGCAACCATCAGAGACTTAGTGAGCTTGGGAAGAGCTGCTGGGTGGATCTTTAGCACATGAACAGAGCTACGCTAGACTTTTCCTCTTCCTTCCAGTATGTGTGCTAAGCTAAGCTAACTACCTGATGGCTACAGCCTAACATTTACCACACAGACATGAGAGTGGTGTTGATCTCCTCATCTAACTCTCAGCATGAAAAGAAATATTGAACTATTGCTAAAATTACATTAATTTACTTCTAATTTTCAGCAAATAGTTTCTAATCAGAATAATTAGGAAATGTACACTAATTACATCTTTCATTAGTTTTTCTAAAATCTTTATTCCTGGAGAGAAAAGCATGATTTATGTTTTCTCAGAGCACTTGTTGAGATCTAAACCACAGACGAGGTTACAGGACGTAAACCTCAGTCTCCGCTGTGAAAGTACAGCACTTTGGTTTCCCACCATCCACCACAAACACATGAACCCTCTCTGGCTCAAGAACCAGGTAACTCTGGATAAAGACATTTTTTATCTCAGTGAAGCCGTTTAATAAACTTATATAAAGAAAAGAACATAACACATTCTGGAGCAGAGAGAAAAGTTGGAAGTGAAAATAATCCATGTTGTAATTATGTTTTTTATATATACATATTTGGCAAAATGTATCTAGTGGAGAACAGACATAATTTTTTAAAGATACAGAAGAAACAGTATTGTTGTCTTGAGCCTTTACCTGGATATGATTACAGTGAATGGATGCTATCATTTAAGCTACCAGTCAAAATTTTCTGCAATTTCTTCATAAAAATGCTAAATGTGATGAAATATGATTTTTTTTTCTACTTGCTCTGACTTCTGATGTTTGTGAAGTTCACATATATTGCACTTGTGGCCACACCCACTCTGTGATGCTGCACCACAGTACACCTCAGTTTTAAGATGTGAAAATTTCAACCACTAGATGGCAACAAATGCAGGTTTTTCCAGTATTTTTTATCATATTTTAATGTGAGACAATGGAGAATGGATACACTTACATTTATTAACTCTCTACACATAAGAGTCAAGATTAAAAAATGTACCGCTATTGTATTAAGATAAAATTAAGGTAGCATTAAGGTAACATTAAGTTTAACCAGCGATGACATGTACGCTTGTCATCGTTCAGCCGCTGGTTATCGAGGTGGTGTTCCGCTAACGATGTGGGCTTTGTTGATAACTGGCAGACTTTCTGGGGAAGATCTGGTCTGATTAGACGGGACGGCATACATCCCACGCGGGATGGAGCTGCGCTCTTATCTAGAAACTTCACTGAATTTATTAGAAAGCCAAAGCCATGACAATCCAGAGCTGAGACCAGGAGGCAGAGTCGCAGTCCTACACTCTTCTCTGCGCCTCTTAGAGCAGTCGCTGCCATTCACCCCCTAAAAACTGTGTCTGTCCCCCGACCACCTAAATTTAAATGTAATAAATCAAAAGTGAACAGAGGAGGAGTTAGACATGAAAACCTAATAGAAATTAACACAACTGTTATTCCAGAACCAAATAACAGGAAAATTAAATGTGGATTATTGAATATCAGATCACTCTCATCTAAATCTCTACTAGTCAATGATCTGATAACTGATCATCACATTGATCTGCTCTGTCTGACTGAAACCTGGCTGCAGCAGGATGAATATGTTAGTTTAAATGAATCAACACCCCCCACTCATGTTAACGTTCATATCCCTCGAAGCACAGGCCGAGGAGGAGGGGTGGCAGCCATCTATCACTCCAATTTATTAATGAATCCAAAGCCTAAGGTTAATCATAATTCATTTGAAAGCCTTATTCTTAGTCTGTCTCACCCAAACTGGAAAACACAAAAACCAGTCCTACTAGTTACTGTATATCGTCCACCTGCCCCTGAGTCTGAGTTCTTATCTGAGTTCTCAGAGTTTTATCTGGGTTAGTTCTCAGCACAGATAAAGTTATCATGGTGGGTGATTTTAACATTCATGTAGATGTTGAAGGTGACAGCATGAGTATTGCATTTAATTCATTATTAGACTCAATTGGCTTCTCTCAGCATGTTAATGAACCCACTCACTCTTTTAACCAGACCCTTGATCTGGTTCTGACTTATGGGACTGACATTGAATATCTAACAGTTTCCCCCAGAAACCCTCTCTTATCCGACCATTTTCTGTTAACATTTGAGTTTTCAGTCATGGACTACACAGCATCTGGGGAAAAAGTCCATTACAGCAGGTGTCTGTCTGACAATACCGTTAGCAAATTTAAAGAAAGGATCCGATCAGTACTGAGCCCACTGCCATGTATCAATGCAGTAGGGAACAGCTCTCTTAACTTCACATCCACACAGGTTGATGACCTTGTTGACAGGACTGTAGCCTCACTGCGTGCAACTCTAGACACTGTGGCCCCTCTGAGGAAGAAGGTAGTGAGTCAGAGAAGGCTAGCTCCATGGCACAACTCAGAAACACGAGCTTTAAAGCAAAATTCAAGGAAACTAGAAAGAAGGTGGCGTTCTACTAACCTGGAAGAATCTCTAAAGGCTTGGAAAGACAGCCTGTTGGCGTATAAAAAAAGCCTCCGTAAAGCCAGAACATCCTATTATTCATCATTGATAGAAGAAAATAAGAACAATCCCAGGTTTCTGTTCAGCACTGTAGCCAGGCTGACAGACAGCCACAGCTCTGTTGATCCATCTATTCCTTTAGCCCTCAGTTGTAATGACTTTATGAGCTTCTTTACAAATAAAATTGTCTCTGTTAGAGAAAAAATTCACCATCTCCTCCCCACAGCTGGCTCAGATGTACTGTCCAGTTCAGCAGCCTCAGAGTCGACTGTAACTGGTTTATATTTTGACTGTTTCTCTCCTGTACATCTCTCTGAGCTCGCTTCAACAGTTTCTTCATCTAAACCATCGACTTGTCTTCTTGACCCCGTTCCAACAAGGTTGTTCAAAGAAGTTTTTCCTTTAATTGACACCTCTATATCAAGTCTGATTAACTTATCTTTATCAACTGGTTATGTACCGCAGGCTTTTAAAGTTGCAGTAATTAAACCTCTACTTAAAAAGCCTACTCTTGATCCAGATGTTTAGCCAATTATAGACCTATATCCAACCTCCCCTTTATTTCCAAAATCCTTGAGAAGGTCGTTGCAAACCAGTTATGTGATTATCTGCACAGAAATGGTTTGTTTGAAGATTTTCAGTCAGGCTTTAGAGTCCATCATAGCACAGAAACAGCTCTGGTTAAGGTTACCAATGATCTCCTCATTGCCTCAGACAATGGACTTGTCTCTATACTTGTCCTACGAGATCTTAGTGCTGCATTTGACACCATCGATCATAAGATTTTATTACAGAGACTAGAACATATGGTCGGCATCAAAGGAACCGCACTAAGCTGGTTTAAGTCATATTTGTCAGATAGACTCCAGTTTGTTCATGTTAATAATGACTCCTCTATCATCACTAAGGTCAGTCATGGAGTTCAATTCAATTCAATTCAATTTTATTTGTATAGCGCCAAATCATAATATACATTATCTCAAGGCACTTTACAGGGTAAGGTCAAGACCTTACTTTGTTACAGAATAAACCCAACAGTTCCCACAAAGAGCAAGCGCTTGGCGACAGGGGGGAGGAAAAACTCCCTTTTAACAGGAAGAAACCTCCAACAGAACCGGGCTCGGGGTGGGCGGCCGTCTGCCTCGACCGGTTGGGTTTAGGAGAAGATAGAAAGAGGGGGAGGGGGAGGAGAGGGGAGAGAAGAGAGAGAGAGAGAGACCAGGAACAACTGTGTCGGTAATGGTGTTATCAATAATAATGACAGGTAACAGTGGTTAATAGTAAAGATGAGTAGTGGTGGATCTGGGTCCTGCCGCTCCAGAGGCAGAGATACCTGCAGAATGAGGACAGAGAGAGGGAGAGAGAGGAGAAGCACAAACTACGGGAGAGAAAAAATACAAAGTTAATGGCATGAAGTTATCGAGAGAGAGAGGGGGAGAGAGACAGAAATAGAGAGAGAGCGCCCAGTGAATCATGGGAATCCCCCAGCAGTCTAGCTCTATAGCAGCATAACTAAGGGATGGGTCAGGACATACCCGAGCCAGCCCTACAAGGTTCTGTGCTAGGACCAATACTTTTCACTCTATATATGCTTCCTCTAGGAAACATTATTAGGAGGCACCAGATAAATTTCCATTGTTACGCAGATGACACCCAGCTGTACTTATCCATGAAGCCAGGTGAGACCAACCAGGTAGCCAAGCTTCAGGTGTGTCTTAAGGACATAAAAACCTGGATGACCAGTAATTTCTTACTCTTAAATTCAGACAAAACTGAAGTTATTGTAATTGGCCCAAAACACCTCAGAGATACACTATGTGATAATATACTGACTCTGGATGACATCACCTTGGCCTCCAGTGCTACAGTCAGAAACCTTGGTGTCATTTTTGACCAGGACTTGTCCTTTACTTCACATATAAAGCAAGTCTCTAGGACAGCCTTCTTCCACCTGCGCAATATTGCTAAAATCAGACCCATTCTGTGTCTAAAGGAAGCTGAAAAGCTAGTTCATGCATTTGTTACCTCAAGACTGGACTACTGTAACTCTTTATTGTCAGGATGTCCCAAAAATTCAGTAAAAAGCCTCCAATTGATCCAGAATGCGGCAGCACGAGTACTGACAGGAACTAGGAAACGAGATCACATCTCTCCCGTGTTAGTTTCTCTGCATTGGCTCCCTGTAAACTCCAGGATAGAATTTAAAATCCTCCTCCTCACCTACAAAGCCATTAATGGTCAGGCACCATCGTACCTTGGAGAGCTTATAGTTCCCTATTTTCCCAATAGGACACTTCGCTCTCTAAATGCAGGTCAACTTGTGGTTCCCAGAGTTTGTAAGAGTAGAATGGGGGGCAGAGCCTTCAGCTATCAGGCTCCTCTCCTGTGGAACCAGCTCCCAGTGTGGGTTTGGGAGGCAGACCCCCTCTCTACCTTTAAGATCAGGCTTCAAACTGTCCTGTTTAGTAAAGCTTATAGTTAGGGCTGGCTCAGGTATGTCCTGACCCATCCCTTAGTTATGCTGCTATAGAGCTAGACTGCTGGGGGATTCCCATGATGCACTGGGCTCTCTCTCACTCTCTCTCTCAACTACTTTATGCCATTAATTTTGTATTTTTTTCTCTCCCGTAGTTTGTGCTTCTCCTCTCTCTCCCTCTCTCTGTCCTCATTCTGCATCTCTGCCCCGGGAACAGCAGGATCCAGATCCACCACTACTCATCTTTACTATTAACCACTGTTATCTGTCATCATTATTGATAACACCATTACCTATACAGCTGTTCCTGGTCTTTCTCTCTCTCCCCCTCCCCCCCTTTTTTTTATCTCCTCCTAAACCCAACCGGTCGAGGCAGACCCCCCCACCCTGAGCCCGGTTCTGTTGGAGGTTTCTTCCTGTTAAAAGGGAGTTTTTCCTCCCCCCTGTCGCCAAGCGTTTGCTCTTTGTGGGAACTGTTGGGTTTTTCTCTGTAACAAAGTAAGGTCTTGACCTGACCCTGTAAAGTGCCTTGAGATAATGTATATTATGATTTGGCGCTATACAAATAAAATTGAATTGAATTGAATTGAATTGAATTGAACGTTAACCTCGCTAAAATTCAGCTTTTTCATCTGACAAATGTAAAACCAGAAGTGAAATGTCTCCTAAGATTAAATACAGTTTGGATTCTTCCATTTTTGAGCTTTAAAAATGAAAAATAAATTAAAACAATATAAAATCCTTTCTCGTAGGTATGGATAATGATAATGAGGATGACGATGACCCTCACCATCATGAGTTGTCGGCCATCAATGAGCTCCCAGAGCGGGAAAGATCAGACGACAAAGACAGCACCAGCGCCTACAACACCGGCGGGGAGAGCTGTCGAAGCACACCATTGGTCAGCACAGAGCAGATCCCGCCTCTCCATGAGGAGGAAGACGAAAGAGGCAGGCGACTAATATCTCCACCTCCTCTCCTCCCCCTCGGTCACCTCCCACCTCTGAATTCCCCTCTTACCCCGCGGCGTCACAGGCGGGACAGAGAGAGACGCCACTCGAACCTCAGCTGCTCTTTCTCCCCAAGTACTTACAGGAAGTATGAAACGGCCAATGGCAACGGGGTAAACGGCTCAAGCTCCACCCCCTCTACACCCTCCAAGTTCAGGTTTTTACTTCTATTAACACAGTTAGTTTAGACTTTGTAAAAATGCATGTGTGTTTTTCTGTTACGACAAAACATCCAGTGTTATTTAAATGTGTTTGCTGCCATCATCAGGTCTCTGACAAGAGAGGCGGGATTGTCTTCAAGAAGGGGTGTGGCTGATGGAGGGCGGGGCTCCAGAACAGGTACACAAAATGTTTTATGAGGAAGAAAATGCAATAAGGATGCAAACTATTAGCAACAGAACTCCAGAATAGTTCCTTAACTCTTTTTAATTTTTGACTATATTCATTACCATTGCAGGTGGAGCCACCAACAGGCCTGGAGGTGGAAGTGCAGAGTCCAGTCCCTATTTCACCAGACGACACCACAGCCACAACAAACCATTAGAGCGCTACCAGAGCTGTATGACCCTGCCCTCTGAGGGCCTGGTAGACCCTCTGGACCGAGTGAGGGACACAGCAAGGGCCGAGGGCGAGGAGAGAGGGCTGGGCACCGGCAGCAGTGGCCCGGCCAGCCCCCGGAGTGTGAACAGTGCCCCCTGCGGCCTGGAGGACCATCACACGGGTGCCTCACGGTTAGGTCTGGCCTTACCACTTGGGCTGACACACTCATCACCATCGGCCTCACCACAGCGCATGGAGTGGAAGGTAAATACTGTGATGATACTCATAAAGTCAACATGAAGGGTAGACTGCAAAAAAAATCAGCAATCTGAGTATTATATGTCATTTTTATTTTATTTTTTTATATGTCATTTTAAATTTTTTTTATTTATTACATTTCTTGTATGTCATTTTTATCTTATTTATATGTATTTTTTATTTTACTTATTTATATGTAATGTTAAGAGGTTAGTAAGACAAGAAAAGCGCTATAGCGCGGTGCTTGTCAAACCTTTTCACATCAAGGACCTAAACTGACAAATTAGACCGCGGACCTCAGTCTAGTAAGATTTTTTTGCTTTTATTTGTTTTATTACAGAAAGTGTTGGAAACCTATGACCAAAATATTCTCCCATTCTGTCATTGTGTTACTTATGGATGGAAATAAATTTTTCCCCTTTTTCTTGGGGGCCCTCGTAAACTCTCTCAAGGACCCCTGAGGGTCCCCGGATCCCACTATGAGAACCACTAGTTTAAAGGACCCCCTTCAACTGGGTCTGAGGAACAGAACAGAATCAAAGCCTTTTCCTAAATACAGCTTCAGGTAGAAACATGCTAGAAATCTGAGGCAAGAATCACATCAAGAACAAAGACTTCATGAAGCTAAATTAAGCCCCATGGGCTCAAAGGAAACACACCTCTGCCTGCTTCTAGTGTGACCTTTGACAAGATGATAGGCTATTGATTCGTCCTCTTTGTGTCCAGGTAAAGATCCGCAGTGATGGCACTCGCTACGTGGCCAAGCGGCCGGTCAGGGACCGTCTGCTGAAGGCCAGAGCCATGAAGATCAGGGAGGAACGCAGCGGCATGACGACCGACGACGACGCTGCCAGCGAGATGAAACAGGTAGAGTCTGCACAGAAATCAAGACGGAGTTCATTACAGGGGTCAAGAGAATAGAGGCACTAAACTGTCTAAACTAAGTATTTCTCATACAGCTCAACAAACTGCTCATTAAACCACGTGACTGTTCTCCAAACAGGGTCGATACTGGAGCAAAGAGGAGAGGAAGCAGCAGCTGCTGAGGGCCAGAGAATACAGACGAAGAAGAGAGTTCATGATGCAGAGCCGTCTGGACTACCTCCGAGGAGACAGGTTCTGATTTCACAAGATATTAGACGACTGAGGGTGAATCCTAAACACTGTCTAACTTCTCCATGCAGAATGGATAATGTACAGTGTTAACATAAAATATATTCAGGTTAAAGAAAACATTTTAATGTAGGTAGTCTTGATTATAATGTAGGTTTGGGTCATAAGAGGTTTGATAGAGATTATGAGGTTATTTGGACTCATATAAGCATTTTCTTTGCTTTTGAATAAAGGTTTCTTTGAGGTTTGTCTCAGCCAAGAGCTCAGAGTTTACCCATCTCTGTGTTCACCACGACGTCATGAGATAAAGACAAGATCAATGTCAACAACAAAATCCTCTTACCTCCTGCTGCTGATAAGATGCCGTTCAGTATGAAAATCCATAAAACATCCTGCTGACAAACTCCTTGTTGGTCCAAACCAATAATCCATCAGTCAAACAGTCACTTCAGCTTCTTTCATGAAAATCCCACAAGACTAAAAAAAACTGAGATTGTGTTTGTTAAACAATGTTCTTTTGATGGTTGAAACACTGAACCATTACAGTTATTAGCGTGATTCCCATCAGCTGTGAGCTCAGGGAAAACCTGGGAGTGTTGAGCTTAAAGGGCTGGTCCTCAAAACGAGGAATAACACACAGCTCTAATAACTCACATGTTGTATAGTAAAGTTCAGCAGGTGTGTTTCTGTTAACCTGCTGAGTGCCAAACTGAAATAGCAAGAAAAATCATACACTCGCATGAGGTGGTTTTTTTAGACAAAGCAATATTTCACAAAACTGAAATGGAAGCACTTTTTTATTGCATCAAGTCATGTCTGCACACACACACATCTGCAGCCCGAAGCATGAGAAATCCACAGTTCAGTGCTTAATAAATGTCTTTTTTCAAAATAAAACTGCACATTTTAGAGTGGCCTTTTATTGTGACCAGCCCAGGGCACAGCTGTGCAACCGCCCTGCTGTGTAATCAGCATCTGGATATGCCACACCTGTCGGGTGGATGGATGATCACTGCTCGCTCACAGATCTAAACACATTTATGAACCAGATTTAAGAGAAAGACGCCTTTTGTGCACTCTTTTATTTAGTCTTTTATTGCAACCAATGAAAAATGGGAGCAAAAACTAAAGTGTTGTGTTTATATCTTTGTTCAGTGTTTTATCTTGTGATCACAAGATTTTAAAATAATGTAATCTGTTAGGACTTTATAGGCTACGTACGAAAATATGTAAAACACGACAGGTATTCTCTGTTAAAATACACAGTATTACTAACTCAGTATTACTTTTGGTTTTATCCCCAGGGACCCTTCATTGTCAGCAGGGGGCACTGAAGACCACTGTTCCTCCCAGAGCGTGCAGCTTCACCCCGGACAGGACTCCCCCACCAACAACATCCTGTTACTGAGCCAGAAGAAGATCATGAAGAAGAGGAACCGGCGAATCCTGGACAACTGGATCACCATCCAGGAGCTGCTGGCCCATGGCTCGAGGTCGCCGGACGGAAAGAAAATATACAACCCTCTGCTTTCTGTGACCACGGTGTGATCTGAGCACAGAGAGGAGGAAGAAGAGGAAAGAGGAGGGAAGAACCTGACCATAGGAGAAAAAGACTTTGGAGAATTAGGAGAAATTTCAAACGTGAAACTTTTTGGTTTATGGCAAAGATCTGATCAAGACTGTTCCCTGAACTGTCTCTGATAGCGAGTGAAACGACAGAGGGGAGGAAGATGAAAATACGAAGAAGAAAAAGGAAGTGAGAGGATTGAATATATGGAAGAGGCCTGAAATTTCAGAAACCAGTTCTGAAAAGACAGTGATGAAAAGTTGAACAAGCGGCAACAGCTTCAAAAAAAATCTGGAAAAACCCTCTTTTTTTTTCACAGAAAAATTAACTGAAAGTTGAGTAACTTTATGACTTTTAAGGTTAGAAAATAAGAAAATGAAGAGTAAGAGAAAAAGGGTAAAAGAATGGATACTCAAAATAAGAGCGAATGCTTAACTCCAGTACTGGACTGGACCCTCATCAGGACATAGGTCTCACAACCAAACATCTCTGACAGTAGGTCCCCACTTGATATGAACCAGGTTGTTCAACCTCTGTCTTTTATGACGTCACTTCACACATTAACAGAGGAAACCGTTTGTTCTGGTTCTCAGCCCCTCAGCTCCGTGGTGGCTCGGCAGGTACAGAGACACGGGTTTGATCTCCTACTGAGTTCAGACAGATCCAAAGTTCTCAAAGGGAGAACGTGAGAAATTCACCTGGGCTAGAACAAACTGAGGTGAAGGAGTTAAATGTTTCAGCTTGAACAAAAAACTGTTAAACCCCTGGAGGGAAGCTAAGTTCTAACTACCTGAGCTGAACACACAGGTAGACTCAGACTACACATACACAATTGGTTGCTACCTAGCTTAAAGCTAACATACAAAGAGGGGTGGCCTGGTAGTCGAGTGGTTAGGGCGCGTACCATGTTGAGCGCAAGACGCTCTTAGCAGGCAGTGAGCCGGTTCGACTCCCGACCGGTCCGACTCTTTCCTGTATGTCATCCCCCCTCTCTCCACCCCCTTTCCTGTCAGTCTCCACTTACCTATAATAAAGGCATAAAAAGCCCAAAAAAATAATTAAAAAAAAAAAAGCTAACATACAAAGAGCTGGGAAAGAAACTTTGAACAAAGCACCAGGACCCACCAACCTGTTCACGGCTGCAAGTTCATTACCTGCAGAGTGGAATGTGACGGCACAGTTTCACGGCGTTGAGTACGGACACGTCGATACGGTGACGACCTTCGAGAGAAGAACTTTTCAATGTCACTTTCAGACTTTGGCTTCATGTCTGAGAATCTAAGTGACGTTAGTCTCTGAGGACAATAAATGGACAGAGATTTATGGTGCAGACGCATATTGATCAAATAATCATAAAATATTATTGATACACAGCTGAAGACCAAGACTCAATATTCAACCACAATGTATATTAAAGGAAAAATCCCTGTTTTATATCCTGACTGTCAGATCTCATTGATCTGTGTTTAATTTGATTGAGACTCCTGAGGAGGAAGGGGACTGGTCAATGACTGCGTATAAAGATGGACTACATGACAGCTCTACAAGGCAAAACATCTTGATCGCCCCCTGGTGGCTGGCTGCAGTATAGGTCATAAACCCCACCCCCCGCTGTGTCAGCAGGTGGGACATGGACCAAACAAAAAAGTCAAAGGACACTCAAAATAATTTTTTCCAACGGTGGTTTCTGTCATTTTAGGTTGTTTTTGTCTCTGAGGTTCAACTCTTCATTTAAGAAACGTTTGGTTTTAATTAGATATTTGCTATAAAACAGGACGGTGACGTCATAATTGACAGCTGTGATTGACTCGTAATAGGGTCGAGTGGGTGTATGGGCGGGACCTTGATACTGCGGCTCCACCCCCTGGTCACTACTGTGCAGACTGGAAGTGGAGACGTGTCGTCCATCTTTGAACACAGTCACTGGGGCTGGAAAAATTGTTTTTTAAATTGCTGATATTACGTCCATTAAATTGTGTTGCTTGTGGATTTTTTCCTTGGCAGCAGGATGGTTCACAGCATGGTCGGGCCTTCATACAGCAGGCCAGCTGTGTCTGGGACCATGATGTGTAAAATGAAATATTAATACTGAGTCTAATGAAATGCATGAATTAAGTATTGAACGTTGTGGTTTATTGGACATAATTCTTGAATCTAAAGTGATGTAGTGTACAAAGCCTTGTGCCGACATTTTTAGTAGTGAAAGATGTGAAAGTTAAGTAAATGAAATGAAGTGAAATGAGATGTGTGAAGTGCCGCCTGCTCTTTTCTGTGAGTGACATCACAAACCCAACTGTCTGAGAGCATTTGGCGGGAAAACATTTCCCTACATTTAAACACAAGGTACTTAACTTCTGCCTATAGGGGTCTCTCAGTCTAAACAATAACAAAGATGCCGTTGGGTAACTTCATTAAAAAATAGCGTGGGATCATGGGAGTTGTTGTCTTTACCACCATTACCATCAGCTTTTCACAGTTTGGATCCTTCGGTGTCAGTGGTTCAGGAGGTTTTTAGGAAAGGGCTGGGAGCTGAAACTGCTGCTAACCTTTGACCTTTGATCCCAGGATAAACTTTATTTCTTAAGGACTGTAGACCTGCCACCAACAACACTAACATCATACACAGATGAGTGTGAGTGGTAGTGATTTGATTTTACAGATGAGGAGAGCAGGCTACTGCATCTGTCATCGTTTCATATCCAGCCAGAGTAACAGCAATGATCCAAATCCCTCCTCCACTGGGCTAATAAGAGAGAGAGAGAGAGAGAGAGAGAGAGAGAGAGAGAGAGAGAGGAGGTAATAGGCTGAGTGCAGGGTTTTAGAGCAAAAGAAGGAAAGAAATGTGCGCTGGTTCAGCACAGTGAGTAACAAGTTCAGCCATGAAGGAAGGAAGGAAGGGGGAGGGTCAGCAGGAAGGAGGTAATAAAGGAGATATGAGAGGACTGAGCTGAAAGAAAAGAAGAGAAGGAAATGACAGAACTCTTCATGCCACAGAAGAGGACATTTAAAGAAAAGGGAGGGATGAATGAAAATCATGGAAATGTACAAATAAGAGAATCAAAGAGTTTGGAGGAGATGGTCTGAAAAACTATGGAGAGAAATAAGGGGAAAGGTAAACAGACAGCAGTAGTAACAGCAGACAGGCAGCTCGTTAACCCTCTGTCTCCATGGTGACGAGACTAATCAATCACATCTGACAGTCCCAGAACAGATGCTCATCCTGCAGAGCGATGGACGAACCAGACTGAGCCTGTCCAACGGTTATTACAGACACAGAGGAAGGTTAGAGAGACATGCACTGCAAACAGCAGAGAGAGAGAGGGAGAGAGAGAGAGAGGGAGAGAGAGACACTGTCTGACTGTCTTGTTGGGAGTAGGGATGTCACGATTCCAATACCACTGAAATTTCATGATTCTCGATACCAAATTCAAAACCTCAGCAATAAAAAAAAAAACACAAAACAACAGAAGCTGCACAGACTGTGCAAACACACATGCACACACACACACACACACACACACCTCCATATTAGCTGTGTCCCAGTTATTTCAGGGGCAGCATTGTTCTTTTTTTTATTCAGTGCCTCTTTATTGGACTTTATTTATAAATTTTTTTCAATCTTTTTTCAAATGAAAATATTTCATCAGAATAATTCAGATGTTTAAACAATTATAAGAATGTAAGTAAGTAACAAGTATGGACATTAAATAGCTCTGGTCACTGAAACTGGTCCCTAATGATCAAATACTAAAAAATAAAAACCACCAGGCATGAGGTGATTCTGTCACTGCACCATTTTAAGAAAAGAAGCCTTTTTTTTAATAAGGGGGAAACTATGAGAGAAAAGAAACATGAGTAATGAAGAACAATCTACACTTACAGACGGGAGAAGACAAGCAGGGCAGACATCAGGAGAAAGACAAGAAGAGAAGAGTTGAAAGATGAGGAACATGTCGGCTACAGGATGACAGCCTCCCTGTGGTACATCACTACAGATACAGAGCAGGATAAGACTATTATTTATTTCCAGCCTGACTTTTGTTCATCATATTATAAGGAGCTGGGATGAATCCTCCATATATATATATATATATATATATATATATATATATATATATATATATATATATATATATGTAAAATGACAAATTAAAATGAATGAAAGTGGAGGACCAGCTGTGTTTAAGAGGTCTGGTGTAAATCTGTGGTCAATAGTGACGTCTGCTGGTCAGATGAGGAACAACCTGCAAGCAGCTCTCTCTCTCTCTCTCTCTCTCTCTCTCTCTCTCTCTCTCTCTCTCTCTCTCTCTCTCTCTCTCTCTCTCTCTCTCTCTCTCTCTCACACACACACACACACACACACACACACACACACACACTTCATGTAAAAGTGTTTGGACAGCAATGGCCTCTGTTTCTCAGTCACTTACTTCTTCTTCTTACTTCAAGTACATTTTGTACTTTTACATAAGTACAACTATGAACACATCACCCTTTATCTAAAGTTACAATATTTATAATATTTACAATAGTTATAATATTTAACTTTTCCACATTAAAATGTCACAAATGACTAGACCTATCTGACCTATGAAGAAATGGCAAAAAAGCAAAGCTCCTGCATGTGTATCTTCATGTTTTGTTGACACAGGAGGAAAACAACAGGGAAGTGACGGTCAACCAGAGAGAGAAACAGCTGTTTCTGACAAACCCAGAGAAAGGAAAACAAGAAAATAATCACTTGCTGCTCAGGGCTGAAAATTCACAGCCCCTTGTGGTTGAAATGAGTATTACAATAACACAAACACAAAAGTCAACTCAATAAAGTGTCATTTCTGAATATAGGATGTGTTTTAAGTGTAGAGCCTCAATCCAGCAGGAGTCAGGTGCAAAGGGGAGACATCCACTTGAGTAACAATTCCTAGCGAGCTAACAGCTAAAGTTATCCTGTGAGTTGTAAACAGGAAGCTTCTTCCTTTATATACAAACCTGAGTCAATTCTTCGATGTGCAAAAAACTGATGGCGTTCAGTTCAGAGTATCCTGTCCAGAGAACTACATCACAGGCACCTAACAGATGGTTAGGTTGTTTGGAATTAATTTTGTAATTAATGCAGTTTGGTCCAGTCATGTTTTCACTGTGATGGGACCACACACACACTCACAGGGTGAAATCAATATCAGCTGCCACTGATGAGGAGGGGTGGAGAGCAGAGCTGTGGGTGTAGTGTTTGGAGGAGGGACTCCATCATTGAGAGAAGTGAGAAGATCCTTATTTACCAGTGAAGACAGACGAGAGGCAGCGGTCAACTCTCAGAGCCTCAACATGAAAGTCTGTCACACTTTGATCTGCTGCTTCTTCCTCTGTGAGTACAGCCACTTTCTCTCTTCCTTGTTGTTATGTCATTGAAAAGTTTGGATAAATTGACTCACATGACCTTAAATTATTTCCTCATTTACTGTGAAAGCTGCAGTTTTACTGACTGAAGTTAAGTTCAGTCAGTTGTTGTGATAAATGGGAAGTGAGTGAAACAAGATGATGATAAAAGTTCCTGGTTCCTGGCTGAAATCTTGACCTTTTAATAAAACAGACGTGAAGGTTCATCTCCACTGTATTTTATGTTCCATATTTTGTCTTGCTCACCTTTCTTAATGCTGATTTCACAATTTCATTTGGCCCTTTTTGTCATCGGGCTCCGACTGTTTTGTCATATGTTGTGCTGTTGCGAAGTTTTGTGTCTTAGTTACAGAAAGTTTCTATTCTTCAGTAAATTAACCCTATAATGCCAAATGAATCAAATTTGATACAAGCATTTCTGAGACCTATTGCATCACCTTATGGTAAAAACTTCACTCAAAACCCTCTTGTATCCAATCTGATACTTGTCTTCCAACCCCTGGTGGATATCTTCATCACTACAACAATTCAAACACAGTACATGGAACAATCCAAGTTGGCCACCTTCAGATAGTTCCCAACTCACTGGATCCAGGTAAAGAAAATTGTGATTTTTACGATTTTCCAGTGACATTTTCTTTGAAATTTTTAGTAATATTCTAACATGAACACTTAATCTGTTGAAGCAAGTTATAATTAGATAATTTTTTGCATTTTAGTATGTAGTAAAATCATGTATAAAATTTGGAAAAACCTATATGCAAATAATTTTTTGTAATTTTTTTTTCAAATTTTGTGAAAGGGCCAAATAAAAGGTTCCAGATTCAAGAAATCAGAATTTTCTGCCCATTATTTCTGGGGTCAGGCATTACAGGGTTAAAGTGAATATTGACATTAAACCTTTGTAGGAGGTTCACATGGATATAATTATTGTTATGTCAACAGTTTCTTTTTTTTTATGACTCACTGGTGTATGAAAAGAGAAAAAAGGAAGAAAGGATGGAGGAGAGAGAAAAGACAAAAGGATAACAGCAAAACTAAAACACATTAAAGGTCCCACAGTTTACACTTTCACTGTGAAGTGTTGATCTCCATAAGATATATTTGTGGTTTCAGAGCCAAAAACCATCTCAGTGTCGTTTTACATCTCCTCTCTCAGGCTCTAGTAACAACAGGTCAGTCAGCCAATCAGAAGAGAGGATCTGAGCCTCAATTGATTGATTCAGACCTTTATTTATACAGTAAACTCTGTACGGTAAGTACAGAGTATAACTTTTGATTGTTCATCTGTTCAGCAGCTCTGCAGGATGGAAACACTGCTCTCATCAGTACACAGCTCCCGGTCTATCTCGGCGCTGAAGGAGGAGATGTCACAGTTCAATGCCCCTTTACTTTTCTTGGAGAAGAGAGGTTCTTCTGTAGAGAAGAATGTGGAAGAGACGACGTTGTCATTGAAACAACAGATGTCACGGCTCAGAGAGGCAGATATAGTCTCCAATATACACAACATTTCTCTTCAACACTGTATGTGACCATCAGACAACTGAGCAAGTCTGACGAGGGACAGTACAGGTGTGGTTTGCGCAGCAATTCCTTTCAAAAGACATACATGTTTGACCTCATTGTCATGGATGGTGAGTGTTTTCTAAAAGTCATAGAAATGTTATTCATTGTTTCCTGACAACAGTTTGCTGATATTTAGAGAATGAGAAATACTTTTTGTTCATAGTAAACTCTTTTTGTTTCTGGGAACACCACAATAAAAGTCAAACCCACACAGTCATGTTGGCGATCACAGCCCCAGGCGTCACTCAGGTTATCCAGTGTTTTGGCTGGTAACTCTGGTGGGAACAGTCAGACCTGAGGGAGGCATTAGTGGAGACATAAGTTTAAACTGATCTATAATATTAAATCCAGACTGTGTGGACAACCCCCACTTCCACAGATATCACCAAGGCACCAAACCGGGGTAGTTGAGGAAATAACCTGCCGACATGGAAAGAAGAGCCCTCCATGTCAAACTGTCCCTTCCTTTACACTTTCTGTCACAGTGCAGAGCTGCTCTGACACGTTTGGCAGCCCTATGCCTCTAAAAAGGAAATGACTCTGCTAAACTTGCTGATTTCTGGAGGCAGGACGGGGTTGTAACTTCTACTCTCTGCAACATTTTTGTGAATGAAAGAGAGCAGAGAACAGGGAATCATAAAATAACAACGTTAAGGTTGCACCTCCTCATGAACAGGTGGAATTCATGAGGTTGAAACAAGCGATTTACAAGTTACAGGTCCAGTTAAGGGAGCAGGTGACTCAGCCATGGAACACCACTCTGAGCAAACTGTAGAGGAAAAAGTAAGAGACGGTTTTGAATGATGCAGTCACACCAAAGTCCACACGCCGACATTTACTGTGGCCATAACTTACTTAATTTAACCTCAGTCATTCTCACTACAGCCAAACAGCATCTCTTCCTCTGTGCTGCTTGTATTATTTCACCTGCAGTGATAAAACAAGAATATAAACAAACTGTTGATATGAAAGTGAAACCATCTCACCCACAGACTGTCTACAAACCTGGACGTAGAATCTGGGTCTGAACAGTGAAGCCGATGCTGAAGAGCCTTAAACCTTCATCCTGTCTACTGACCATCAGGGGGCGACTCCACTGGTTGGAAACAGAGTCTGATTGTATTGAAGTCTATGGGAAAAAGTCTCGACTTCTCTCTGATTTATTACCTCAGTAAACGTTTTCCTGATGAGTTTATGTCTCAGTCTCTAGTTTCAAATCTTCTTCAACACAACATGATGTTCATTTTTTTAAATTATGCTCCATTTAGAGGAAATAGACCATAAAGCACCGGATGCATTTGGGTGGGGCTACTGTGTGATTGACAGACTGTACCTGACAATCAGGATAGAGGACAGAGCAGGTTCGATCCACCCCTCACTCCTCCTCAGCTCCACCTTCTCAACCAAATATGGTTTCTTCAAAAAAGTGCAAACTTGATGTTTAAAACCAGCAGTTCACAAACTGACGGGTGACATCATGGTGGGTCGGCACTTGGTCTCACCCCGTCTCTCAAACCCACTAGACAGCTCGTCGTAGGTCGGAGTTAAATCAGATTGAGGACCTGCAGATCCTCATTAAGACAGCTGTCGCTAGATGTGTTTCCATCAACCTGCTTAACGTGCAATTTGAAATAGTGAAATTAAAAAACAAGTAATGGAAACAAATTCACATTCAAGTCGTGGCTCCTGCTGTATCAGGCCCCATGGAGCCAGATCCAACCAAGAGGCAGACCTGCTGGAAATCTATCGCCACTTTTAAGCCCCACATTATCTCAGATTAAGGCATTATTACTCCAGGTCCATTTAGTCTTTTGCTAATTTAGACTCTTGATGAAAATAGGTTAATGCTGCAAATTGACCTGAAATGTGAAAAACTGAAATTTTATTTCTTCAAATTTTCTCAAACAGCCTAATAAGTTAATGAACATTTAACTACTTTATTTATATATTTTGTGTTTATTATATTTTTTGTGTCATTAAGTTCCTGTTTCTTTGTGTTTTCATTGTTCAGAGCGTCATTTGCTTCAAAACCAAACTGAACTCTCAAAGACCAACAACCTGCGTGAGCAGGTGACCGAGACGACCGCCGCTGCAAGTTCTGGTACAGGGCACCTTTAACCTCAGTGTTCCTCCTCCAGGGGCAGGAAAGTGTCAGGGATAATTTAACACTAAAGGATTATTCTGCCACCTGCTATAAACAGTTTACCCTTCTACCAGACGAATCATGTTTTTCCCTCAGATGTTTTAAATACTAGAGTTCCCATGAGCCACAGCTGTGTCATGTTGTGGCTGTTCTCTGGCTGAACCCCAGTCAGATTATCAACATTCAAGGGTGTGGTGAGGAATAAACTATTCACCATGCACACCTGTAATTTAACTCATATTTCCAGACCACCAGGATATTACATCCACCTGCTGCTTAACATCATACTAATACAATCTAATACATCCATGGTGCCATCTAATATCACTGCGCTGGATGTTCGTCTGATGCTGCATTGATCAGAACCACAAAACTGGGACTCAGTAGCAAGACTCAGGATGTAGGTAAAAGCAAAGTCGTTATTGCAAAAAAATAGATTAATTACACAAAAGCTCAGTCCAGGGAAAGCCACCAAATCCAAAGGGCAAGAAAAAAACCTGAGGTCAGAACAGACACGAAGAATGATGGACCGCTTGTTCAGTGCAGAGACAAACTGGCACAGAGCACAGGGAGCACGCAGACTAAAGGGGGAAGACTACGAGGCACAGGTGCAACACATTAGGGCGGGGTCGACAATCACAGAAGCGGGAAACCACACAAGGGCAGGAAGAGTAAATCTGGAACGAGAGGGAAAGGTTAGACATTTAAAATAAAACAGGGAATAACAGAAATAGACAAGAAATGCAGACATAACCTGAGGGATCAGGACGAGACGTGACAGCCTCATGTTCTCAACATGATCAAACTGTTCATCAAGTCGGTCCAACGTCTGATCACAGCTGACTGACTGTTGAGAGGAACAGTGGAACCTTCGAAACAAGCCGCAACTTAACCGAGCGGCGTGCACGTCACATCAGCGCTCGGGTACTTGATAAATCTGCTCATCCCTGCTCATCTGTGCCATTCTGCCCCCGTTTCCCGCCTCTCTCCCACCTGTCTCAGTCCCTTGACTCCCCACAACCACCTGCTCACCTGTCCTCCATTCCCAATCACCTGACCCCCCCTGCTCACAGACACAGCTGTTCCTAATTCCCTCAGTAGGTCCTCTGCATGTGCGCTGGTTCACTTCCAGCTACCTGCTGCTGTTGTCTGTTGTCTCATCTTTCCTGCCTGTTTCCTGCTCCTTTTGCTTTGTGTTTTGGTGCCTGCTCACTTGTGAGACTTTGTTGTCATCACTATAAGCTTTAATTAAAGTTTCCTCACTGCCCTGTGCTGATAGATGGACCTGTCCACTGCAGGTCAGGCGACTTGTTAAACCAGTTTATTTCTACAGGGCCTTAAACTGTGACAGCATGAGGAGTAAAAGTGTCATGTGACCTGCAGTTTTAGCTGCATATGTCAAAGCATATGTTTACTTAAAAACATGGATGTATCTGTACAATGACCTATAGTGAACATGAATGAGGTGTCTGGTTCCAGCGTCTCTGGTTCTAACCAGGATGCATCAGTAAACAAGCTTTTTCTTCTCTTCACCGTCTCCCAGATGTGCTGCTTTATTTGGTCGTGATTCTTGTCGTCGTTGTTACCATCTTGGGGCTGGTTATGATGTTGATCTGCAATGAGAGGAACACCAAACCACATGGTGAGGCAACAGGAAAACTTACACAATCACACAAACAACTGAAAAACGTAAACTTCCCATTTCTTATTTCTTCAAATAACCAGTGGAAAATTCCTTTCAAACTGGCCTCTGCTCTACAACGTACTCACAGTAGTTACATCACTGTAGAAACTTAAAGCATTGTCAGCCATGCTAGGAGTGTGGGGACAGCAGTGTCGTTTGGTCCAGACGGAAATATCTCAACAACAGTTTTTCCCTCTGTTCCTGTTTTGTGTTGCTTTAACCCCATAAGAGTTGACCTGCATGTTCAGTCACTACTTATTCTAATACTAAAAATATAATTCTTTGTTCCACAGATATGAAGACCACAGTTCCCTCAAACCGCACAAATACGGAGTTGGCATTCACGGTGGGTTTACCCCTCTTCCAATGTCTACTGCTGCAATATGAAAACATAAATGTGAAAAATTTGATTGAGAAGTTTGCACATTATGTTTCATAAAATGTTAATACAAGACGGTCATTTCAAGTGGCTTTCCGACTCTTATTCCAATTACATAAAATTCATTTCAGTCAACACTGTATTTAAGGTGTGCTGTTATTCCTTTATTTCTCAGAATGCCCTCTATGAAAACTCTCCTCAAGCCCCCAGACATGAAGATCACACCTACCAGTGCCTGAATCCAGCCACCAGGGATCAGAATCAAATCTACCATACACTGACACACACGCAAAACACACATGAGACTGTGTGAATTCACACATGGATTTTATTCCTGTCAACGAACTGCAACTTATGAAGACACATGCAAATAAAAAACACATCTAAATGAAGAAAACATGTTTTAATAAAATATAGAAAGTAAAATATAAGAAAACTGGGAATCACTCTGAGCAATTTGTCAACACACACACACACACACACACACACACACACACACACACACTACAAATATACTGCTGACACTGAAAACACAACAAAATACAGAAACATGCTACAGATATGCATACGTGCTTGTAAAATAGTGAGCAGTAAATGTTATGTTCTTGTGCTTATAAAGAAAGCTTCATCTTGAACATTGTGCTAGCTTCAGCTAGCTGTTTATTTTTGAGAACTCACGTTGTCGCACACCAAGCACTTCATCTGATACCTGTAATAACATTCAGTCTCACAGAGCCCCCTTGAGGTTATACTGCCACCTATGGGTGACCTACTGTTACCACATATCACTACATCCCCCTTCCAAACAGGTATACACAACATGAACCATATGTGTATCAACTCAGTGCACATAAATTGTAGTCTAGCCCATAGACTCTAAATGTATTTCAAAATACCATTAATCTCCTTAATCAAATCAAAAGAACTTCAAACATTGTAATGCAGCATTGTCCTTCATGTTTACACAACTCTAACAGTCAATATAACATATCAAATTCAGCACAATGATTAACAATTAATATTTGTGTACATATATATATATATATATATATATATATATATATATATACACAATTTATTTATTTATTTATTTTTTTTAATCTAACAGTGCCAAATGTCAACAACTTTTTTTTTTTTTTTTTTTGAACAGTTCACTCATCTATGAGCCTTTTAGGAGGCTTCCTAGGTCTGGTAGACCTTCTGAGTGTCACAGTCATTGGAGAAGGTGGAGGAGGCTCAGTGTGGTGCACATCCGGTGCAGCATCCTCTTGCTGTTCAGATCCAGTCTCCTCTGTTTGTATCTCAATGTCCTGAGTCTTTAAAAGACTCCTCCTGTTTCTCCTTAACACCTGTCCATTCTCGGTTTTCACCACAAAAGACCTGGGACCTACTTCTCTGAGGACTGTTGCTTTCCTGTCCCAGAACTCTGGACCCTCAATCCTCACAACATCCCTTTCCTGAAGAGGTTCCAGATGCCTTGCTGTTTTGTCATAGTTCATTTTTTGTCTGTGCTTGAGTCTCATCCTTTTGTCATTCAGTTTGTCGTCGTCTTTGTCATCCTTGTGTCCTGGAACGTGTGGAAGTGTGGTGCGCAGTTTGCGATGCATGAGCAGTTCTGCAGGTGATGCTCCACACTCCAGAGCTGTAGCCCTGTAGCTTAGCAAAGCCAGGTAAGGGTCAGCCTTACAGTCCTTTGCTTTTTTTTAACAGTCTCTTTACAATTTGGACCCCTTTTTCTGCCTGACCATTAGCCTGTGGATACAAAGGGCTAGAGGTGATATGTTGAAATCCATATGCCTTTGCAAACTCACCAAACTCAGCACAATCATATTGTGGACCATTATCACTAACAACACATTTTGGAATTCCATGTCTGGCAAAAAACCCTTTCATGTGTGTGATGACAGACTGTGCTGATGTACTGGACAGCTGTGCAACTTCTGGAAAGTTAGAATAATAGTCAATCACCAGAAGATAGTCTTTGCCATGTAGATGGAATAAATCAGTGCCTACTTTTTGCCATGGAGCAGTGGGCAGGTCTGCTATCAGCATGGGCTCTTTTGTTTGTTTGTAATGATGTTTGAGACATGTTTCACATTTTTGTACCATCTCCTCTATGTCTCTGTTGATGCCCGGCCAATAAACTGCCTCTCTCGCTCTCCTCTTACATTTCTCCGCGCCCAGATGTCCCTCATGAATGCGCTGAAGCATATCCTGACGCATGGATTGTGGGATGACAATCCTGTTTCGTCGCAGCAACAGTCCATCTGCCATACACAAATCCTCACGCACAGGGTAAAACCCTGTGCAGACCCCCTTAGGCCAACCATTCTGGATATGGTGGGACACTTTTTGCAGCAGAGGATCTTTTGCTGTTTCCTGTACCATTTTCTGTAACATGACATCTGATGTTGGGAGCGAAGCAGTCACCATGTTAATGTGTGTTTCAGCATCATCAGTCACCGGGCTGACCAGCTTGTCACTGTTCGGAGCTGGTGCTCGTGATAAAGCATCTGCCAGTACTATGTATTTTCCTGGCGTGTAAATAAGTTCAAAGTCATACCTCTGTAATGCCATCATCATGCGCTGGATCCTGGGTGACATGTCATTAAGATTCTTTTTTCTGATGGATATGAGCGGTTTGTGGTCAGTCTCTGCTGTAAATGTCGGCAATCCATACACATAACTGTGAAACTTTCCACATCCAAACACTAAACCCAATGTCTCCTTTTCAATCTGAGCATAGCGTTGTTCGGTCTCTGTCATTGACCTTGATGCATATGCTACAGGTTGCCATTTGTCTTCATGCATTTGTAGCAGTACAGCTCCCAAGCCATCTTTTGAAGCATCGGTGGAGATCTTTGTCGGTTTTGATGGGTCAAAGAATGTGAGGACTGGCTCTGTAGTTACAGTCTCCTTTAATTTTTGCCACTCCTCCTCATGTCGAGCAGTCCATTCAAATACTGTGTTGTGCTGTAGCAACTCTCTGATACACGCTGTCTTAGAGGTAAGATTAGGAATGAATTTGCCCAGGAAATTGATCATTCCCATGGCTCTCAGGACGCCTTTTTTGTCAGTGGGAGCGGGCATATCCAGTATGGCTTGTACTTTTGACTGGTCAGGTTCCACTCCTTCACTTGTGACCTTGTCTCCCAAGAAGGTAATCTCTGTGACACCAAAGAGACACTTGTCTCTATTCAGTTTTAGTCCATTCTTTTTGACTCTCTGTAAGAGTTTCTCCAGTCTTTCATCATGCTGTTGACGTGTTGTTCCCCAGACCACCAAGTCATCTATATAAACTCTGGTGCCATCCAGACCCTCTATCATGGACTCCATCGCTCTATGGAAGATCTCTGGTGCTGATTTAATGCTGAATGGCAGCCTCAAGAAACAAAAACGTCCAAATGGAGTGTTAAAGGTAGTATACTTGCTGCTTTCTGGGTCCAGCCTCAGCTGCCAGAACCCGTGTGAGGCATCTAACTTACTAAAAAACTTAGCACCAGTCATTTCACTCATGATCTCTTCTCGTTTCGGGATCTGGTAATGCTCTCTCTTAATGTTTTCATTTAAATCTTTGGGATCAAGGCAAACTCTAATGGCACTTGTATTCTTCTTCTTGACACATGTGATGGAGTTGACCCAGTCTGTGGGTTTTTCCACTTGTTCAATGACACCCATTTGAGTCATTCTCTGTAGCTCTTTTTTCAAGCCAGCTCTGAGTGGTACTGGCACTCTCCTTGGGGCGTGCACTACAGGCTTGGCATCATCTTTGAGCTGTATTTTGTAAGTGTAAGGTAATGTCCCATGTCCCTTGAAGACAGAAGGAAACTTATCCACTATTTCTGTACTTCCCTCACACTGTTGGTGTTCCTGTCTTTTGTCTTGCTTGACTATTTTGATGTTGTCAGTATTTATCTGATAGACCCTCTTTACTAGACCTAGGTCCTCTGATGCTTTGTCTCCTAAGAGTGACTCGTGTCCATCTGGCACAATGGTGAATAACAGGTTATGCTGTTTGCCTTTTGCCATTACTGTAAGTCTGCATCCACCTTTTGTTTGTATTGGCTGATTATTATAAGCCTTTAGGGGTGTGACTTTTTCTGTGAATTTCTTAGGCTTCTCAGTCAGTGCCTTGAAATCTTTCTCACTAATCAAATTAGCTCTAGCCCCAGTGTCAATTTTAAATGTTACAATTGTCCCATTAACTAACAGTGGAGCAGTCCATTTGTCATCTGTTACTGTATTTACAGACTGACCTCCATCCTTTAATCCTGAGGATAGTGCGTTGTCATCTTCCTCATGTGACACCATCTTTATGAAAAATGTTTCACTCAAATCATCACTGTCATCTGATTCTTCCAGCACTGTGTGTACATCCTGTCCCTTCTTCTTAGAGAGACACATTCTGGCAAAATGGTTTTGTCCTTTACATTTTGCACATTTTTTTTCCATAAGCAGGACATTGTCTCGGTCTGTGTTTCTCGCCACATCTCTTGCATGTGAACATCTCCTTGTCATTGTCTTTATTTCTGGTGTCACTGCTTTTAAATGTACTCCTTGGCTTTCCTTTCACGAACACAGCGTTCACGGCCTCGGTATCGTGGTGCGCTGTTCCATGAGCAGCCTCTCTGAAAGTCAGGGCCTGTTGTCGTGCAAGCTCGCTGGCCTGACATATTTTTACAGCACTGTCCAACGTGAGGTCTGTCTCTCTCAACAGTTTCTCCCGAAGCTTCTTCTCATTTGTCCCAAAAACTATTTGATCTCTTATCATGGAGCTTCTGAGATCACCGAAGTTACAGGACTGAGCCTTGATCTTGAGGTCGGTGAGGAAATTATCAAATGACTCACCCTGGTGCTGCACGCGTGAGCGAAAGACGTATCTCTCGTACGTTTCATTTTTCTTTGACATGCAGTGCTCGTCAAATTTCTTTAAGACCTCTTCAAACTTGGCAGCGTCTTCGGGTTGGGCGAAGACTTCTATTGCCTCTGGGCCGGCGATGGTGAGCAGCATGGCTATTTTCCGTCCCTCCGCTCGTGCATCCACCCCGACCGCCGCAACGTACAGCAGGAACTGTTGTTTGAATGTCCTCCAACATGCATCGACGTTTCCGGTCAGTTTTAACTGACCTGGCGGTTTAACTGCATCCATTGTGTTGCTTCTTTTCTTTTAACCCCAGACCTGGTACCATGTTATGTTCTTGTGCGTATAAAGAAAGCTTCATCTTGAACATTGTGCTAGCTTCAGCTAGCTGTTTATTGTTGAGAACTCACGTTGTCGCACACCAAGCACTTCATCTGATACCTGTAATAACATTCAGTCTCACAGAGCCCCCTTGAGGTTATACTGCCACCTATGGGTGACCTACTGTTACCACATATCACTACAGTAAAGGCAAAGCAAATGAAGAAAACATCAACACAGTATGTAAAAAAAAATACTGCAAAGAAATAAAACACAAGCAGGTTGAAACACACTGGTCTGTAGGGCGCCGATTGTAAAGTGGGTTATGTTAAATTTAACAACAGAATTTTGTGACAATAAGCTCCAAATAATGCTAAAAAAAACAGGTGTGAATTTTCTTATGTCTTCGTCACTTTACAGCAATATTTGTTAACTCTATATATGTTACATCTACTTTTCTTTATAAAAATGTAATGTTAAATCTAAATATTAAATCTTAGTCTGTTACGTGTTATATATAAATATTACATTTTTAAATCTGAATCTAAATGTTAAATCTTAGTTAAATTTTAATTTTAAATTTTAAAAATATATCTAAATGTTAAATGTTAAATATTAAATCTAAATCTTAATATTAGATTTGTTGGTGAAACAAAATATCTAGCTAATATGGAAATTCACAAAGTGCCAAAATATGATGGAAATACAACAGTTTTGAGTCTGACTGACTGTGTGTAGAGCTTGATTGAGCTTTTATTTTGGTATTCCTCTGACTGGCACCCACCTCGCAGCTTCTCAGTTGAACTTTTACTCCAGACTCCTTCAGAGGAGCCCAGGAGGCGACGGGTGAAGACAGGGTGCAGCCAGACCTGCACACGTGTATGTTGTGTTGTGTTTGGAGGAGGGACTCCACCATTTATAGAAGTGATGAGATCCTTTTCTGGCAGTGAAGACAGAAGAGAGACAGTGGTAAACCATCAGAGCCTCAACATGAAAGTCTCTCACACTTTGATCTGCTGCCTCTTCCTCTGTGAGTACATCCGCTTTGTTTCTTTCCTGTCTCTATCTTGTTAATATGTTTTGTCTTTATTATATTTATTCGCAGTTGCTCGGTGGTTCATTGGCACTAGGAGTTTCTCATAAATGGTTTATGTGTTGACACGTGATGATCAGAGTCTGGTAGGATTCACTTTAAAGGATAGTTTCAATTCTGTCCTGAAACAGTATCCTCAGAACCAGAACCAGGACTGTGGACTTCACCACTTACACAGAAAGACGGGATCTCTTTGTCCGGACAGAAGAGAGAATTACAGAGAACAAAACCGCTTCCAGTGGACACGTGGGCTTGTCAGTATTATTTTAGGACAGATATGAAAAAATGTGAACATGTTCTTTAAATATAGTTCAGTACAAATACTTGTTACTTGTCACTTCCTCTATGTAAATTAATGAAGGGTGAAAACTTTTTTAAAATGTATTTTTCATTTCAATCTGAAATCTAGATCTGAAATCTACTGAAAACGATTACTTGATTATGAGATTATTTGCTATTAATTGATTAATCGTTGCAGCTCTACTTGATTTGAAGGTAACAAAATATACTTTTGGTGCTTCTTGTATTTTATACTCTGTTGATTCACCCTGAGAGTTTGTTGTAGCTTCTTGCTGTAAGTAATAGATTTCATTTAAAAAATATATTTTTTTATAACATGAAAAACATTTATTTGAAATGTTTGGATGAAATAAAATTCACTCACATTGACACACAACATTTAATTCATTCATTTTTTCAAAAATACAAACCACTGATTCCTGTTAACACATCCAACAATTAGTGTAAAAGCTGCAGTTTTACTGACTGGAGATAAGTTCAGTCAGTTGCTCTGATGAACAGAACCTGAGTGAAACAAGATGATGATGAAAATCACACTGAGTTGTTGTGTTTTGACTTTTTATTTGCAGCATTTTAAAGTCTGAAAACAGACGTGAAGGTTCTTGTTGACCTTTCTTATTGCTGATTTCACTATTTCATTTGGCCCTTTTGTCGTGGTGCTCTGACTGTTCTGTCGTGTGTCGTGCTGTTGAAAGGTCTCAAACTGTGGTTGAACTGGGCAGATCCCAGTGTGACAGGAAATGTGATCAGACTGCAGCATCTTACAGGAAGTACAGATAATAACTATTGATTGTTAATCTGTTCAGCAGCTCTGCAGGATGGAAACACTGGTCTCGTCAATGCACAGCTCCCTCTCTATTCAGGCACTGAAGGAGAAAATGTCACAGTTCAGTGCTATTTTTCTTCATCTGGAACAAGGAAGTACTTCTGTAAGGAAGAATGTGAACCAGACAACATTCTGGTTGAAACAACAAATGACACAGCTCAGAGAGGCAGATACAGCATCAGGTATTCACCAGGATCTCCTTCAGGAGGGTTCCTGTCCGTGACCATCACACAGCTGAACAAGTCGGACTCAGGACGGTACATGTGTGGTCTGGACGGATCTCTGCTGTTATCCAAGGAGTTTGAAGTCATTGTTGTAGATGGTGAGTTTCTGCTGAAATCCATGGAAATGTTTCCGGAAGTTAACACCTCCAGTTAACACAGATGATGTCCGTTAGCCTATCAGACGCTTCTAAAGGCGTGACATCATTTACGAGAATTTTCAAGACACAGTCAACTTAATATATGCAAATGTGTGATGTCGTGAATTATAAGTCAAACAATCTGCCTGCAAACAACTGTTGGAAAGATTACTAAACCGAGGACCTGACTGATTTACCAACTCTAATCAACGACATCAGCCTAAGTGTGTGTGACGTCAGCTGTAGCTGTGATCAGACTGCATCATCTTAAAGTGGAAAGTTCAGGTTATTTGATGTGGGGCTGTGTGAGGTTCTTATCTCCTGCTGTAGATTCAGATCAGCTCCGGCTTAGAGAAACAGCAGGAGCTGAGAGATGAGCTGCTGAGGATGGGGACATCTGCAAAAACCTGTATTAACCACATAAAAACATCCACCGAAAAAAGCCAACATCAGTTGATGCATATGCTTTATTTTCACTGTTTTCACTGCTTTACCTGCCATCAAACAGCCCTTTACTTTGGAACTGCAGTTTGTGAACCACATTCCTACACATAAGCACAACTACAGCTGTTGGTTCTGGTTTCACTGCTGCAGACGTTGCCTTCCAACCGGATAAACAGACATTTATATGTGAAACCATGAATTAAGAGTTGTCCTGGGTTAATCAGATATTAAGCTAACAAACAAAAATGTTGTGTTGTTGTGTATGGTATTGTAATAGGCTGTAAAAACAGGAAAAAAATATGTCTTTTCTTCCTCAGAGGACGCAGACACATATTAACTACTGTCACATTTCATACCAGCTGCAAAGGCCTGAGTGAGCCAGCTGGTGTCGTTCTGCAGGAGACAGGAAGTGAACACCAATTCATGCCATTGGTGCTGTTTGTAATGCAGCATCTTTGTTATAGAGGATCTTTGGTGTAGGTGCACTTGTGTGTAGGAATAAGGTAGTTCAAATGTTTACAAAATGTAGTTCCAAAGGAAAGGGCTGTTCCACGCCAAAGTGCACGTATACTTCAATTACTATTAGCTTAAGTGGCTAAAACACGTTAGCAGGTGGCTCTGTCCTACGCTGACCACATGACCTCACAAAGCGCCGTGTCAAATAATCCCAACTATCACTTTAAGCACAAATAATAACTGTTGTTTCTGTGTTCATCAGCGCGGCTGGTTAGAAACGAAGACAAACCTCTCTACACAAGAACCGGAGGACACGTCACAGTGGAATGTTCCTTCGCTTCGTCTGGAACAGTGAAGTTCTTCTGTAAGGGAGAGTGTGGAGGAAAGGGCGTTCTCATTGGAACGGATGGTTACGCAGCTCAGAGAGGAAGATACAGCATCAGATACTCAACACGGTCTCTGTTTGTGAGCATCACACAGCTGACCAAGTCTGACTCAGGACGGTACAGGTGTAGCCTGGGAACCTACACTTCACAGTCACACAGGGACTTTGAGATCATTTCAGACGGTGAGTTTCTACTGAACTCAGTGAAAATGTTCCTCAGTGTCTCCAGAGGTGTGAAAAACATTTTTGTCGTTCCCTGAAAGCAGCTGATATTTAATCTTACAACCACATCACGACTGATAGATGTCAAACCCAAACTGTCTCGTATACAAACTGTTGTTTGTTTGAATATCAATGAGCCGTTCACACTGGCTACGAAGCTCATCAGTCACGTTATCGTCAGCAGCAAGAGGAGACACACAGATGCACTAAATAACAAAGTAATTTACTGTATTTGCAACAAAATAATGAAAAGGGGGAGGGGTGAGAATGAAAATGTGGAGGTGAACCACACAGAAGGGGCCGTGACATCGAGCATCTTTTAGCATCACAACTGATGTTCTGAGGCTGCGTCCACACTGCTACGTTTTAGTTTTAAAACGAGTTTACTCCTGCTGTCGACACGACTCTGGAGTTTTAGAGACTTTCAGAAACGCTGCTGGACCTGTTTTACTCTGAAAACTCTGGGGTTGTGTTGTAGTCTGGACAAACAAAACCTGAGACCTTTAGAAACAATGAGACACCTGGTCGCTTCCTGATTGGGTCTTTTCAGCCTCATGAATAATGAATTACAAGTGTTACTGACCTTGTTGTCTTTGGTTGCAGCTGATGCTCAGTTAAATTCTGCCTTTACTGTTCCTTGTTTGTAATATTTAGTGCAGAGCAGAAAATCTTCTTGCTGTGTACACCAGTTCACATGATCGGTCATGTATGAGTGCGTTCTCAGGTGTTGGTCTGATACAGAGCTAAGAATGGTCGTCTGTTCATCTTAAAAAGCCTTTTTAAGATGAAAACATGTAGCGTGGACGTAGCCTGAATCTTCACTAAGATATTAACTGTTAATTGATTGCAGCCTGTGAGATGTGTCAATATTTCACAGCAGTATTTATTTGTGAAACTGTTTTTGTCGTTCACAGCCTCCACACCAGCGCCACCAACAACAACACAGAGGATCTCAGGTGCATTCAGGGAACTCTGGACATTTGGGTGGCAGAGTTCAGGCTTCCACTGGAACCCCTGAGGGGATCCGTGTCTTCCTTAAAACATTTCACAACAATTATAAGAGTTCCATAATACTGGATTTTAGATTTAACCTTATGCATCTTCTGTCAGCTTCTGATCTGCGTCATGTCGTCAACATCAGAGTCTTTACAAGCAAACAAGTGTTGCTCATGCTAGTTTCTGTTATAATATGGAACCTGGTTACATGTCTGTGTATGGCTCCGACACAGTCCAGGTGCCTGACAGTCTGTGTTTCAGTGGAGCACATTTGGTTGTTTCTGACAGTTGTCATTGCAGGAGTGAACATCTGGTTTTAGAGCTGATCAAACAACAGTATGCCTGCGCATATAATATCCTAATATCCTAATATACAGCATATCCTATCCTGACATCCCAGTCATGAGTCTTGTTCTTTTTGGATTATATTATAACGTTTGCATGGAACATGCCCGTGCTTAAAAGCTCTGGTACAATAAATATATTATACTATATTAAAGAAATAACCCATTGTTCCTCAGCAAGTGACAGTGACTCACCTGCATAACTGAACAATGCTAAAAGCTTTTTATGGTCACTTAGACAAAGTGTGTGAATGTGTGTCCTCAGTGTAAAACAAACTTGTTGACCTACACAGGTACGGTGCTGTACATGTGTCGCACTGTAGTCATCGTGGTTCTCCTCCTGTCACTGACTCTGCTGATAATCTGCATTAAGAGGAAAACCACCCCCCCCCACCCCCCCACCCCCACGGTAAGACGACAGGAAACGCACAGTATCAGCAACTGACTTCTCATTTCTCTCTAAAAACAACATTTGCACACATCATTTGAGGCCACATCTGCACTTCTATCCAGTAAAATCCTCAGTCTGGAGTGGTTGGATTGTTTGGAGGAATGTCAGTTTATCAGCTCTTGTCCCACTGTGACGGAGGGTTCCTTGGGTGTGTGTGGGTTTGGCTTTAGAGGCTGGATTTCGCCTCCTGATCCAACGAGATGCGACAATCATCTCACGTATATGAAGCCACACTAGATAGAAACAAACGGGTCAAGATGTGACTGTAGCTGCTGTTTTTTCATTGGCTTTTTTCCTGCTGCTTCAACTCACCAAGAGTGACCTTTAACCTCATCTGCACCTTTAATAATTAACTAATTAAAACAGAGAAACATATTCTTTCTGTTTCACAGGTTTGGAGACCAGAGGAGGCTCAGACGGCACAAACATGGAGGTGACAGTCATCAACTGTTTACTCTCACTCTTGATGTCTGAGGGAGGTGTTTGTTTTTGTAATACTGATATCAGCCACAAGAGGCTGCCGTGCACCACGACTCCAGTGTAAATAGGACTAAAAACAAACATTCAGACACTTTCTTCATGTGCCCTAAAACAGGGTACATGTGTGGTCAAAAGTTATGTAACATCCCTGTCGTGTCAGAAATGTATTTTAATCTGCAAACTCTTTCAGCCAGAGGCTTTAGGATGTCAGGTGAGACAATGTAAAGAGCTTCAAACCCCACAGAACGAGCTGCTGATGTGTGGGTCAAACAAAAGACTTTAACCCTGGAGACTCAGGTTCAAAATCCATTATAGTTTTTGATTAACTTAACTTATCTTCAGTTTTATCTGTTGCTTTGTTTTTTTCAGTCTGCCCACTATGAGAACTGATCTCCAGTCTCCACATGAGGAGACTCCACCTACCAGAGCCTCAGACCAGGCACCAGGGATCAGGACGGAACCTCACTCACAACACACCTGGTCCTTTATGAACCCAGAGCCGGGTTTTGTTACTGTGCCTCAGGGGCGTTTGTGTTCCGCCCCTGAGGACTCAGCAACTTAAGAAGTACAGATGCATTCAAGCCTTAAACAGCCACTGATGTTTGTATTCACTGTGCATTGATGCCATATGTTGGAGAATCAGTTTTTCAGTTTTTGTAGTGTTTTTTTCATAAACACTATAAACACTCTGTCCCCTTCAGGTCTCAGCCAGCTCTCAAAACCACATAACGGTTTCTATGGTTCTAAACAGTCAAATGTAAACGTGAGAAAGGTCAGAAAGAGCCTTAAAATACAGACATTTTAAAATCAGGTGTTAAATTTGTTGAAGGAGGTTCTGCTTTTGAGCCCCGTCTGACCAGTCTGACCCAGGTAGAGCAGTGATATTCAGTTTTCATCCACTGTGGGTATCAACACAATGTGAGTTCACCAGGGCTTTGAAGACTTTTGGAATTTTTATAATCATTTTATAAAATAATAATTTTTATTTTATAATATTCAGAATCTCAGAGAATATTTGAGTTTTTTTCTCATACCCCCTTTACCAGCTCAGTATTTTGTTATTTTACCCTCATTGGCCCCAATACGCCATCATACTGTGGTCCAATATGGTGTTTTTTATTCTTCAGTGTTCTTGTAATGAGAAAGATGGTCTGTTTGTTTTGTGTGTGTAAAACTGAAACTGTGATGTTTCATTAAAAAACCTTCTGTCTTTCCATTAGTTATGATATTAATGTCATTTATTTTAATGGCCTTGAAAACGAGAGTATTCAGCATTGTCAAATAGTCCCATTAGTCATTCAGCTTTCAGTGTGTCATGTACAAAGTAGTGTAAAGTAATAATAATATAGGTTATATCGCTTATTAGTGTGTTTGTACAGTGACTGGAATAAACCAACAGTCTAACTCAGCCTGTTTTTACTGCCGTAAAAATATATTCATGGGTTATTGCTTCTATCCTTACAATAAATCAAAAATAAATTTGTAAATTGTACAAAATGTACTTAGAGTGGTTCCACATACGACTGCACACCAACCCACCCCAGCAACACCACCATTAAATCTGCTGATAACACCTCTGACCCGTCACTGCAGACCCAGCCTCACTCACCTCACTACATAAATGGGAACTGTGCAGAAACAGCTCACACGTTCAGGTTCCTGGGAACCCCGATCGCTGTCAACTTCAACACCACAGTAACAGTTAAAAAGCCACAGCAGTGACTCCACCTCCTTTGTCAGGAAACACAACCCACGTAGAAAGCTCCTGGTACCTCCTTTCTCATGCAACAATCAAGAGCACGATGCTCTGCATCTCACTGTGGTTTGTCAGAGGCCGACAGGAAAGCCTATAGAAAAGAATAAGCTTACTGTGACTGTCTGCGCCACCTTTACATGTTTCACCTGTGTTCAGTTGCCTCTCCTGTGTTTTTAAGCCTCTGTCTTTGTCAGTTCATCTGTTTTTGCAGCAGCCTTGTTTCCACTGTGTCTCCAGCGCTTCTGGTTTTTGTTCCTGGGTTTTACCTGGATTCTGGACTGTTCACCTTGTGATGAAGGGAGGCCCATGGAAGAAGTGATGCACTTTTGTTTATAGCAGTTCACAGTAGTTTTTTCACGCTCGAGGAGTTGTTGTGTTTGAACAATCACAAACACATTGTAATTGTGTCACATGGAAGTTATAATATGAGGCACTACCTCTAGCCTGACATTACCTCTAAACTGCTGGATGACACCAGCTTTTGGAAAAGGTGGGGGCAGGGACATTTGATCCAAAAGGTCTGGGGGAAGTTGAGCTGACAGTGCTGATGATGGAAAGTCCTGTTTCACATTCAAAGTTCATTCCCCTGCAGCTCTGACAAGCCGTTCACTGAGCAGCAGCCACTGGTTCTGTGAACTTTTGTTCTTCATTTTGAACTTGATTTTCTTCGGAACATTTTAAATTGGCCCAGTTGAGGAAAATTTATCTTTGCAGCCATAGTTTTACTTCAGAATAGTGTTGAGTCCGTCACCTGAACTCGCGTGTTGGTTTGATGAAGGAAACAGGAGACTCATTCAGAGTTCAAATCCCAGCATTTATTAAAGCTAACAGCAAAATAGCTTTCAGAAAAGGAGATCGTTACAGAACTCTGGGCCAAACTATCTTTCCCTGACAACAACATGCAGCTGTGCCAGTTCACGAAGTCTGACACCATAACTTCCCCCTAGCCCAGAGTTTTTATTATTGTTACACAAAGGAAGCAAAGAATGTAGGTTGAAGTTTTCTTCATTGGCTGTTGTCCACTCTGCCCCTCGCTCAGGTGCCTCCTTCGTTGCTATCTGACTCCATTTGACCTCCTTCACAACAAGGAAACAAAGAGCACCTCCTCTAAAAAATGTGTTAGAACAATGAATGATAACATTTCCACCACTGTAAAAACATACTGTAATATTGTGTAGTTCACAGTTGTGACGTCTCCTTCACATGCAATCAACTCACTACAGCAGAGACGTTTGGACAGAAACCTAATGACTCTGATTCCATTCTTTATCAACTTGATGAAGAAATGTTTTTTAATGTATTTCCTACATTTTATTCCACACAGTGGAGAGGTGATAGCCAATGAGGACGTGAGATACAACAAAGGTCACGAGCCGGTGTCACTCCTTCATGACAGGGACACCCGGGCAAATGTTTCTAATTAGCGTTGTATCTGTCAAGTTAAAGGTGTTTCACATAGACAGCCCACACAGTTCTGTCTGGATCTACATTTTCAGTTTTAGGATTGTGACCTGCTTTAATATTTGTTTATGTTCCCAAACATCTTCCTTCCTTAAACTAATATATTTGCTGTTAAAACAGGATGTTTGGGTGGAGCAGTTAACAGGAATGCTGATTATACCCAATGAGATATCAAACGGAGGAAGTTAAACAGCTTGGATGGAGATTTGGGGTTTTGTCCGGGTCAAGTCCAAGTGAAAGTAAAATGTGATGGAAAAGTACAGGTCAGTTCATCATTAAATTGAGCAGCTTCAGCTTTCTGACAGACCAGACAGACAGTGGAAGGAGTGAGGGACAGAGGCAGTTCTCCTGCAGCTGAATCAGGATCTAATTCACAATGAATATCCACCATGTTGTGATCTTCTGCTTCTTATCAGGTGAGGACTGATTACCTGACTGTCTCTTTAATGCTGCACCACACACTGCTTTTGAACATTAGTCCTTGTTTTTCAGTTGCTGTATTCATATTCAGATGTTCTGTTGCTCTCTGATGTCTGCCTCTGTATCATCTCTGCTTCTCTGTGAAGTGATGGATTAGCCCTCATTAACCTGCAGTCTGTTTTACAGGAAGTCTACAATACACTAAGTTCTGACCATCAGTATTCACTGTTCATCTTTTCAACAGCTCTGTGTGGTGGAAACTCTGGACTTGTTAGTGCAAACCCCCCTGTTTATACAGGCCCTGAAGGAGGAAGTGGTACAATTAACTGTTACCTGACTCTGTCTGGAAGCTGGAGGTTCTTCTGTAAGAACAAATGTAAAGAAGAAGATGTTCTCATTAGAACAGATGGGGTCAGAGCGAACAGCGGCAGATACAGCACTGAATATAAAGATGGATCCTCTGGAAGAGGAATTCTGTCTGTGACCATCACACATCTGACCCAGTCTGACTCAGGACGGTACAGGTGTGGTTTGGGCAAATCATCGGTTCCAGATTCATACACTGACTTTGAGGTCAGAGTTTCTGATGGTGAGTTGATATATGTTGGGACTTTTGGAACATGAGAATAAATGGAATCAAATGGAGTCAAATTAAACGTGAGGAACGTGAATTATTAATAATGTTTTACGTATTATTGTGATTATGATCAAATTTCTGCATCGCCAGTCAAAGACTGAGGTTGAACTGAGCAGCTCTCAGTGTGACTCTGTAGATATGTGTGCAGCATCTTACAGGACGTACAGATTATAACTGTCGACTGTTCATTTTCTCTACAGGGCTGTTGGATAAAAACTCTGGTTTTATCCGTACAAACATTGAAGGAGATAACCTCACTTATCCATGCAGGGATTCTGTCAATAGAAGCAGGACGTTCTTCTGTAGGGGTGACTGTAAAAAACAAGAGGACATTCTCATTGAAACAGATGAGGACAGCGCTCAGAGAGGCAGATACGGCATCAAGTATATAGAAGGATCTGTATTTGGACTGTATGCTACAATCACACAGGTGGTCAAGTCAGACTCAGGACAGTACAGGTGTGGTTATGGCAGAGCTTTGTCTCCAGATTCATTGTACACATTTTCAATCCTTGTTGATGGTGAGTTTTGTCTTTTTTTATTCAAGTATGTGACGTATCTGTATCAGTATTTGTTCAGTGTCTGATTTCTTTCATTGTGTTTATTGTTAAAAGCTCCAACCTCCTCAAAAACAAGCCCAACTCTCCGACCTTTTTCAACCTCAGTCCCGTCAACCTTCACATCAACAACAGCAACAACACAGAGTTTAAGCTCCAGTTCAGGGAGCTCCACAACTTCACCACATTTTACTGTCAGCACCAACCAGTTTACAGGTACAGCACAATTCACAGTCCAGACTTTGTCCACCTGTTAAGCAGTGTCCCTCTGCCGACACAAAAAATAACAAACTGTGAAGAGCTTTACGTGTTGAAAACCTTATCATGTTTATACAACATGCAAATAATTTAATGTGTTTCAAATGATGTTTTCTTATGACAGGTTTTTTCATTTTTATTTATTTCCTGGTAATACATTTCAGTGGGTTTGATTCTTTATGTGCACTTTTTCTCTCTCTCTCTCTCTCTCTCTCCCCAGATTTCTCACATGTCCCTCACCCTACTTCTTCCTATGTCCCTTCCTACTTCATGCCTGTGGTTGTATGTGTGCCCTTAGCTGGTGTGTTACTGCTGGTTGCTTTTCTGCTGCTCCACTACATACAGAAGACAAGGAAGAACAAACAGCAGAAATATGAGGTGATTTTCTTCAACTCTGTATGTCTCTGTTCACTCTTACTGTCAGTTTCTACCACCACACTTTAAAATGACAGAAAGAAAATTGCAAAATTACAGATACATAAATTTAGATAAGTACTGTAGCTACCTATTTAATATCAGTTATTCAAGTAACTTGACAACTATGGAAGGTGGATTTTAAATGCTTAAATTAAACACAGTAATAACAGTAACTTCTGCTGATAGGGTCTCTCAATAAAACAATAAAGGATGTTGTGAAAGCAGTGTGGGAGCATGGGAGTTATGTTTACATCCCAGGTGATTATAACCAGTAAAAACACTGAAAAAAGCCACTTTGTGTTAAAAGAATCTGTGTTTTGCTAATGCTGTCCACTGGACACAGGACGTCAGGGAGGGGGCAGGAGCTGAGACTGCTAAACTTTGTTTTGATCTTTTCTTTGAAAACTTATGATCCAGATGTTCAGGAGGTTTTAACTGGTTTTTCCACAGAAGCCTCCTCCCCAGGGGGTTGAAACCAGTAGAAACACTCGATGAAGCAAGTTTATACCAATACCAATCAGTCATCATTTCATTGCCAAAGTCTGTCTGAGTATTGTTGCTGACCATGTTCATCCCTTCATGGCCACAGTTCATCTTCTACTTCCAGCAGGACGATGCTCAATGTTACAAAGCTAAAGTCGTCTCACAGTGGCTTCATCAACATGACAATGAGTTCAGTGAACTTCAGTGGCCTCCCCAGTCTCCAGACCTGGACCTGATGCAGTCAGGTCAACATGGAGCTGAGTCTCAGAGGAAAGTTTCAACATCATATGGAATCCATGGCATGAAGAACCGAGGCTGTTTGAGAGCAAAGAGAGGAACTCACCAGTATCAGTGTAGTGTTCCTAATACAGAAGCCCAGTCTGGCAACGCTGTCCATGATCTGATATGTTGGCTACTCCTATATTAAAGTTGTGGTGTTATTTCTTGTTGCCTTGCTAAAGTTGTTGATTTAATTTTCAGTTTCCTGTCACCTTTAAGAAGTTTGGTCGAAACTCAGCATGTGAAGTCTCTACCTACAAGACTGTCCTGGAGGAGGAGCAAACCCAGGCCACTGGCCTACAGACAGCACACAGCTGATAACGTTACAGTTTGTTTCTGTATTTGTTTCCTGCTCAGGTTAACATGTGTTAGTATGAAACCTTTAAACCTTCACACATGACAAAGTATTTGTGTTGGATTTATCTCTACAATACTTTCCAAAGAGGCACAAACCCATTCCTTCTTTTTTCCAGTGTTACATGTCTGGTAGATGAACCACTTATGTAGCTTGGACAGGAATGAAACTCAGTTGAATTATCAGTACAAAAGACGTCTGCATTACAAAATGTGTACATAAAATCATCAGGGAAAATTAACTGCAACTACTACTAATTTCACAAAGAAAAGCTGTTGAGAAAACTGACAATACCATCTCCAGTTTAAGTCAATTCACCTTTTTCTCACACAATTTCTTCACTGATTTCTAATCTATGAGTTGTTTAAATCAGAGTATGGTGTTTATATTTGAAAGTTGAAACACAACTTCTCAACTTTTCCTTCCTAATATTTCCAAGTGTTATTATTATTGGCACCGCTGTAGCAAAGACCAGGTCACAACATGGCTGCTGCTATCAGCCTGGCTACTGTCCAAAGAAAGAAAAAACATAAAAACCCAATCTGAAGTAGAAACCCTGATCTCAGAGCTGTGATAAAGGCCGTCTCCATCAAGTGAATGCTCATCCGAGGTTCAGTCCTGTTTAAGAATATAGAATGGGCAGAAACACTGGAAACCAGCATCTTCTGCAACTCTTTTGATCTCTAATTTCTGATTATTGAAGAACTACTCTGAAAGCAGGGGGATATAGCAGAAACCAGACACGTGTATGAGGGGAGGGCTGAATTTTTTTTTTTCATTTTATCATTTAAGCAATAATTTGATCATTGTCATGTAATCATCTCCTAAATGAGCATGTACTCATGCTAACAACCAATCTGTTCAATAGACATGTTTGATACTGAAGAAATAGTCATGGAACAATACTATGTTTCAGTGAGTAAGTAGTCTTGGAAAACAATCTCTTAATCTGAAATGTGTTATGTTAATTAATATAAGGTACATGGTAAAAGACATCATGTGTATGTGTGTATGCTTTATTTTGGAAAAAGGGAGCTTTCAAATGTCTGAAAAGAATCAACAATGTGAATATTTGATGTAGAGCAAAACTGCACCTAGCTAAAACTGATGCAGTCTAATCAACAGTCTTGAAGTAAATCCTCCTGTATGAAGATTATAATATTGACACTTCAGCAACAGTTTCTATTGAACGAGCATGGGCTTCATTAAACAGAGCTGGTCACGCACCAGGACTGACGGCATACAGCTGCGTACGCTTCTGATTAGCAGCACAGAAGGTTTGTTTTTTGGGGGTACATTAGCTCTTTCACACCCCCCTGCTGCATGAAACTCACAACAATATAACAGTGGGTCAATACTCATGTCTAATACAGGACATCAACGGCAGACAACAAAACCTTCATACAAAGATTCATACATGGTTATTTATTAAAGCAAATCACAGGAACAAAGATTTAAAAAATCAATAATCAACTGGCTCTTTGTACAAACTACAAACAATCATGAATCTCACCCAGGGAAGAGGATACTTGACTACTGATGTGAATTTCAAAGTCAAACATCTTAAGGATACCTGTCCATAATTTTCCATATCCAGCAAATGTTGTTGATGTGCTGTAATATTTTTCAGTTTTTATTCTGAGCTTGCAGTACCATCTATCACCACACAGATTGACTGAGATTAGCCAGCTATTACAATCCAGAGGGGCACTGTTTGACTAATTTGAAGAAGCCAAAAGAAAAGAAGAAATAAATATTTGGAAAAGCAAAAACAAGTACGGCAAATAAAATGATACAATAATTGAAACAATACAAAAAAAAATATCTTGCAGCTTGCTCTGACTTATTGAACAATTGGTTAAAGTGGGACTGCTCACATTTCTTTGTGTATTTCTTAAGGTTTAGAAGAAGAATAACCAAGAACTCCTACATTTGTATTTCAGAATAATCAAGTGGGAAGATGCTGAACATCCTGGCAAACATTATCAGTACTGTAACATCAACTGGGATGAAAAATCATATTTTTAGAAAATATCTGCCAACACAAAAGCTTGCAACATAATATAAGATGCTTAAACAAAATCCAGATTCAACATTCACAAATTCAACATCAACATTACAACATTACAAGTTGTGCTCTGTCTTTGTACGTGTCAGGTAGGCCTGGTCCTGATCCCTGCTGGCTGGATTGAAGTTCTGGTAGATAGAGTCCTCACACCTGGAGGCTGGAGCCCAGTTCTCATAAATGGCAGATGACTGAAAATAAAACAAGGATTATATCAAAAGTCCTGGTAACAAGTGCACGTATCTTTCAGTTCTATGCTGAACACACAATCACAGCAGGAGTCACAACTATACAAACATGATACAAAACACAAGACAGCACTAAATACATACATAATTACTAGGGTATGCTATAGTCATTTATAATGTTGTTAATTAAATAGAAGAAGAGACAGATCTGAGTCCAAGATTACTGCCATATCTTAAAAAATCATTTGTCATAAAGGGTGTAGGTCAGTTTTTCCAGAGGGAGTTTTCTCAGCACCTCCAACTGTCCAGTGTGGGGATGTACAGTTTCAAAGTTTGAGAATAGTCTTTCTTGCTATACAATAAAAATAATACAATCAATGTATCATTTTGGTTGAAAAGCTGAGACTAAACCTGCCTCTCGACAGTTTTGTACAATTTTCTACAACTGATGCCCAGATATTTACCTCTAGCTGGTAGTCTAGCTCAGTCTGCCATTGTTTTCTAATGTGACCAGTAGAGCAATTGCATTTAACAATTAACAGTTTTTCAGAGGGATCAGTTCTTACTCCTAGGTACTGTATGGTGACCAATAAAACGGAAAGCCACTAGATGGAGCAGAGCCTGCCACAGTCCCGTTTTATAAGTTCACCTTAACACTTGATATTTGCCCAAGTTGCTGTTAGTATTCAAGTAAACATGGGATGGTAGTGTCTGTCTCAACAAGGTACAGCAGGACATCCGTACATGAAGAGAAATTTTATGTACTGTGCATTTTATATTAAAGCCCCTGATCATTGGCTGTGTTAAAAGCTGGCATTAACATCTGTGTTGGGTGATCCAATCACGATCGAGTGTGAACGCACCCAAGACACATCACTTATACGACATCTGGAGGTGCTCTGGGCCACATGTGGCCACATTCTGTTGGCAGCGTGAATGCTTCCTGGGCCACAGTTATAGTTTTAATGAGCTCTACTAAGCGCTCAATAGCCAATGCAAGTGGGCTCAAGGGGCGTCCTTGGTGGGTTCCATTGAAAAATAACCTGACCAGAGTCAGAGAGAAAACTTATCTGGGCCAGGGAATTTTCCACTGCACATAAGTGCAGAGATTTTTATTGGTCTTCTGTTTGTGTTGGTAATTTAATTTTAGAAATGAACTTGTTCCTCTTTGATGCGGTTAATGTCAAGGATCAAAACAGAGCTTCTCTTACTGTTTCCTTTAACTTGCTGAAAACGTTAAGAAGGCAAACAGGAGTGGATCACAACAAGACATTGTTAATTTTTCATGTTCATTGTATGACCAATTATACACATTAAACTGAGGGAATTAGAAGCCAAGGTCTGCCTCTGATAAAGACCCTTACTGCCTGCATTTGAGGTAAATAAAGCCCCCAGCCATTATTTGAGGAAATACTGTAATCAACAGAGGTGTTGACATGTTTGTGGCTGGCTGACAGTCCATAGTCTCATTTTTTATTATGTGCCCACTAGACATGAGATTGTTAATACCTGCATATTAATGAATTGCCAAAAAATTTCAATTACACACCATACAGCAATGAGTGAAACCCATGTAAAAAGAGGCAAAACGAGTCACCTCCATGGCCACGCCGTGATGGTTTCCTCCAGCATTCAAACCAGAGTTCCTCCTTTTCTTCCATTGGTGGAGAACCAGCAGAAAAACAGCCAACAGCACAAAAACCAAAGGCACACATACAACCAGAGGCAAGAAATAACGTGGGCGAGGGACCGAGATGTAGACTGGGGAGGATGAGAGTGAGATAGACAGGGTTTAAAAGGTAGGGCTGTTGTTGTCATGTAATTGTACAATTTAGATATATTATTAGTCCATGTTGTTATGTGTAATTTTACAGTTTTCAGAATATGTATTTTTTCAGGTTAAGTTGGCAGACGGACAGTGATTGACAGCCGGACAAACAGGACTCTCTGAGTTGTCCTGTACCTGTAAACTGGCCGGTGGTTGCAGGGAAAGCTGATGAACTTTCTGGGGCTGATGTTGAAACAGGTCCAGGTTTGTTTGTATGTGGCTGGAGTTCTGAAAACAGAATGAAACAATGAATGAAACAGCATCAAACAATTACCAGTAAGTATTTATGAATATTAGAAGTAGTTTTGTTGAATTAATATAATACGGTGCATCCGGAAAGTATTCACAGCGCTTCACTTTTTCCACATTTTGTCATGTTGCAGCCTTATTCCAAAATGGATTAAATTCATTTTTTACCTAAAAATTCTACACACAGTACCCCATAATGACAAAGTGAAAAAAGTTTGCTTGAAACTTTTGCGAATATATAAAAAATAAAAAACAAAAAAAATCACATGTACATAAGTATTCACAGCCTTTGCTCAATTCTTTGTTGAAGCACCTTTGGCAGCAATTACATTATAGTATAATGTTACAGCATCTGGTTTTACAATGCAATTTGCACATGTTAGTTACTTGAACTGAGAGTATTTCTCATTGTAGCAATAAATAAACATGATTTTTTTTGCATAAAGCAAGCATTTGTCTATTCTCATGTTGAAAAGAGTATTACAATTTTAAAAAAATCAGTTTAAGGTACATTTAGAACAGATTAAAAATATGCGATTAATCATGATTAACTATGATCACTCATGCGATTAATTGTGATTAAATATTTTAATCGATTGACAGCCCTATTTTTTATATATTTGCAAAAGTTTCAAGCAAACTTTTTTTCACTTTGTCATTATAGGGTATTGTGTGTAGAATTTTTAGGTAAAAAATGAATTTAATCCATTTTGGAATAAGGCTGTAATATAACAAAATGTGGAAAAAGTGAAGCGCTGTGAATACTTTCTGGATGCACCGTATGTGAATATACTAAATTCATCAGTTTTAATGAAAGAAAATGAACTCACCATCAACAAGGATTGAAAATGTATGGTATGAATCTGGAGACAAAGTTCTGCCATAACCACACCTGTACTGTCCTGAGTCTGACTTGACCACCTGTGTGATTGTAGCATACAGTCCAAATACAGATCCTTCTATATACTTGATGCCGTATCTGCCTCTCTGAGCGCTGTCCTCATCTGTTTCAATGAGAATGTCCTCTTGTTTTTTACAGTCACCCCTACAGAAGAACGTCCTGCTTCTATTGACAGAATCCCTGCATGGATAAGTGAGGTTATCTCCTTCAATGTTTGTACGGATAAAACCAGAGTTTTTATCCAACAGCCCTGTAGAGAAAATGAACAGTCGACAGTTATAATCTGTACGTCCTGTAAGATGCTGCACACATATCTACAGAGTCACACTGAGAGCTATATATTTGATTTCATTTACTCCTATGTTTCAAAAATCACTAAATATAGTGAATATGATAAATATATCAACTCACCATCAGAAACTCTGACCTCAAAGTCAGTGTATGAATCTGGAACCGATGATTTGCCCAAACCACACCTGTACCGTCCTGAGTCAGACTGGGTCAGATGTGTGATGGTCACAGACAGAATTCCTCTTCCAGAGGATCCATCTTTATATTCAGTGCTGTATCTGCCGCTGTTCGCTCTGACCCCATCTGTTCTAATGAGAACATCTTCTTCTTTACATTTGTTCTTACAGAAGAACCTCCAGCTTCCAGACAGAGTCAGGTAACAGTTAATTGTACCACTTCCTCCTTCAGGGCCTGTATAAACAGGGGGGTTTGCACTAACAAGTCCAGAGTTTCCACCACACAGAGCTGTTGAAAAGATGAACAGTGAATACTGATGGTCAGAACTTAGTGTATTGTAGACTTCCTGTAAAACAGACTGCAGGTTAATGAGGGCTAATCCATCACTTCACAGAGAAGCAGAGATGATACAGAGGCAGACACTTTTCACTGGCTCCACAGCAGCTCTTGGTATTTTTATTGTGTTACTACTTTCTTACCTCAACATCTAAACTAGCAACAACTGTACATTTGCTTGAGTACAACTGTGCTTAAGTATAGTCTGTCTTCAAATATCTGTACTTTACTTGAGTATTATTTTTTTGAAACTCATGACTTCCACTCCACTACTACATTTCTATGACGTACTCATTACTTTAAAGCAGACTCCTACACTGTCATGTTATACTTGTTGCATTTTTTGAACTTGTCTGTGTCCTAACGATGCTACGTCAGATAAAGATGCAGCAGAAGATTCTTCACCAGAGCACCATGGTCTTATCTAAAGTCCATGTTTGAAATTTTAGAAATAAAGAAAGATACATTTCATTTTAAATGTTTGCTGTGTTTAGCGTTTTATTCTCCAGGTTCTACAGTCAGTCAGTCATTCAGTAGATTGATTCAGAGTCATTAGGTTCTGTAAATGTGGAACAACACAACAATGCCTTGACATAAAGAAATGTACTTTTGAATCCTTCAGTATGTTAAAAACAAGTACCCCAGTGCTTTAAGTCGAGTAAAAATTTAGCCAAACAACATTCACTTATATTGGAGTAATATTTGACCAGGAGTATCTATGCTTTGACTCAAGTAATGGGGCTGTGTACTTCTGTGCCTCTGACAAATAGTGATGGCTATTTTTGTTATTGTTGTTCTGTGTTTCAGTGGCATCTAGTAACATCAGAAAACAACAGGATATCTGAATATGAATAAACCAACATAAAGGCATTTGTGATTAAACATTGAGACATATGAATTTAAGCAGTGTGTGGTGCAGCATTAAAGAGACAGTCAGGTAATCAGTCCTCACCTGATAAGAAGCAGAAGATCACAACATGGTGGATATTCATTGTGAATTAGATCCTGATTCAGCTGCAGGAGAACTGCCTCTGTCCCTCAGTCCTTCCACTGTCTGTCTGGTCTGTCAGAAACCTGACTCTTAACATGTACGTCCTCTATGTTTATCTCAATATCTCTTTCTCGGTGTGTGTGTGTGTGTGCGCGTGTGTGTGTGTTCACAGCTTTAGCCACACTGACATTATGATGATCAGTGAGAAACTTACCCCCACAAAAAGAAGTTTGTTCCTCTTTATATTTTTGCTCTTTGCTTTTTCTTGCACACTGGTAATTTATATACTGCTGTGGTTTCAAACTTCTCTATTCTTATAGTGCAACAGACAAACATCAAAATCTATGTACCTCTACAAACTACAAACTGAAGGGAATTTTTCCCTCATCAATCTCTATTAAATACCCCAAATGACAAAACTGAATTTTAGAGATTTTTGCTAATTCATTTTCTTTATCCTTTTGTCTGCAGATCTTTGTTATAGGGATGAGATGTTACAACAAAACAAAACATATTTTCTTCTTTAAAAATAGGTTTTAAGCTCAAACAAATAGCTTGAAGTTACATTAATGACCACCTACATAGCATTAATACAAGAACAAATTAATGTCCTACAACAAAAACAAATGATTTCAATCATAGATTGAGCCATTATTACACAGGAAAAGATACATTGACAAACGACAATAAATGTGTGTTATTTGGTATTATTCTGTCTAAATAACAAGATTTGACATTTGAAGCGTTTGGTATAGTTAAATAATGTTGATCAGTGATGAACAGTTTTTTGACGCAGACACATTTGCGGATGGATTAATAATGTCCTAGATAAGTTACTGTAAGATAGACGTTGCGCATGCTCAGAAGCTCACTCTGAGAGTGACGCAAACGCGATGGGCGCGAATACACAGCAGTGGAATCAAGATATGAGTAACGACCGAACAATCACCGGAGTAAGTATGTTTTATTTTTCTAATGTAGCTTGTGGCAAAATGTCTGAATGTGGTTAGAAAGTGACCCTGACGGTGTTGGTTCGTAAAGAAATATGGGCAATAAGATAACGTCAGCAAGCTAGCGAGCGACGTGCGATGTTAGCGTTCTGTGTGATGCTAGGTGATGCGTAATGCTAATTCTAGCTAGCGGGAAGACATTACTCTTAGGGACAGAATGTTTTGTTAGCTGTTGTGTACAACAGCAGACTCGACGATGTGAGGCACCGCTAGTGTCGCAGCGTCAGTGTGCCACAGGTAAACAAGCGGAGTGGGCGGACAGAGGTGTGCTGATCGGCGCAGAGGTGGGTGCGCAGTGTAAACTGGTCTGTATATTATGAGCCGCATCTGTGATAAAATAAGTTATTTCGTCCTTCGAGCAAAGCACAGTCCCTGAAATTTGTGTGGATAATTCTGACTGAAGAGTCATGCAAGAGCAAAGAATTTCTGTATGTCATGGGTTCGTAAAGTTGGTTATGAGCTTTTCTACCAGCTATAGAGGATGAAGCAGGACACTGTTTGAATAAGACGCTTTCAAGGGAGAGCACTGGAAATGTAATTTACAGAGCAGACGCATAGTGTGCTGTAGCAGGTAAAAAGTATGAATTTAATTTCATCTGGGCTCAAAATGTTGGTGCTCCTGTAGCCTTAAGTGTGTCAGGTTGTCCTGTAGTTTGAGTTGAGTTTGTTCAGAGCAAGAACAAGTGCAAAGATGATATGACGATTGTATACTTTTAACACAGTATGTATCTGTCAGTGTCTGTGGCAACTGTGTTTCTGCATTGAAAGAATGCAGAGAACTATTTGTGTGTGTGTTTTGGCAAGAAAGTTGTAGTGCTTTTTGGATCGCCATTCATCCTGAGCACAAACAATACCTACAGTCAAAGGCAGTTTTAAAGCAGTAATATGAATTTTATAGGTGTGTTTATTTGAGAATTAACAGACTTTTTCAACTGTTCTTGCAGTCAGGGGCGGTATTTTATGCTGTTTATTTTCACTCACTTGTAGCACTGTGCTTCAGAATAAAGCACAACTTTATGGACGCTGTCCATTCAATGTTTTATATTCATGAAATAAATATACACATGTAAATTAGACGGTGGTCTGCTTGAGAAATCAAGAAAAAGGAGCCTGGAGCACCTGTGTTGCCCAGTGTGTTCCAGGATGGATAAGTCTCTCTCTCTCTCTCTCTCTCTCTCTCTCTCTCTCTCTCTCTCTCTCTCTCTCTCTCTCTCTCTCTCTGCTCCTTTCCACCAGTTCACCACATCTTTGGTTTGGTGATGCTGCCTTAGTTCCATCTTTATGTTCAGTCCTGCACCTTACAGTAACCACACTCTCATCCCTCACTGCAGCCCGCCACACACTGCTGATTTTACTGATTACTGCACCCCATGCTGGGAAGATTTAAGTTTGCATCTGAATTTCTGAATTTGATTTAATACAAATATCCATTATTAATTGTAACCTTAGTGTGAATCCCTGTAGTTGTGGCCACTTGACCCAGGTCAGGGCATCATCTGCTTATAGTATTCAGTTTGACCCGGGTGGATGTGAGGACTGTTAGTGGTTTCCACTGTACTTCACCAACAAGGTAGGACAGCCTGAATGTAACCTAAAAGACAAAACTCAGGGCAAACTTGATCTGTAGTAAAGTTGTGCAGTAGAAATAAAGACGAATGGAGAGTAGAGCTGTATGGTGTGTCGGGAGGAGGGACTCCATCATTTAGAGAAGTGACAAGATCCTTTTCTGGCAGTGAAGAAGAAAGAGAGGCAATGGTAAACCATCAAACTCAACATGAACGTCTGTCAAACTTTCATTTGCTGCGTCTTCCTCTGTGAGTACACCCACTTTTCACTTGTCTCTTTCTTGTTATGACATCTTTTGATTTGTGTTTATTCACAGTTGTTCAGTGGTTCATTTCCACCAGGAGTTTCTCATGAGTGGTTTATGTGTTTAAACATGCTGATCAGAGTCAGATAGGTTTCACTGTAAATACATCATTAAGAAAAATAAAGGACAGTACTGTCATATACGACAAAGTAAAGCAGCAATCATTCACATTTAAGAAGCTGAAATCAGAGAACTGTTTTCATTCTTTCATAGAAAACTGACTGAAATTATCAGTGATCAATCAGTGTTTCCCACAGACCAGGTAGCAATTTGTGGCGCTCCACTGACACCGTTGGGGGAATGCACCAGTGATGTGCTGGTTGATTTTCCCACACACCGCTGGCATATGCGCACCATGTGCCTGTGTGTGTCCGTGTGTGTCCGAGAATGACAGAGAAAGAGCGCTATGCGGAGATGAATGAACGGAATGATATTACGTTGAGAGCATAGACTAGAGGGAAAACAACAACAACGGGGAAAAAAAAAACAGAATCATTCTGTGGTGGTTGGTCTCCATTCTGTGGCGGTGCGCCACAGGATGGTTTATGTATGGGAAACACTGTCAATATAGTTTCAGCTCTAGACGTTAGTTTCAGAATTTCCCACAGCCTGAGATAATCTGTTTCGGTGGCATGTTTTATCTAACCACTGGTCCCAAACCCAGAACTTGTCAGTCCACTATCATATATGACAGAAAAGAATCAAACCCTGATATTTAAGGAGCTGGAACCAGCAAATGTTTGTTTGTTTTGCTTGAAAAATCACTAAAACGATTCATCGATTATCAAAATAGTTGCTATTAATCGATGAATCGTTACATGTGAACGTCAGTTTGGTGCTTGTAGTATTTTTACTGCAGCAGAGTTTAAGTTCTGTTGCTTCACCCTGACTATTGCCAAAGTTTGTTGTAGCTTCCTCCTGTATGTCGTAAATTTTATAAAAGATATCACATTCTGCTGATAAATATAAACCTGTGAGTCACAGCATGTTGAACCCACAGTGGTGTGGAAATAACATGAATTGTTGACCTGCGGGATCTTAGGTCATCTTGTTTTCCCTGTTAGATTTGATAAGAGAAAACTGCATCAATTTGAAAATTGATCTACCTGAGATTAAATCATTTCTCATCAAATATAAACCACTGATTTGCATTAACATATCTAACAACTACTGTAAAAGCTCCAGTTTTACTGGCTGTAGATAAGTTCAGTCAGTTGTTTTGATAAATAGAACCTGAATGAAACAAGATGATGATGGAAGTCGTCTGTTGTGGTTTGTGGCTGAAATCATGACTTTTTATTTGCAGCATTTTAAAGTCTAAAAACAGATGTGAAGGTTCAACTCCACTGTATTTTATATTCCATATTTTGTCTTGCTCACCTTTCTTAATGCTGATTTCACTATTTCATTTGACCCTTTTTGTCATTGTGCTCTGACTGTTCTGTTGTACGTTGTGCTGTTGTAAATTTTTGCGTGTTAGTGAGTTACAGAAAGTTTCTATTCTACAGTAAATTAATGTGAATATTGACATCAAAACCTTTAGTAGGAGTTTCACATGGGTTTAATTAAGCTGCGAACAGTTTTCACTGCTGTATGAAAAGAGAAAAAAGAAGGAGAGAGAAGAAAAAAGCATAACAGCAAAACTAAAACACATTAAAAGACCTGGAGGGAATGATTACTTTTTACCAATTGATTGATTAAAAACAAAATCAAACAAAATAGTAACATTCATTTACTGGGCAAGTCTGTGATCCTCAGTCTCAAACTGTGGTTGAACTGGGCAGATCCCAGTGTGACAGGAAATGTGATCAGACTGCAGCATCTTACAGGAAGTACAGATAATAACTATTGATTGTTAATCTGTTCAGCAGCTCTGCAGGATGGAAACACTGGTCTCGTCAATGCACAGCTCCCTCTCTATTCAGGCACTGAAGGAGAAAATGTCACAGTTCAGTGCTATTTTTCTTCATCTGGAACAAGGAAGTACTTCTGTAAGGAAGAATGTGAACCAGACAACATTCTGGTTGAAACAACAAATGACACAGCTCAGAGAGGCAGATACAGCATCAGGTATTCACCAGGATCTCCTTCAGGAGGGTTCCTGTCCGTGACCATCACACAGCTGAACAAGTCGGACTCAGGACGGTACATGTGTGGTCTGGACGGATCTCTGCTGTTATCCAAGGAGTTTGAAGTCATTGTTGTAGATGGTGAGTTTCTGCTGAAATCCATGAAAATGTTTCTTTTTTGTCTCTGAAGGTCTGAAGAAGAGTTTCACTGTTCACAGACAGCTGCATATATATTTCATACTTTACCGTATTTATCATTGTGAACACTAATCAATCCTCAATTAATACCAACAGCTCTGTTGTAAAGTAACTGATGAACTGAAACACCATTTGAATATTCATGAATCACTCAGCAGCTGACTGATGACTGCACATAATTTTGGATGTGTTGTACACTATTTTGCATTTTGACTTGAGTGCCAGTTTTAACAGTTTGTGCCTCTGAAGAGAACGTTTTTTTTTTAAATATATGTTATATATACTGCCACCTCAGAGTATTTTAACAATACTTCTAAACTATAAACTAAAAAAACTTATTTTATGTGGAAAGAGGCAATTAACAGTTGAAACTGTCATCCTGAACCCCAAAACAAAGTTTCAGTAGTTCACAAAAAGATCATATACAATATATTTAATTATTATCAGGTCAGTCATCAACTTTTGATAATTTACACTTGTAAAGCTGATTGTTTGATTTCAGTGTCAACATTACTGGAATCAAATAGTCACAGGGTGAGATTTTGACGGTGGCGGTCAGCCCGTTGGGAGAACCAGGACATTTCCTGCTGGCCTGAAGGTCATTTTGGCCAGCATGATAAAACAAACATAATAAAACAGGCAGCAGGGAGTTGATGGACCTCTTCCATCGCCTCACCTATGATGCTACCATGCTGAACTGCTGTAACTGCAGTGTGTCCATACAATTTGTATTGTGAATTTTGAATAATTTGTGGCCAAATTTGTAATTAGTGTGGTAGCCTACCTGTTCCATCAACGAAACAAGGTTAACCTGCAAAATTAGCGGCCAGAAGGTGGCCTGGGATGGAGTCAAATTCCCAGCCTGAGTCATTGTATCTGTCCGCCCCTGGATTTTACTGCATCTAAACTTTGCTAAAAAAAAAAAAATTAAAACATTGTAGTAACTATTAGTCACAGATGCATTGAACTGGGCATCTCCCAGTCTGACTGTGGATCAGATTTCATCAGCGCGGCTGGTTACAAACCGTGATCCCTCTGAAGAAAAACCACTCTACAAAAGATCAGGAGGAAATGTCACAGTTCAGTGCTCCTTTATGTCCTCTGGAATATTGAAGATCTTCTGTAAGGAACCGTGTGAAGGAAATGGCATTCTTGTTAGCACATATTGTAACACACATCAGACAGGCAGATACAGCATCAGATATACAACAGAATCTTCAAGAGGATTTCTCTATGTGACCATCACACAGCTGACCAAGTCTGACTCAGGACGGTACAGGTGTAGCCTGGGCACTTCAGCTTTACAATCACACAGAGACTTTGGCATCATTGTTACAGATGGTGAGTTTCTTCTGAAGTGAATGAGAATGTTCCTCAATGTCTGCGGAGGTTTGAATGATATTTTTATTTTTATTGTTCCCTGACAGCTGCTGAACAACAACAACAACAACAACAACAACAACAACAACAACAACAACAACTGAAGGTACATCCACAAACTGTATTTAATAGATGAAAGTCTTTGATGAAAGCTTTTACATAAATAGCATGCACAATTTCAACTGTATGTTGTTGAAAGACATGGCGTCCAAACACACAACATGACGTGACATCACTTCATCCGACTTTATTCCGAACAGCATGCATCATTTATTTTAGATTTTAACAATCAACCAGTCTCAGACTCATGTGGTAAATATTTCACTTTCCAGAAGGACCAATGAAAGAACCCTGTGTGAGCAGAAACTGGTGAAACAGAAGCTATCATAATGGACGAGACTTGGCTGTTTTTAGTGTTTACCATGTAAGTTATGGCTGTACCACAATAATTTGATGGAGGAAGGAAGGTGACGTAACATTTCCTGCAGCCTGGTACATTTCAATGGAAGTCATGATTCTTCAAAATCAGCTATGAAACCAGCTAAGAAATCATAAACACACTGGCAACAAGGCCACAGTAACTGTGTAGAAATGATTTGACATATTAAGAAATATATTCAGTTTCCTGACACAACTTAGATGAGCTGGATATCACTCTCATGTCTGCTGCCATGTACGCTGAATATCAAAAGCCTAGCTTGCATATCAGTTTGAAAACAATTGAAATATAACATGTCACTTTGTGGGGTTTGGAGGTGATTGTAGGTGGAAGCCAGGCCAGCTGTTTCCAGTCTGCTGGAATCATGTTAGGCAAACAGAAACTCCCACTCAATCTGTAAATGGAAAGGTCTTGGCATATAGGTACATAATGTTTGTGTACCTATTTGTATTTGTGTTTATACATATGTATACAGAAATTAGGTATGTGCTCTGTATGATGCCCTCATACACTATACATACACACAGTACATAGGAGTCCAGTACATAACATTAATATCAGAATCAGTCAGGGAGTGTTGGTGTAAAACAAGCTTGTCCCTCTCAAACTACCACAGGTGTGACTCTGTATGTGGGCCTGACTCTGGCCATCTTGGTCGTCCTGTTATCAGTGGCTGTGCTGATAGTCCGCAGAAAGAGGACTTCAAAATCTGAGGGTGAGGTAACAGGAAATACACACACACACACACACACACACACACACACAGAAAGGCAACTACACTACTGACACTTCTCATTTCTTACAGAGAAATGAACATTTTAGTTGCTGTCTCTCTTCTTTTATGAAAAAATTAACTTAAGAAACAGACACAATTCAACATGTACTTATAGCACAAGTTCACTAAAGTAGTGCCTCTCTTACTTTTTTTTTTTACATCACAGACCCCTAAACAAATTAGATCATGGGCCCCCATGGGATGTGTTCCCCACATAGGATTTTTCTTATAGATGGTTTATTACAGAATATGTATGAAACCCATCACTAAATTCTGTGATTTTCTTAGCTTTGGAGCTAATTAATTATAGAAGAAATTAATTATTCCCCTTTTTGCTGGGGACCCTCAAGCATTAATTGACTTCTGCCACTTGGGGTCAGTGCAGAAATACAACACCAACACACACCTTAGTGTATGAAGCTGATACTGGGTGACCATGTTAGCAAAGTTACCTGTTTACACATCTGGTGTACACGGAGCAACATTTACCTGGCATTGTGTTTGTGTCCACCGGATGAATGCAAGTCCAGTATTCTGTCTTCTTTTAGCTTTGTTTTGGTCCAACACTGGTTTCATTCATTTTAGTGAGTGGTCAGCCTTGTTCTTCCTGTTGTGTTGTAGCTGATATTTGTACAAAGCCCTCTACAAGGATATTAGAGGAGATAGAGCAGACCAGCTTCTGTGTAAACCTCTTCAGTTTGAATCTAAATACACTAAACCAAACAAGGTTGAACCCAGTGACAACTACAGCTTCACCAACCCAAACTGTTCCACTGCAGCCAGTTTTTAGCACAAAGTAAATAATAAGTTTACAGGAAGATCTTCACACATTTCACAGAAGCCGTTTCTGTTATTCCAAAAATGGCAGTTGAAAATGAGCTTTTCACGGTTCAGCTACTTTGTTTGTATTCAAGACACAAATGAAATCTCTGCTTCACGTTGCAGCAGAGCAGATGTTTGTGTTGTGGTTGATTACAGGAAAGACTGTGGTCTTCACAGTTTTACTTTTAATTTCAAGTCCATAGTTTACCACGTGCCAGTTTATGTTTCAGGTTTAAAAAAGTTTTTTACTCACAGGTAATGCAATAGAATTGGCGATGCCTGGTTTTAAAGAGCAACAGCCTGGAGCTCTGCTGAAGAGTTTATTTTTGATATGTCTTAAAACATAATTACTTTCTCTGTATTGTACTATATGCCAAAAATATGTCATCTGGGTTAAATAAGAATAGGAAAAATAATATTTTGTACATGAAGACAAGTGAGTAACCTATTGCATTTACAGAAACAGGAACCAAGTCAACCTGGGAACCTGGTTTGTGATCATATCTCAAACCACAAGCTTTTGAGGAGGAAGTCCTCAGACTGTGTTTAAACGTGGACAGGAAGAGGTACACCACCAAAGTTCAGATACTCATTTCAAGATTTCATTTCATTTTCATTTCAAAAACTTTGTGCAATTCTTTACATGTTTTACACAAAGAGAACTGACCTCAGAAATTTTCCTTTCTTGTTACTCACCAGGCAACATATTTGCCAATACTCTCAGTGGCCAGTTTATTAGTTAAACATATACGAACTATTGCAATTTTACCGTCTGGGCTGAATGTTTGTTGTTGTGGCCTTAGTTAAAGATGCTGGATCCAGTGTGGTAATTTTACCAGTAGGTGCCACTGTGCATCGTGTCATCAGAAATCTTCATTTTGCCGTCAGTAAATACATGAGCTTTTTTCTCCTGTGCTCTTGGTTCTCATGTGCATGTGAAGTATGAAAAATAAATACCTGATACACAAATCTTGTTTAACATTTTGGACTATTCTCTAACCTTGCTTTTATTTTTTTTGTTAAATATTGAATAATTTGACCCCTATAAACCTCAAACATTTAATTAAATGAAACTATGTTTAGAGGGGAGGTGTGAAATGTAGATAATTGGAAATCTTTTAATAATGTGTCTATAATATTATTATATGTTTCTTTTTGTTTTGTTTTTATATACAGTCTTTGTAACTCTAGCTGTCTAGCAACTCCCTGAGCAACATGGTACAAAAGAAAAACAAAAATAGTGCAAATAATAAATAGATATAATATGTAAATTCATATAATAAAAGTCATGATTTAAAATGCAGATTATGGCATCCGAGGTAATGCATGTCGTGCAATCATAACGTCAGGTCAAAAGTATATTTCTCAAAGAAATGTGGAGTTGAGATAGAAAAGTGACAGAAAATGGAAATCCTTAAGTAAAGTACGAGTACATCAAAACTGCACTAAAGCACAGTGCTTGAGTTTCCACCACTGGATACAAGATGGTACGGGTGTGATCATCGTTTCTCACTCTTAGAATTTTCTCTGGTTCACGGTTAGTTTTTGCTTCTTTGTTGGACCAATACTAATACAAACAATAGGTGAAATTAAAAATATATATATAAAGATAAAACCGTATTAAATATCCAATAAAATCACAGCAAACTGTATGACAGCTTTAACATATCTTTGTATATTTTAAGCTCAATAAATTGTTCTAATAAATATTCATCTGTGAAGAAGTGCCATGTTTTTAAAAGGTTTTGAGAACTGTTGCAGCGTCCTGACATCTCACCTGACAATATCTGGTAAACAGTTCAGTTTCTTTTCGCATAGTCGATCTTCTGTTGTTCCAGAATCTGACCGGTTGATCACTTTGACACACAACTGAAATAAATTGTGTTGTCGTGCTTCAGGCTCATGGATGTGATACAGATGCTGATTCATTAGGTGCAGTCACATCTGTGCAGATTTCCCAGCATGCAGAGGGAAGTGCTCCTGTAGGTGGGACAATCACACAGAGACACCGAGGCCAACCATTGTGTGTGTGTGTGTGTGTGTGTGTGTGTGTGTGTGTGTGTGTGTGTGTGTGTGTGTGTGTGTGTGTGTGTGTCCTCTGTCTTCTCCCAGTTCTCCCAGATGTTTAGTCTGTTCAGTTTCTCTGATAACCACGGGACCATTTCTCTGTCAAACAGCCAACAGCTCCACATTAGTTGACTGTTTGTCAGTAATGACAGAAAATGACAGAGTTTGTCTAAATTTGTTTGTGTGATTCCTGAACGTGAGCTCATTCTGAGATTCATCAGTGCATCACGAGGCAGATGTTGTGAGGAGAAAATTATTTCTCACCCTCAGCGAGCAGGTATCGATGTGTTACTGTCTGTATTGATTTACTTCATAAATCATCTGTGAAAGAAATGCAGGGACATGGGACAGAACAGAACAACCATAGTTTGACTTTTCTCATCAACATCATCTTCTCACAGTACTGTTACTGGTTTTGTTAACTCTAAAGCATTTGTGTTGTGCATATGACTATGAATTGTGCGTTTAGATACAGACTCTTTGGTCAGTGTAGCAACGTTAGCAGCTTGGCTTTAGCAATAGCGATGTTCAGTCTGCTGTCAGTGTACTGTTGCACCTCTTTGGTCCAAATTCAGTCTTCTCAACAGTTATTGAATGATTTGCCAGATAACAAATCTTGATAACTTCAGTGACCCCCCCCCCCCCACCCCCTCCACTTCATTTAGCATAGAGCTGGGCAATATTGCCTATAAATAATATTGTAATATTTCTGGGCTATATTGTGATACACGGTTTCTGTGTTGCTGTATTCTCATATTTACTGCACAGACATAAGAGCTCAGTCATCTCATCCAGCCCTTGGCAGGAAAGTGACTAAGCGTCGTTCCCAAAATGTTGAACCTTTTCTTTAAGGTTGAGGCCAAAATACAGACAGTTTAATGATTGAATTGCTAATTTAGGATTAAGTTTAAATTAACATAACGGTTGTGATTATTTTAAACTTTAAACTTGGAGACATGAAGATTTCAATTAGATCAGGATTAACCTTTAAATCCAAGTAGTTTATGGTGTAGATTTTGGTAAAGAAGCTGAATATAAGTGAGGTACTGTTAGACAGCTTCAGGTTCAGGTTAGGAATCAGGAAATGAAGAAGGACATAAGTACAATAATGTGTGTTGCACAAGGAGAATAAAGGCAGCAGTGTGTGCAGAACTCATAAGCTTAATGGCTCTAATTGCTTCACAGGATTTATTGATGTGTAATTAAATAAAACTGTTAACCCTTGTACAGTGTCTCACTGCTTCTCACAATGTCTTTCTCCATTAATGCCTCTCTTTCTCTGCCTCTGTCTTCCCTTTAACTCTCTTCCATTTGTCCCCTCTCTCTCTCTCTCACTCCGCCCTCACACAAGATGACAGAGATGACAGGTCGTCTGTAGTCTACAAGTTGTGTGTGTGTGTGCGTGTGTGTGTGTGCGCGTGTGTGTGCGTGCGTGCTGCAGTTCTTTGGTGTTATGTATTCCAGTCAGAGAGGCTGAGTCACGCTTACGGTAAACTGTATCCATATGAAGAGAGTGCGTGCGCACACACACACGTGCACATGCTTGATGACATGTCTCAGACTGTGCCAGACATGAGACAAGGACATGAGAGAGGAGAGAGATCTGCTGTATTGATCACTGCATCTTAATGCTCAGTTCTTGCACACACACACACACACTCAGGTTAAATGAATTAAGACCTAAGTGAGGGAGGACATGGAGATGGAGGGAAGGATTGGGAGGAGGAGGAGGAGAGTGGGAGGCCAACTCAAGCTGCAGGAGGTGGAGGAGATAATGGAACTGCTGTCTGCTGGAGAGGAAAGTCAATTTGCTGAGCTCAAGGAGATGAGAAGATGAAAATGAAAGACGGGGCGATACAGGAAGACTTGGAAATACCCTGGTTTCTGTCTAAAGGCCACTGTGGCCGGTATTTTCCCAATGCACCTTTCACTCTTGGTCAGCAATGGTAGTGACACAGCTCCATGAACCGCAGTGCTGGCCAATCACTGTCCAGACGTGAATATCTCAATATTTACTGGGTGGTTGGATCGTTGCTGACTTTTCCTTTTGTGCCACCATCAGGTTAAAATTTTAATTTGTGCAGTACTCTGACTTCTGACTGAAGCGCTGGTGTTTTTCCACCACATGGCACCGACTCCAGTCAACTTTCTTCACGCTTTTGGTACCAGGTACTTTTTCCTCAGCGCAGACGTACGGAGCGATCGTGACATCATCTCATGTGATCAATGGAGGATACTGAAGCGATACCAAACAGAGAATTGTCTGCACCTCGCATGGTTTTATGTGTCACTGTACTAAAAGTATAGAACAATAACAGGAAGGTAACAGGCTACAGTGGGAGCTGCACTGCAGTAGATGATTCTCTCTGACCAATCAACGAGGTGATACCAAAAAAATACCAGGTACTATCCACGCCTTCTTTCCTATGGAAAATCAATCAAATCAAGTTGAGACAGAACCGTCCAGTGGAAGAGGGTCGTTTGCCGCTTCAGTTTAGCCCAGTAAAGCTCACCTCAGTGTAGATGTTGTACATTTTGGCCACGGAGGAGGGTTATTTGACTCGGGGTTGTGTATAGTATTAGAGAAGCAGGAGTAGCACTGGTTCAGAAGCAGAGTAATGAGCTGCTGTGGACGGGGCCATCCACGAAAATGTGTGTTGGCCACTTTAACAAACTGCCCATATGTAAAAAAAAAAAAACAGTTTAAGTGTACGCTTTACTTTAAATATTTTATCTTGCCACCAAACAGCCCTTCTCTTTGGAGCTACTATAATCCTACACACAAATGTACCTTCGCTGGGCTGTGTCTGACTCAAACTCAGCAGTAATAGTATAATATAGTATAATATAGAATATAGAATTAGTGTATTAATAGTAATAAAGTCTTAGTTGCACTTGTGCGTGCGCGGTAGTCGAACAGTTCACAAACTGTAGTTTGTGTAAACTTGCTAAAACATTTCTGCTGCTGCTGCTCTGAACTGAGAGGCTGATCCGGATCCACTGCAGGTGATGCTGACCATAGATACGCACCTCACATAAACCCAAGTCACATAACCCCCACTATCACTTAAATATAACGTACATCATTGATAAAGACATCGTGTTTGTGCGTGTTAAGGCTGAAACGGGCTTCTCCAGGCTGCATGTGTGTGAACGTGCACAGTGAAGAGACGTTCACATCAATGTTTGCTTCATTCTTGTATAACCACTTGTACAATGTTGACATTTATTATTTCTCTATTTTGAATCCATCTGACATGATTTGGATAAACCAATCGGCTTGCTCGACAAACGGGTCCATTGAGATTTGGGAGGTGTGTGTGTGTGTGTGTGTGTGTGATTTTGTACAGTTGTTTACGTGTGTCTTCACAGTAACATTATTCCATCACAACTGCAACTGGGTCTAAATGATTCTGGTATTCTGCTTGTTTTCAGTGTATTAGTTCTGTTCAAGTCATTTCCACAAGAGACCATAGTTTAATGTGAAATGACAATTATTGTTTGGTATTTGATTCACTTGATCATCCATCACCAAGCTGAATACAGAGAGTTTTATTTTTAGTGCAGGAGGTGAAAACAGGACTTTTAATTTTTCTTCATATTAGTCTTTGAAAAATAGAAATGAAATAATTTGTGCGACTTGTTCTTGAGACGTTAATTTGTTGCTTCGCGGACGTGTATTAATTGTCAGAGCGTCGTGCTGCTCTCTGCGCAGACACTGACTGTCGGGTCTTATCATCCTCGGGTTCAGGTCCAACGTCAGGAAACCTCTGCTCCAAACATCTGCTCAGCAGCCACAGAGCACATTTACTGTTTACTGTAAATTACTTTACTGACTGCTGGTTTGTGTTATTTTAATAGAGGAGGAGGGACAGCTAAGGAAACCAGCATGGCAGTAATCACACATGCACACACACACACACACACACACATATACTGGTCACTGTTAAAGTGCTGCCAAAGAAAACCCCTTAAACACAGACACTCTTCCTGTCCATCTGTCCCCTCTCACACATTTTTCTCTCTTTCTGTATTTCTCTCTCTCCCTCTCTCTCTCTCTCTCTCTTCTACACACACACACACACACACACACAGGAAGAGTGGGGGTGTTTTGGCTGCCTGCTCTGTTTGGCAGATAGCAAAATGCCACATGAGTGTCACTGGCCTTTAGAGTCTGGGTACAAGAGAACAGAATTTCCATTTTAGTGACAGAGAAGAAGGAGGGGAGGGGGAGGAGGAGCTGAGCGGGAAAAGCATCCGGACAGACTGACAGGGTGAAGGAGATTGATGTGAAGAAGACGTGGTCTATTAATGCTGATGCTTGAGTGCAGTGACTTGGCTGATCTGAAGTCACATCACACTTTTCAGTCTGTCAGAGTTCACTGGGTTGTTTTAAGACGATTTAGTTCATTTTAATCCAGAGATTTAATTGTTTACAACATAGTTAATAGATAAAGACTGAAACAAAAACAGCATGTTAACGAGGAAATGAGCTGCAGTTTTATAGTTAATTCAGTTTAAAGATAAATTAATCCTGTTGTATCTTTTTGGCCAGATGGGGGCAGCAGAGACAAGTTGGGATCACAACATCAACACAATTTTTGTTAATATGTTGAACTTTTTTAGCAAACAGCTGCTCAGTCACACATCCACCAACATGATGATTTATCTGTTGTAGTGTCTGTCTCCGCCTGATGAATCGAAGTCCAGGTTTCCCTCTCTTTTAGCTCTGCTTTTGGGCTCCACTCTGAACCAGAGCTTTAAAGTTGTGTCCAGACAGACAATGAGCTGAAACTCCCAAAAAAAAAGTTGCACTTTCAGGTGATAATTTCTCTGCAGATTCATCACTACACATTCACACTGTCACAACAATATAATTCTTATTATAAAAATATAAATTATGACCACTTCAATTAATATTTTACAGTCAGATTGAATCAGATGGTATGAGTTCGGTATCATGTTTAAAAAAAGGTTTGTATTGTATATGTCGGCCGCACACGGCCGTTTGCTTCTTACAGTCAGTGAGTGAAATTGATCTGTCACTGTGGTGACTTTGCATCTGATGTGCAGTTATTGTTATGCTGATAACAAGCAGGAGTTCATTAGGAATCATCTGCCTGAGTAAGCTGGGCTGTTGCTGAGATACAACCTCTGTATGTGAAGCTTCCTCTCTGTTCTTGTTCATATTTGTTCTCACTCTGGCCTGTTGCTGGCCCCCTGCTACACGCCCCCCCACCTCACAAAATTGGTGCATCCACTGCGATGTGTGAAAAGTCATCTGAGGACAGTTTTCATGGACCCATGTTGATCAATGCACCTCGTGTGGGAGTTTCACACCGAGCCACAGACGGTTTGGGTCGGGCTGCTGCACCACTCCCACCCCCAGGTGGCTCAGAGAGATTTGCATTGCTTTTACACCCCACCCCTCCATGTCCCTGTCACCTGCACCATCCTCTGTTTTCATTAGAGTGAGCAGAGCCAGTTTTCCAGGTGGTTTCCTGTAATAGTCTCAGTCTGTGACCTCTCGCATCACATCATGTGATTTACATAGTTGCAATGGCGTCTTTCACAAATAATGTGATTAAGTGTAACTGCAATGCTGTTATTTCATTGGATAAACCATAATCATGACAGCATTGCATGTATGCATCTTGTAAATCTGATCAGGGTGCAGGAGCCTCTCTCAAAATTTGACTTAAGTAATTCACAGATTCATTCCCGAATTCTTTCTAACAATTGAATTGTGTGTTAATTACTTATTTGAAATAATATGCTCCATTGTTACAGACCAGTTAATCCAGATTTTATTTGCTGATCCAGGCCAGCAGGCCACCAGTATGACAAGAAAACCAGAACACAGAGGGATGGAGAGAGGTAAAAATAGAGGAGGGGGGTAGCGTGGAGGTAAAGAAGAAGGGAGGGGCAGGAGGTACCAGGGGAATACAGAGAGAGAGAGAGCGAGAGAGGCTGCAATGAAAGAGACTGATGTCATCGCTGTGATGCAGCCAATCAGAGATCAACAGGGAGGGAAAGAAGGGAGGGAGGACAGGCAGAGCTCAGTAGGGTGTGTTTTATGTACCACTGCAGCATCATTGCGAAAAAGAAACGGGAAAAGGCACGACTCAGTGGAGAGGAAAGAAAAAACGAATAAGAAAGAAAGAGAAAAAGAAAGACGAGTGTGACGAGGAGAGAAAAGACGACACAGAGGAGACAGAGACGACGGAGAGAAGCGACACCTGCAGAGGTAAAGTGAAAACAATAGCATCTCCATGCTGCTTGTGTCTGGGTCTCCATGCATGAATGTGTGTCTGTGTGTGTGTGTGTGTGTGTGTGTATATGTGTATCAGGGGGCTGTACAGTAGATGTGGACCGGGGGGGTGATGATGTCTTACATAATATGATGTCAGGTATGAACAACTGTGCTGGTTGTGCTTTGAGTTATAAATGTGTCCACTGCACACCCACACACACACACACATACATGTATATGTGTGTGTGTACTTCCCCCTTCTGTCTGCTTTCACTGTCTGAATCTTTTCACTTCAAAATACAAAAAAACCCCATGAAATGACGGTTTCCCCATGCGCAGACCAGCAGGCTCTGTGTGGGTGGACCGGTCTTTAGGGAGCGTCTGATTGACTTGATTCTGCCTTTTAATATCTGATATGTCATCTGCTGCAGCGCGTTTTTATTAATATTGAATGAAATGATGCACTATACAACATTATGGTGGTAAATTATTCATTCCTGTTTTGTAGCCTGTTTCCTTTCGTGCCTGAACTCTCAGGCACACGTCTGCCAGGTATGATTTAGCTCTTCTGGAAATAAAAGTACGTAGTGTTTGCTGGCATCTCTCGACTGACTCATACTGACTCCACTGTTTCCTCATCCACCTGATGTTGTGGAGGTAGCACAGTAGATTTACTGTGGGCAGGATGTTTAGGATTTCAGAAAGTGAGAGCGGAGTGCCACAGGGCAGAGACTTGGACTTCCTCATCTCTCAGCTCTGTTTGAAGTAAAACTGCAACTCGTTGATTTTAGTATTTTTTTAGTTTAGTATTTTCTTGTTTAGTTGTGATGCCCATAACATGCCAAAAAATAGTTTTAAAAAAAGGCAAATTTTCCACATCCCAAAGTGACATCTTCAAATGTCTTGTCTTGTCCAGCCAGTGCAACAAAATCCAGTTTATTTTATTATATGTTTGACAAAGAAAAGCATCAAATCCTCATGTTTAAGAAGCCAGAACCATAAACGTTTGGCATTTTTGCTTAAAAGATGACTAAAACTTGTCCATCGCACAAAGGTGGACAAATCTATAAGGAGGATTTTACTTAATTACTTCATTTTACTTTGTCTTTTACTCCTTGGTTTCCCTTCCATACTGTTCACCAGGTTTCTCTCTGTTTGCTCTGGAATTCCTCTTTTCACTCGTGGCAACATCGTTTAAGCCTCACAAACATCTCTGTCTCCCCTCTGTCGTTTGCACTGTGGGGTTTTTCCCTCTGTGATCGCTCCGGCAGTGGATCGCCTCAAAGCAGGCCGGGACCTGAGAGGAGGAGGAGCAGAGAGAGGAAGAAAGGAGAGAAGAAGCAGGAGGACCAAAAGAGGGAAAGTTGATAAGCAGAGGAGAGAATGGAGGAGATATTAGTGAGTGAACGATGGACTAAAAGACTGGCAAGGTTAATCAGAGGGGAGGAGAAAAGATTCAGCCCAGCACAGAAGGAATCCAAAAAGAGCAGGGAAAGAGAGGATGGTGTGAGAGAGAGAGAGAGAGAGAGAGAAGGGGGAGATGAAAAGAAAGTCTGGGCTGGGAATAGGATGAGAGAAGAAGAAGAGGAGGAGGAGGAGGGAAGTGAGGATCGACTGGCGCGGGAGGATTTTTTAACCAAATCAGTTTCAGTCTGCTCTCGTGTTTGGCAGTTGTCAAGTCGACTGAAATCATCTGGTGGGATTTTATATCACTGCAGCTTTTTCAATCTCCAACTGATGAGAGGACACATACGCAGTTTACAGTGACTGAAAATTTACCACTTAATTATTTTAATTATGGGATTTTATACAGAAGCAGACAAAGCTAGCTAATTAAGCTAATGTTAACTACATGGGCTGGTTGAAAATGCTGTTTCCCAGGGAAATGCTCTTAAATATGCATAAATGCATATTTATGGATACACCCATGATATCATGCTGAAAGACTCTGAACATCATCATCCTCACCAGTTGATGGTCCATTCATTCTTCAGCCAGAACAGAACAGAAGCTCAGACTCTTATTTTTTTGCTGTAACCCTGTTTGGATGCTCTGTCTTTGTATAGAAAATCCAATGTTTTATAGTTGACGATGAGGATTAATCAGTGAGAAGTTAACACTATCTGTGGTTTGACTAGAGTTGCTGAATTTTAGATTGCCCCAAAAGCGAGCTGAAGTCATGACGTCATGTCTGGGCTAGCCTCTGTTGTATTAGCCTCTGTAACTCTAGTTTACTTTCCATATTCTAAGACAAATCAGATCCACTGTAGCAGTAGATGTAGGAAATTGAAACCAAAGTTAAGCACAGATTACAGATTGTACAGCGTCAGCAGTAAGGTTGGCGTTGTACCAGAAAATCTAGAGCTGAGCCGGAGGATTTACCCATCGCTCTTTGTGAGCTCTGGGTAGCGACTGAAAGAATGAGATTGCAGATACAAGCAGCTGAAATGAGTTTCCTCCACAAGGTGGTAGGACTCAACCTTAGAGACAGGGTGAGGAGCTGGAACATCCGGAGGGAGTACCGCCGCTGGTCCTTTGAGTCGGACTGAGCCAGTTGAGGTTGTTGGGGCATTTGGGTCTCCTGGGCGTCTTCTGGTCTTCTGGTAGGAGACCCCGGGGTAAACCCAGAACATGCTGGAGAGATTATATCTCTCATCTTACCTGGGAACGTCTTGGGATCCTCCAGTAGGAGCTGGAGAACGTTGCTGGGGCATGAACGTCTGGATTAGTTTGTTTTTACCTGCTGCCACCACAACCTGACTTTGGATAAACGGCAGCAGATGGATGGAGGGATGGACAACGATTACTTTGAGCACAGAAAACAACAAACCCTATGAAAAACCGTAAAGTGTGGCACTGTCAGCATTTGTGGTGTCGTAACTCGATTTCATCCACATCCATAAAACAACTTTCTTGCTGTAAAGTCTTAAAACCTCTACATCGTTCAATCCTCACTGCCCTGCTGTTATTACTGACATTCACCTCTCCCAAGCCACAACATTTAGCCCGCAAACTTCCAGGGCTTGTGGGAAATTGTGTTCATTAAAGGCCACTTAAAAACAAAAGCTCTCTGTGCCAAGAGAGCTTTTTCTTTTCCCACAAAATAAAGTAGTTTGCTAACGACATGTTCCTTGGCTCACACCTGTCTGAGAAAGATTTTCAGCTTCCACAACAGTAACAGTCAGCCGACATTTTCACTCTGTATCTAACTTTAACTCAGAGTCAGACTGACTGTCTGACTTCCTGATGGCCTCTAGATTTGTACAATAGTGTCCAGACAGAAACGACAGCGTGAATTTCTCTTGTCCTGGTAGGTCTATAAAGTAAATAAACATCCCAGGAGAAAGGTTGAGGATGCAGTTTAGAGCCAGACTAAAAGTCTGAGCTGCAGGACAGTGGGTCAGATGGAGATCTGGGCCCAGAAAATGAGATTAGTCTGACTTTTGCTCATTCTCGGTTCCTCTCTCCATCTCTGCTGCTCACTTCCTCTGTATTTCTCATTGGGCACTTTCTTATCCATCTTCATCCTTCTCTCTCACGCCCCCGTTCCCTCCCCTCTGATCCATCCTTCCTCTCTTTTGGCCTTTCTTTCTCTTGTTTTTCCATTTCTCCTCAACAGAATGTGGCCTTTGTGTTGAAAAATGGGAGGAATGCCCCTTACTCTATTTTCCTCGCTTCCTTTTCTTCTTCTTGTCTTCCTCTCAGCTCTTCTTCCTACATTGTCTCCCTTCTTCAACCCTTCTTTTCCTCCGTGTGTGTGTGTGTGTGTGTGTGTGTGGTGGGTTCTGGGGGGAGCATCCATTAGCTCGGATTAGGGACTGTAGGAGGGTTTTAACAGCCCCTGTGTGTTTGGGGCTTTAATCTCCTCAGAAACAGCTAATCTAGGTTCAGTGGCTTTAACACATACAGTGAACACACATGTGCGAACATCTACACACACACACACACACACACACACACACACACACACACACACACATATACACACATATACCCTCCTACAAGTATGTGACTTCTGTCTGTTTTCCTGTCCAGTGGTTGAAGCTTGACAAGAGTCCATTCATGCCGAGACCACAAACACAGAGGAGACTTTATCAGCCAAATATCAGACCAACAATATCATCAGTCACTCAGCTGACAAATAACCACATGGCACACAATATTTCTGACCATAACATAAAGTACAGTGAGAAGCAGCAGAAACTGATAATGTGAGATAGATCTGAGTCACAACACAAGTGTTTCCACAAGTTGTGATCAGTGGGAATAATTTCTCTCTGCAGATTGGGTTCATTCGGAGCTAATTTTAATCAATATCTTTGTGAAATATCATGTCTCATCTGTACTGACTGTCAAAACTCAACCATCTTCCAATAAAATATATGAAAGGTGAGATTTGCTCGTAAAACTGCAACAATTAATCGATCGACAGAAAATTAATTTGCCAAGTATTTGGTTCCATCTTTTCTGAAATGTGAGAATTTGCTGCTTTTTGGTGTCTGACATTAAAGTAGATTGATTATCTTCAAACTTTTGGCCATACAAAAACGGGCTATCTGGAAACTGTGATGGCCTATTTTTCACTATTTTCTGATTCTCTGTAGACAAAATGATCGTGAAAATAATTAGTTGTGGCCCAACGTGTGAAGTAAAACTGTCAACAGCACCAAACTATTTTTGATTAATCGATTATCAATGCTCTCTGATTTTCAAATCAGCTCTTTTGTTTTTCGATTTGAAAACCTGAAAAAACTAATTTTAAGAAACATATTCATATATACATAAATATATTTATACAGGTCAGTTGGCTCACTGGATTAGCTGACCAGGTGGCACTGTGCTAATGAATTCAGACATAAAAGTGATGTTTCTCATAGTGCACAAGTAGCAGAGCCTCTATTGTGCAAAAATAAAATCCATATTAGTGAGTTTTAATTGCTCTGTGCTCTTCGATTTCCCCTCCACCTGTCTGTATTCATCTCCTCATACCTGCAGTTAAACTTCTCCCAAAGCTGACCATCTGTCTCCCTGTAAATGTGTCACTGTGCTTTATGAAGCTGCACAAAAGGGAGAAAAAAATAAAAGAGAAACGTTTCCCAAAAACCAGACGTCTGCTTTAACACGCCGCGGACCGGTCGCATCCGTCCGAGGAGGAAAGGCAGGTGGGAGCTGAGACAATGGCAAAGAACAGTGTGAGAGAGAGAGAGAGGTGAACCGAGGCGATACAGGGAGTGGCACTGGAGAGAAAGCGAAGTGAGAGGTGTGGAGGGACGGAGTGGGGGATGGGAGGAAAGAAGGAGGGGCAGCGTGGGGGATGGGGGAGAGAAATATTGCCGTGTACTGCTGCTGGAGTCAGGGGGTTACCATGGTGATGGGGGAAAGACAGAATGGGATGGGAGAGAGAGACTGGCTTTGTATACATACACACACACACACACACACACATAATGCAAATTGACATTTTCACCGACTGATTGAATAATATGATAAGCATCAAATCTCCTTTTAATTTCAACCTTCCTTCCTGTTCTCTGAGGGCGGGGTGAGGAGGAGGAGGAGAGGAAAAGATGAAGGGGAACAGCAGATAAAGAGAGAGGCTCTCTGAGTTGAGTTGAGATGAAGACATGCGATCTCCCACTGGGGAGTGGTGCCACTCGGAGACAGAGTTGTGGCTTTTCGGACAAAGGACACGGAGATGTGACTGGAGACGTCTACTCCCAAGCGCTTCCACGATAACATTTCCTCACGTGTTATTTTTAATGTCTTTGTACGGTGGCCCTGAGGGCTGAGAACATAACAGAGAAAACAGAAGCAAAGAAGAAAAACACCTTCATCAGTTCAATCACGAGAAGCATTTAGAATAAAACTGCTGAAAAATGAGGAAAGATAACAAAATACAGAAACGCTGCAAGTCACACAGGACACAGTAAAAATCAGGTACAGCAATAGATGTAAGGTTTTTTTGTAGTTTTACCTTTTAATTGCACGATTCAGATATTATGTCCAGTTAATACCTGCAACAATGTGAATCATTCAGCAGCCAGAAGGTTTTAAACAAAGAAACTGTGTATTCTGTGGGAATAATGTGCATTTTCTCAATGTGCAGATTTTTATTTAAATGCTGTGTGTTAAACTGGTTTAACTTTTCCTAATTTGCTGGTGTTTTTTCTGTTTGTGTGTGTTCTGACAAAATTACGTTTCTATGCAACTAATTTGCAACAGCAAATATGTTTTATGGGAGTGACAGCGACCGGATCACGTTAATGAAGAAAGGTTAATTGACATACTTGGCAAGTTGCAAATATGTTGACACTGAACGTGTCAGCAAAATGTTCACAGACAACGTGTTTGTTTTTACTAAATATCTGATCTGACAGAATAATCTTTCACTTGTTGTGACTCCAGCAGAAAATGGTCACAGTGACTTCGGACATAACAAGTTTACTTAGATGAAAGGAAAACATCCACCGTTCACTAAGCTTAAGGTGAAAGTTCAGGTTATTTGAGGTGGGGTGAGTGAGTCTGTGGTGAATTTCCTGCAGTAGATTCAGATCAGCTCCATGTTCAGAGAAGCAGAAGCTGGGTGATGTTCTGCTGTGGACGGGGACATCTGCAAAAACATGTTTAAAAGATGCCCACAGGGAAATCTAAAATCAGTTGACGTGTCAGTTATATTTTGAATTTCTTCACCACTTTACCTCACCGTCAAACTGCCCTTTCCTTTGGAAACTACAGTTTGTGAACCGCTGAACTATCGTAGGACTCGACTGATCAGCTGTTTGCTGTTCCTGCTGCTTCTCGAACTGGGAGCGTCCTCATCCGAACCTCCTGCAGGTAACACACTGCCTCACACAGCCCACATCAGACAACGCAAACAATCTCTTTCACCAAACAGCTTCTGTCACATGAACCAACTGGACTCTGATGCTTTGTGTTTGCCTGTCATCCGCCCCGACCACCGCCTGTGACCCTGCTGCCGCTAACAGACACAGAGCTTTGCAGTTTACTCGAATACAAACACAGTTTCTAGGAGACCGAGTGTTGTTGATCTTTTCTTCACTTACTTGTGTTTGGTGTATCTGCGTGTGTTCTCTAAGGTTGGAGCTCTGTCAAGCTGCCAACAGCTTGTCACAAAAATACCTTTCAGTCTAAAACATTCACCTCCAGATCGAAAGTGAATGCGCCTTTTCCCCGCCGATCCCTTTGAGCTGGAGAGCAGCCACCAGCTCGCCCCTCACACCTTGAAGATCAAGACGGGGAGGTTATTATGTGAAGAGCGTGAATCAAAGCGCGGGGTAACTTCTTCTACCTGCCAGCGGGGATTAGGTGTGATGATGTGAGCGTCTGCTCTCAGTGGACCAGCAGCAGCTGTGAAGAAAGACCGGCTCAGAGTCAGAGGAGGGGAGCCAGACCAGCCGCTGGGCTGCGGTGTGTGTGTGAGAGTGTGTGTGTGTACTTGTACTTACTACATAGTAAGGACCAAAAAAAGTATTTTACTAACAGAGTGAGGACATTTTGGGAAAGTGAGGACATTTTGGCCGGTCCTCACTTTTTGAGACACCTTCAAATCACATGTTGAGGGTTAAGACTTGGTTTCAGAGTTATGGTTAGAATCAGGTTAAGGTTAGGGTCAGGGTCAGGGTCAGGGTTAGGCTCTCAGGTGCGATGGTTAAGGTTAGGGTAAGGGGCTAGGGAATGCATTATGTCAATGAGTGTCCCCACAAAGATAGGTGTGTGTGTGTGTGTGTGTGTGTGTGTGTGTGTGTGTGTGCGTGTGTGTGTGCGTGCGTGTGTGAGAGTGTGTGTAGGCGGGGAGATGACGGTGCCAGAGGTGCAAACATTTCGGTGGAACTCATCTACATAATGTTGGGTAATTTTCTATTTAGGCTGATTATTGCTTCAGGCCTCACAAACTTTTACAGCCATGCTTTCTAGGCAAGTCCTTTTTATTCTCTGTATCAACAACCAATCATATTAATGTTTATGATAAATGCTTCACTTGTGATAATGAAGCCACCAAGAAGAATGACCCGACTCTGCAGAGCCCCTCAGCTCAGCTCACCGCTCTGGCCTCAGTCAGACATCAGCTGTTCTCCTGCAGAAGCGGATTATTCTGTGGAACGTGTGAACTGTGACTATGATCGAAGTCACATTTTGGGAGTAAAAGCTTTATTCAGCAAACGCCATCTTCAGTTCACCTGGAAAACGAGCAAATTTATGTTTATGTGGCAGATTTCTCATTGGAGCCTAATTTACTGTCGATCAGATGAGAGAATTGAAACATATTTTGATAGTGACTTAAAAATTGATCGTGGTTGAGTTCCAGCAGATGATCATTACTGGTTTTGTTCTAGTTCTCAGAAAAGAAGCAGAGGGGCGAGTGGAGAGGAGGAGGTGGAGACACTGAGTCAGTCCTGCTCAGTGATCCTGCTGCTCAGCAGTGTTTCTAATGGTGTTTCTTTCCTGCACCCGTCTCTCACATGATATATGATCGTGTCATGTATTGATTGACGTTGCAGCGCAGCGCCGCGTCTCACAGGCTGGGATGCTTTATTCATTTACTGAGGCTTGATGGTTTTATTCTGTGTTTATCGCTGTTAATGTTGACATGATTTCATCCAAACTGTATTAACATCATTAGATTAGATTGGTTTACTAAGAGGATTACATCACTTTAAACTCAGATCCCTCTATAACGTGACCTTCTTCATGCTGATATTTTATTATTTTCCACTTAATTCATTCATAGATAAATTACTGTATGTGACCTGGCTGCCTCCTCTCTCCGCTCTCTGCTCGCTGCTCATTCTGTGTGAAGGCAGTGATAGATGTCGGCCATGGGACTTGTATATACTGCCCAGAGCGCTCTCTTACACTTTGGCCTTTCACAGCTGGTGCCACTCGCCCCTCAGCTAAATCTAACAGACCCCAGCCGGGCCGGGAAGCCACGCAGTGTGGGAGCTGCTGTTTATCCAGGAACATACCGTCACTAATGACTGATTTATGCACTTCGCTTCGTTTGTCGTGTGGAGAGAGGCAAATCAGAAACAAACACATGGAAACTGGCTTTGTGTTTGCAGAGGTGTGTGTGTGTGTGGTTGGAGGAGGGTAGGGGTAATCCAAAGGTGGCTAAACAATGTCACGCCATAAGAGCTGATTTGAATGTGAAAGGTGTCGGGTTGATAAATAGACCGAAATGCCACAATGGAATAATTCAATAGTCTGACAGACAAACATACATTTCTATAGACACTGGATCTTAATGATTGATTCATAACTTAATCAGCTACTTTTGATAATTGATTAATTGTTCGAGTCATTTTTTGAGAGGATATATCAAAGGTTCTGCAGTTCCAGCTTCTCGGTTGTGAGAATTTGCTGCTTTTCTTTGTCTTGTCTTATTGTAAATGTAATATCTGTTGGAAAACAAGCAATTTGTAGATCTAACTTTGTGCTTTCAAAAAATTACAACTTATTATTCAAGGAAACAATCAGTTTGATTTGTTTTTTACCAATTTTTTTTTTCTTTTAATGTGAAATCCAAATTTTTAAACGCAAATTGGAAATTTGCACAAAACGTGACTGGAAACAGACCACAGCAGCGCTTTGAGTTCATTTTAGCGTGCTAGCATGGTCACAGTAACAATGCTAACATGCTGGTGTTTAGCAGGTATAATGTCTATGATGTTAACTATCTTAGGTTAGTGTGTTAGCATGCTAATTAGCACAAAACACAAAGTATAGCTGGGGTTGGAATGTCGGTAGTTTTGGACAAAAGACAAATTTTCATGCACAGCGTGAATGTGTGACTCAGACTCTGTGGCAATCCATCCAACAATTGTTGAAACATTTCACTCACGTCTACAAATGTTAAACCTCTTGGTGGCGCTAGAAGAAATACAGTCCTGGGATTCATCCTCTGGGGAACATGAATGTACTCCTGGCAGTCCAGTCTCATAATGAGACTTTTCAATCTGGACCGAAGTGGTGACCAAGTGACATCAACAGAGCTGCACCATTAGCACCGTTAGCTACAAATTCTCAACCAGTGATTATACCCGTCAGCAGAACATTATTTGAACAAATCCACAGTGTCTCAGTTACTGGGGATTGGATGCTCTTCTCTGACTACAGCCCTTCTTTTATGTTTGAGGCTGATAAGACAGAGGAGGCTTCATGTTTAAGTGTTGCCCAGAGCAGTGTCACAGACACGTCACCGGTGCAGAGCAGAGAGAGAAGCTGCACAGACAGAAAGTAGTTACTGCTGGAAGAATCGGCACAAACAGCGGGAAAACAAAGGAAGAGAAGAAGAAGACAGCGGGTGGTTGGAGGCCTGTCAGTGAATGTGCTTTGTTCCAGGGTCAGAAACCTCCTTGTGTTTATTGAGTTATTCATCTCCTTCATCCACAGGGACTTCCAGTCTAGTTAGATACGGACACAAAGGCAGCTTAACACAGACACGAGGCTGCGGTTATCTCAGTGTGTGTGTGTGTGTGTGTGTTTCTGTGCAGTCATCGAGTTGAGGTCATTCACCCAAAATAAGGGCGCGGATGATGACATCAGAGGGCTGACTTTGTGTCATACGCCGACATAAAGCATAACAACTGAGCGCGTCAGTTACCAGAAAGATAACTGGCTGTCACAAGACCGAACGTGGTGAAATCACGTCTCATATTTGGACAGTGAACCATCAGCTGCAGTGGGCGTCCGGCCATGAGCACAACAGGCCGACTGCAGCTGAGGAAAACTACGAAAAACAAGGTTTTCATTGTTACTAATAATATGATTTTCCATACGCCTGTAAATCCATTTTTTAAGCTATAAAATGCAGTATTTTAATTTTTTTTAAGAGCCATTTAAAGTCTCAAGAAATCTGTTAAAAGGGAGTTTTTCCTCCCCCCTGTCGCCAAGCGCTTGCTCTTTGTGGGAACTGTTGGGTTTTTCTCTGTAACAAAGTAAGGTTTTGACCTGACCCTGTAAAGAGCCTCGAGATAATGTATATTATGATTTGGCGCTATACAAATAAAATTGAATTGAATTGAATTGAAAAAAAACCCTGATGATGTCATTGTGATGATGGGATGTGGAGTCTTACTGAGCGTTTACCAGGCAGTCTAATGCATTATGGGAAATGTAGGATCCAGTGATTTTGGAGTTTGACCAACAGTGTACACTAGATGTCAGTGGCTGAAACTAGTTACAGCTCGTGGTGAATAAAAACCAGACACGGTAAAGGGTTAACTAGAAAATCCCCCAAGACGAGGTGTTGTTTGGACCCACCAGTGGAGTAAACCAACGCTCACCACTACACGGTGGTGTTGGGTGAACTTAACCCAGGATTGTCTTTGTCCTTCATTGATCCCAGGTCCATTTTTAACCCAGAGATTTTCAGTGTGTCAGGATATCAGGGTTTCTCGGCCTCTGCTGCACAGATTTAGTCCATTTTTTTAAGTCTGTCTGGATCCAAGGATGAATTTACAAAGACAAGTGAAACATTATGACTCTAATTTTGAACAGTCCCGTAAACAGTTTGGAATAAAACACAAACTGCTTCAGCAGAACTGCTGAGTCACTGCAGTTCAGAGAAATAAACCCACACGTTGACAACAACATCAGCTCACACACAGAAACACACCAACACTGCCTCAGAGAAAGTGCGTCTGGTGAAAAAGCCTGTAGGCCGTCAGTGCAGCAGCTTGATACGACCCATAGTTCTGTTTTATAGTTAGACGACCTTTGTATTAAGAGCCACAAAGTCTGCGTTAGGAGAGTTCGTCTCCTGTTTGACGCTTGTTTGTTGTTTCTTTTAACCCTGGTTGTTATTACTACGACGACGACCTCTAACCTTAACCAAGCACCTCTTTTAACCCACTTCTTCCCTGAAAGTAGTTTTTGTAGTTTTTAACTGTTCCATGAGCTAAACCATGTGTTTATTACTGTAACCATGACGAGAGAGGTCCAGTACGCCACCTCCACAGGGGCAGATTTTCAGGAGACTCTCCTCTGGGTCATATCAGAGGGTAGGGGGCAAACAGACTGGTCTTCAGGTTTTGATGGAAACATGTTTGCTGCCTGGTTTTGTGAACTGGAGACAGGTCGTAAGGAGGGAGGGGGTCGGGGCGGACGGTGACACCGGAGACTGAGGTTTAAGCAACGTAAACACTTTGGCAAAGAGTTCGGATAAGATTGTGGTTTGAGTTCAGATCAATAGTTAACACGTCGTGTTTCGAGTCACTTTCTACAACATTTCACCAGGAACTTGATCTTCCACCTTTACCAGAAACTAATGTTGTAATTCTCACAAGCAGATCCTTTGGCAGGTTTTGTTATTTTATTAGTGGATAAAATTACGTTTATAACAGTGTATAAATGTAATTTCTAGGAGCCACACACACTCATATCATCACACACAGATATGTGTGACTAGTGCTTTATTAACATGATGGTTCTATCACATATTCATGAGGCCTGATGTGAAGGACATCAGTGATGTGATCTGCAGACACACACACACACACACACACACACTGACACATGAAATCACCTCTTCGTTCCAGGCTGTAGCTCGGTCAGCATGTGTGTGTGTGTGTGTGTGTGTGTGTGTGTGTGTGTGTGTGTGTGTGTGTGTATAGTAGTAAATGTGAGGTATGTAATGAATAATGAATTTAGGTGAATTTAGATTACGCAGCCAACTGGGAGGGACCGACTGGGAATAGCTCTTTCTCTCCTCATCTTTTTGTGTCTCTTGGTGTGTCTGTGTCTATGTGTGTGTGTGTGTGTGTGTCTGTGTGTGCTTTGTGTGGGTCTGTGCATTTAAGGGGAAGTATCCACTTCTGCCCCCCCCCTCTGCTTTTGCTTAATCTCTCCATCCACACTTCCCACTTCTTTCCTGCAGATCAGAATCTGTCAATGAATTAATTTTTTGCTCTGTCGCGCACTATCCGTCCCCCCCCCCCCCCCCCCCCCCCCCCCCCCCCCCCCCGCCCGCCCGCCCGCCCCCCTGCCTCAGGCCTCCCTGTAGACCATCCCACCTGCCTCCCCCTCCTCCCACCCCCCCTCTGGCCTCCCTGTGGACTGGCTGGTCCACCTGCCTCTGCCCTCTAAAGCCCCTCAGGTTCTGTGGGACGGCTCAGGACCCTGGAGGAGGGAGGGGGGCTGTCAAGGAGGAAATTGGTACAGTATGTTCAATGTTAACTGGCACAGAACGGAAACCTGCTGCCCACAGGCTCTGAGCTGGCTCCATGAAGCTGTCAATGAAATTTACAGCCTGTGTTTCATTGTCCCTTCAGTCAACAAACACGCTGTTTGGGCCCCTGGAAAAAAAACTTAGTCATTACTCTTCTGTCAGCTTCATACTTTTTTGCTTTGCTCCTAATTTTGCCTCTAACATTGATGTACAACATGTTTCAGACACATTACTTCTGTTTGTGGTCTCAGAGACTCCAGCTGTAAAACCAGGTTAAAAAGGTGGGTGTGCTCTTCTGTGATTGATGCAGAGCTGGATTCTGGCATCTGGACAGTAGTGTTTGATCCCTGGTGGAATTTATCCTCCATTTTCTCACTTTTTTGTGATTGTTTGGTCTAAAAATGATCAGAAGATAGTGAGAAGTTTCTTTAAATATCCTGTTTTGTTTGGTCAAGAGTCCAAAACCTTAAACTTCAATTCAGAATCAAAGAGACCCAGCAGCCCTGAACAAAGGATGGTTGCAGTTGCTGCAGTTTTTCTTTTCACATGTGCAGCAGTGGAGCCTGTGATGTGCAGGATCCTGCAACCTGCAGCACTGAAAGGATGTGAAAACTCTCCCTGCACATCTCTCATCTCTGAATCCTGAATCCTTCCAGCTCTCTGATGGCTCTGACTTAATTCAAGAGGCCACATTCCCCGAGACGACAAAAAGTGAACAATGCTCTGCGTTAAATGTCATCGTGCACAGTGAGAGCAGCTGAGAGGATTCTCTGGCAGCAGAGGTCAAGGATCGTTAAGCCTCAGCCTCAGTAAAGACGCACCGACACACTCCACGTCTGGAAAGGAGACGAGCCGCCATCGTGCGTAACACTTAATTCATTAATGAGCCGCGGCCCTCCCCCCTCCTTAACTCAGCGCCGCAGTGGGAGGCCCATGAATATTTAAATTAACGGAAGTCCACATGAATAATCTCTCTTTTTTATTAACAACCACAAACCAGAATCAACGAGTTGTCACCGAGTGTGAGGCATGCTGGGACATTTTCATCATCAGCCGTCATTTTTTTTCTCCACGTCTGCTGAACTCTCCCTCACTACAGCAGGGACCCCCTACTGCTGGTCGTTATCTCACTCCCATTAACACACACACACACACACACACACTTCAGGCCCCACTGTTCTCTCTGGGTCATTTATTCTGTAAATAAGCCTGGCAGGTAACAGCAGCCCTTAGGGCCAGGGCAGGTGTGTGTTCACGTGTGTGTGTGTGTGTGTGTATTTAAGTGCCCATGAAGGAGGACAGATGCGTGTGTGTGTGTTTGTGTGTGTGTGTGTGTGTGTGTGTGTGTGTGTGTGTGTGTGTGTGTGTGTGTTAGAGACAGAGTTGAGTGTGTTGGGGACAGGTTGCGTAATTATTAGATATAGGAGGGGGTCTACATTAGCCAGCTGTCACTTCTTGCCCCTCACCCCGTGTTGTGTGTGTGTGTGTGTGTGTGTTAAGAGAAGCCTCTCTCCAGGCGATTACACTCAGAGATTGATAAGTTATGACACCTCCTCTGCCCTCGTTGTCTCTTCTTGTTTCCAGGACTCTGGTGAATCAGCTGTGGTGTCACTACAGACCAGTAGCTGGTTGTGACCTGAGTGAAGGAAAATCCTGCCTCCTGGAAATTAGGTTCATTTACGTTTTCTTTCACCGTAGTTAGAAAACATTTGTAGCCGTGGCTCTTTGACGTTGGTCAGTCGGTCGATCCATCACTTTGACTCAGACGGAAATATCTCAGCAGCTTTTGGATGGATTCCCATTAAAGTTTGTGCCGATGTTCATGGTCTACAGAGGATGAACCCCACTAGCTTTGATGATTCCAAGATGTTTCATCCAGCACCACCATTCTTTTTTTTTTTTCCCATTGAAATGTTTCATCAACTATTGGACATATCGTCATTCATGTCCCTCAGGATGAAGTGTAATCACATTGATGATCCATTGCAAACGTTATATTTGCTAATATATTAGCCCGTTAGCACTTGAGCATGTGTAACCTTATGGCTAGCATGGCCATAGACTCTCCTCAGATGGTCCCGTTTCCTGAGTTGGGAGGTGGTTCTTCCAAATTTGGTGATTTCATGTGTCTTTAAGGTGGAAACCACATGGACGCTACAAAGAAGATGTTCTGTATTTTATTGCACAGCATTAAAACCCATGTTACTTACACTGGTTTATTGTTAATAATAAAGGTTTAGTGCTAATACTAATCTAGGTCACTGTACAGTGACGAACCAAATTACAAATTAAAAGATTGATGTGCAAGATTATTAACCAAACATTTGCTTCCATCCGTCATGTTTCTGCACATATGACGTCAACAACTTACAAGTCATTGTTCCAACTCGAGGGGGCGTTCACATGAATCTTCCCAGTCCGATTGTTCTGACATCACATGAATGAAGGGTTTGTCTTGCTGATGAACACATCTGCCAAGGTGCAAAACATTGATACTAAACGTATAAGAATTGTTCACTTCATTGTTTTTCCCACAATATTCGCTCATAATGTTTTTTATGAGAAAGATGGTGGTCTTGGTTAAATGCTGTAAATCCAACAGTGACTGTGGGATCCACATGTTTCCTTTATCAACATTTAACTGAACCCTGCACCTCCTTCATCCTCCTCATCCTCCCTGTAATTTGAACTAGCTGACAAGAAGAACTTCCAACTTTACCAGGCAACATAATTCTTACCCTGCAAATTGTTACTGTTAAAATAGATAAGTGGCATATAAATGTAATTTTTAGGAGGCAGGGTTGGTTTAGAAAACAAGAGGAGACACTGTTGTGGGTCTGAAAACGCAGAATCTGTCTTTGCTTATTTGGTCATCCCAGGGATCCTTTGTATTTGTTTCATTCCTGTTTTGTTTCATAGTCGTTCCCATAAACGGAGCCACTGCCTGATCTCAAGGCCTTTGAAGTGCTGCACTCGGTTATTTTTAGACTACACAGTTTTTAAAAAGTACCGAGCGGATTTTACCAGCTTTGAGATGAACCGGCTGAGGAGCGTGTAATCCCTCACTTCATGTAAAAGCAAGAGAATGACCAAACTTGGAGGTTGTGAGGTTTTGGCCGGGCGGCGATATGAGAGAACAAAAGGGAGAAAGCCTGATCCATCTGTGTCTGCTTTCACCCCCCACCCCCCCAACACTCCTGCTGTCACGGGTCAGTGTTCAGTCACCGGGCAGGGACAAAAGAGAAGATGTTGAGATGAATGGAAATGCAGCTGATGGGGCAGAAACACACACAAACACACAATCTGTCTTTGTAATGTGATTAGCAGAGAAGATGTTTCCTGCTGCTTTGATCTGATCTTGTCTTTATCCGATGACCCGATCCCCTCATCTCTGACACACACATACAAACACAGGATTCCGCTGTCTCAGGTTTTTGTGAAGTATTTGGGCTCCACACTGTGTTTAAATATTGAAATGAATGTACAACATCACACACACCCTGGAGTTCGTTGAGATGAAGCCCTCAGGGCATATTAATATTTGTCTTGTTCTGAGATGATTTATGTTTTGCGGAATTAATGATCTCTTTGCTTTCTTTTCTCCTCGCTCCCTGTCCTGTGCACCCTTCCTCCCCCCTCATCCATCCTTTGTTCTCGGGGTCAATCCTCCCTCTCCTCTCCCCCCTTCTTCTTCTCTCTCTCTTTCCTCTCCCCTCCACAGTGGGCAGGCGGGGACAGGACCGTGGACCTGACAGTGAGAGGCAGAGCCTGGACTGTGAAAGCAACACACACGCACCAACTTAAAACACACGGTTGTTTACTCGGCTCCACTCTCCAGAGGGTCTGGGAGGTCCCTGGAGTGTGTGTCTGGTCAGGCACATAAGCTGGGAGGGGGGGTGTGTGTGTGTGTTTTTATGTGTTGATGAGTGTGTGGGTGTCTTGCATCACTTTTGATGGGACATTGAAAGATGTGTGTGTCACAGTGTCGGTGGATGGGCTATAGGGGGCCGAGCTCCCCCGCCCTCCCCCTGATCCTCCTCCTCCTCCTCCCTCTGTCCTTCCTCTCCTCCACACCTCCATTCGCTCAGGGAGCCATCCACATCCCCAAAGACTGTGAGTACTCCTCCTCTGTAAACATCTCAATGGAAATACAGAGTAGCAAAGTGAGAGGAAGTGTTTTTCAAATTTTTATTTAAATGATTTCCTCAATATATTATTTAAAGGTCCCATATTGTATAAAGTGAAATTTGCATGTCTTTTTTTAATTTATTTATAAAGCAGGTCTAGGTTCTATATTAATACTGTGAAAGTATCAAAGCCTCAGTCCACAGAGAAATGCACACAGCCTGTATTCAGACACTGAGCCTTAAAACCAGCCGTCAGGACTTCTGGAACTTTGTGATGTCACAACAAAGCTGTCACCACCCTCAGCCAAGCACCCAAGCCCCGCCCACCTGGACCCACCATCCAACCTTGTAGGATTTGGTTTCCCTGAAATCTGCTGTATTTTTATTCAATTATTCAGAAAACAATCAGCCAATCAGGAGGCACTTGTGATTGAAACCAAAGACAGACCCGTCGTGCTGGGTATATTTTGTAGCTATGATTAGAAGATCACGATTCGGGGGCGGGGTTTAAGAATTTGTCAAAACTTTCACAGTAGTTCATGGATCTAATGAATGATTGAGTTGTCAAGTTATTGTTCCACAAATATTTGCAAATGGTGTTAAGTTTGGAAATGATCTTCAAAGATCACACCAGTGCTTTTATTTATTTTATTTTATTTTTAGCTAATTTATTAAAGATCACACACAGATCATGTAGTATTTACATTTTTCCATTTACTGTTTTCAGTATCTGGTTAAATTCTATTTTACAAAAATATAAAGCAAAGCAAATGTCAACAAGTTCATTTTCAAGCTGTGTTGAAAGGAAACAGGAAATAACCTGTAATGTCACTTCAGTTATTTTCTTGTCTTGTCCATTTATCTTTAATTATCTGTGTTTGCTCTGGTCTTTGTTTGAAGTGGTCTTGTGTTAGATTTTGAAAATGTGCCTTCAACAGAGAGAAACTTAACATTTAATCACATAAGCAGAAACACAAACACACTTATCCACACAATCAGGTTAGAATGACCTTTGGAGGTGAAGTTCAAAGGTCAGCAGGCTCAGCCACGATGGTCCCAGAGGAGAGGGAGAGGGGGTGAGAGGAGGAGTCAGGTTCACTTCGACCTTCAGTCGACGACCTTCTCCTCTGGGCGGGGCAGAGAGAGAAAGAGACATAGAGGAAGAGGAGGAGAAGAGAGGGAATAGAAAAAGGATGTAAATGAGGGAGAGGGAGTGTTGAAGAGAAAGAGATGGATGAAGGAGGGCAGGGAAGGTAAAGAGATGAGCAGAGAGGAGAACGAAAAATTAAGGGAGGGAGGGATGGAGAGGGAGTCACGAAGGAGAAATGAGACAGAGGCAAGATGTAAACTGATCCGAGACGCCAGAGAGTCTGAGTTAGAGAACTGAGAGGAAGTAAAAACCGAGTCATTACAACATTGATGTTATTCATAATCAAGTCACATCAATAAATGTTCTCCTGCCCTGAAAACAGCATCTTAACTTTACTCCACCGTCAACATCAGCATCTATCTGATCTTATCAGCTCAGATCTGTGTGAGTCTGCAGCATTTGAGTGTTTTCTCTCTGCTCTCCTTTCACTGCTTTCGTATGGACAAACAGATAAAGTGCATAACAGTAAGTGACTCTCCTTGTTGTGACGATGAAGAAGTGTGTGTGAGCTTGTGTGTGATGGCTCTTGACCGCTTCATTCACACCTGTTGTACAGGTGATGGAGGCCGTCAGTCTGATCTGTCGTACTGTTGCTGCTCCGCTGCTGACTGCTCGTCCTCCATCATCCATCCCTGCAGTCACACGGAGCACAGTGACGTCTCACAGCAAATCCGTCCTCTGCTGAGACCTGTGCATCTAGTAGGCAGTGCAGGTTAAACAGAACTCACAAAAAATTTAATTTTAGCTCGGCCCTGTTGAGGTTTTAATTAAATATTAATCAAATCCTTAATCTCACTTGGAAAAAGTAAAAGTAAATGAAAATCTCACCCTCGTGCCTGATGATAGATGAGAAGAAACCTCTCTCATGTTTATTCAGTAAATATGAAGCTGCAGCCAGCAGCTGATTTGCTTAACATAGCTTAGCTTAGCATAAAAACTTGAAAATCCACCTACCAACGCTTCTAAATGTCTAAATTAATTGCTATGTTTTGCTTGTTTAATCTGTAAGAAAAGCCTGAAATCAAACAGTTGTGGGGTATTGAGTCATGAGCTATAGATTAAACTACCCGTTCCTTCTGCCTCCAGTTGTTCAGCTAAGTTAATATTTAGCGTACAGTATGAGCCTGGTACAGATCATCTTATTCTCAGAAAAAATGTAATCCTCCAAAACATCAAACTATTAGGCAAAATAGTGGCGTTGCCACTCGGGAACAATAAAACCATGAACTGTTCTTTGAGCTGTTCTGTGTTGTGTCTAGTTGTGGTTTTCTACATTTTCTTTTAGAGGCAGCCACTTAGAGCAGGATGAGGTTACAGTCCATTACATGCTGTTTATTTACTGTGCAGTTCTTACAGCAATCATCAAGAAATTTGATATGAATCATTTAGTCCATCTGCAAACTTTGTAATCAGCTCAGCAATTATGAAGCAGTAGAGAAAACGAACCACAAGTGTTAGATATTCTCATTTCATTCAGTAAATACAGCACAAATACTGCACACACCTGTGGATCATTCTTACCCTGGGGAACAGATACCCCGGGGGTATCTGCAGGTGTCGGGGGGTAATGGGACAAAACACTGAGCTAAAGTTATGGATAAACACTAGTTAACTATAACTAGTAAGGGTAAAAGAGAAGGTTTATGGTTGGCTAAAAGTAAATGGTTCAAATAGGTTAGCAAGTTAAAAGTAATGAATAAATGGTTGAAATAGAAAAATGTAGTGGATTACACTAAACAGGTTAAGTAATTAACTAACTGTAACTTGCTAAACAGTTGCTAACATTAGTAGATGATTGGTTTAAATTGTTAGCTAAAGGTAAATGGTTGAAATAGGTTAAGTAATAAACTAAATGTAGTGGGAAACAGCTGATAAAATATGAGGATAACTGGTTTAAATGGATAAATAAAAGTGAATGGTTGAAATAGGGATGAAGGATAACGAACAAACCATGTCAACAATAAGCTGTTGTAATAAACAGTAACAGTGAAAATGGTTAGCTAAAAGTAAATGTTAAAAAAAGCTAGTTATAAGGATAAATAGAAATATATGTGCAGGATAAACAGAGCTACGTAGCTATGGCCGTCGTGAAAATGTGAACGAGAGTTTAATGACATGCAGTTTGAGATCAGTTCAAATGAACACGTATGGGACATGTGGGTGGTGTCGATGACGGGGTCTTTGAGTTCATCTGACAGCGCTGAGTGACTACGTCAGACAATCAGCCTGGGAATCAGTGATGTAGATCAATGGACGTCTGGCTCCCTAACAAAGACAAATACCTGTACTTGTGTATTTGCTTGCCTGTACTCAATGGTAATGACTGTACAGTCAGTTGTACGTCCCAGAGTATTTCATTACTGTGTGTGTGTGTGTGTGTGTGTGTGTGTGTGTGTGTGTGTGTTCAGTGTCACAGCCTCCAGTGATGACAGAGATGCCAACATCGTACACAGCCTTTTCTCCTGAGGACATCAATCTGCCCTGTGAGGCCACCGGTAACCCGACACCCTCGTACGTACGGCAGCGAGTTGTTTCATTTACCCTGTGTGTGTGTGTGTGTGTGTGTGTGTGTGTGTGTGCAAATATAATGGAGAAACAAGACATATGCATGTGTCTGGCTGTTTGTTCACTTCCTCCCTCTGGCCTTTCTGTTGGCATGGCGATAAATGTTCTTATAATGAAATCACAGCAATAATAAAATCATCTCTCTTCCTCTCCATGTCTCTCTGTCTGTTCTTCCCCTCCCTCTCCTGCCTCTCTTTCCTCCAACCTCTCTCTCCCTCAAACGTCACTTATACCATTTCAGAAGATAAAACTGGTGATATTCTACACTACTATATTTGTTAGTGTGTGGATTCATCCGCCACTGAAAATAGTCCCCAACAAATGCACTGTTTTGTTAAAACGACAGTGAGCAGCTGTTTTTATGAACTTACTGAGCTTTTTTAAAAACAAAACGAAATATTTTTGACCTGTTTTTAAAGATTTACGTCTTCAGTAGGAACCAGTTGGCTTCAACCACAGACAGAGTGGAGAAGTCAGAAAGTGTTGACAGACAGACAAACACATCGCTGTTTGTGATCTTTTAATATTTTTTAAGAAATAAATGCTGTTGACATGGTGACAAACTTTCCCCTCCTCTCTGTAGTTTCCGGTGGGTGAAGGACGGCGAGGTGTTCGGGTTGGAGCGTACAGGATCAGGGACGTTGCGAGCCGTAGAGGGCGAGTCCCTCGACATGTACGAAGGCTACTACCGTTGTTATGCTTCCAACACCCTGGGGACCGCCATGACAGAAACCGTACATGTCATCGTGGAGCGTGAGTCTCACACACACACACACACACATGTATAGACTAAAACGAGTACTGTAGAATACATGCTGATTCATAGATGAATGAAATGTAATGAAGCTGTACAGTAAGACCCCCCCCTCCAGCTCGTCCTCTCTCTCCCACACACACATAAACACTCCAGTGACTCACTAAGGTTGACTGAGGCCACCTGTTCTGCTCTCTCATCTCTTGTTACCTTGGCAACCATTTCCTGGAGACAGAGCAGTGACGTCCCCCTGTCGGGAGGGTGCTCAGCCTCCAACACACACACACACACACACACACACACACACTGGTGAGAGCAGAGAGTCGATAGAGAAAGTACAGGACATGTCATGAAAGGGTCGTTGTCCTTTCACTGTTTCTGTTTGAAAATGTTGACGTGCCCCTGAGGCTCCTGTGGTTACTATGGAAACGTGTATGTATGTATATGGAGTGGAGCTCCCTCTCATCTTTGTTTTTGGATAAAAGAAAAAAAAGTTTTATTTAAAGCTAATATTGTCGTGAAAAGATGCTGAGTCAGTGCAGCTAAGGACAGAACTAAATATGGTAAATGAACAGTATTTGTCATTAAGTATCAGGTCTAGAAAAGCAAGAAATATTCATATAAATGTATATAAATGCAGGACACTTGCTGTCATTGCTGGTTTTACAGCTTGCATTGCTGTTTATTTCCAGCAAACTGCTGCTGCTAACATTTATAGTCACTTTTTTCTGTGCTAAAGGTGATTTATTAAAATAGAAGAAGAAGGTTTTGCAGCTGCAATGATGTGATCCCTCACCAGCTTCCCATTTGTGAACACTGGCAGCTGTGTGTAGCACAAATGCTCCATTAAAGCCACAGTTCTCCGTCTGCTGAGCAGCAAACAGCAGCTGGTCAACACAGTGGAGCATTCAGCAGCTAAAGAGCCAGATGTTTCCCTCAGGAGCTGGTGGAGACCAAACACTGAGCTAAAAGAGAATGAATGATAATGTAACTCTGTCTGCTGGATTTCTAAACAGGCAACTGCACCTTTGTTTGATATATTAGAAAAATCAATGAGGCAGCGTAAACCTCAGAAGAATCAGATTGTGATGTAGGAATAAGCTGCTACTTCTACATGTAATGTATCTCTCACTTCACTCCCGCTATGATTATGAATAATCTCAGCACTGTTAGTGAAATGTGCCCTCTACCCCCACCATGTCCTTTGATCAATTGTGTTACAGCAACTGTTTGGCAATAAAAGCTGGGCGCAGTATGAAAACCAGCCTGTGCTCTGAAGGAAAGCGTGATGTTAGCTGAAACACAGCAGCACTGACTCACTGCAGGCTCCCTGCAGTGAGTCAGTGCTGCCTGGACTAAACTGGCTGAGACTGAGACTGGAAAGACAACAGAGGGGTGATAGTTCCCACTGATGTGTTGAAAGAGCAGAGAGGTGAACCTGATGCAGGAGTGTAGGTTTGGTTTCAGCAGTGGTTGGGACACAACATCAGCACCACCCCTCCAAAACAAAGAGGACTTATTAATGATCTGTATTTAAATCTGTATTTACATGTAAATAAAAAGTAGAAAAGTAGTAGAGTCAGTAACAGATCAAAGACACACAAAAAAAGTCAATTTAAATTACTTGTTAACGGAAAAGAGAGAAAAAAATAAATACTTATTTTTACATCCAACATCAGTGTTGCAGTTCCCCTTTTCCCTTCCACCTGAACCAGCTGCTACAGTGAAATGTATGATGAAAAGCTCCTGGTGTCTGTTTCTGGAGCTGTGATATCTCAAAAGTACACAACCTGTAAGGTATGTGTCCTGCAGTTCAGACAACAGAGCTTTGATGATGTGTGGTTTGTGCTGAAATTCTTAACTAACTTATTTGCTTTGTGTTTTTTTTAGCTCAACCAGTTCTTCTGAAACAACAGAAAGTACATAAGCGAGCGTACGAGGGGGAGAGCATGGTCCTGTCCTGCAGCCCTCCGGAAAGCTCCACCCCTCCTCACATCCACTGGATGGACAAGAGTGAGTCTGTCGTCCATCTTGGCTTTGTCTCCTCTCTCCAGTTTGTTAGCTGCCGTTCAGAGAAATTTTGTCTGTCTCTAAAATCCCCGCCCTGCTGGAGCTGCATTGCAGATCGTTTCCACTTAAACTAATGAATCCAGCACCATCAGCTGATGTTTCTGGACTCTTCATATTTATTTTCTTTTTTCTTTTTTTTGCCTGCCTGTCTCATCCTGATGAAAAAGGGGCTTTTAAGTTGTCCATTTTGTTTCAGTCAGACTTGAAAGTCACCACTGCAGTGAGCGTGCAGAGATTTCCCTCAACCTGAAAAGAGAGAGAGAGAGAGAAAAGCTTTTTGCTTTACTGGCACATGTTGAGGAAACTAAAATGGTTTTTGAACCACAACTACACACTACATGTTACAGTACATCAGAAAGAAGAAATCACGTTCTCATCCTCTCATCCTCCCTGACTGTGTGTGTGTGTGTGTGTTTTTTTTCTCAGGGATGGTGCACATCAAGCAGAATGACAGAGTGATGGTCGGCCTGAACGGGAACTTGTACTTTTCAAACCTTCTGAAGAGCGACAGCAGAGACGACTACATCTGCAACGCCCAGTATTCAGCAGCCAGGACCATCCTCCCCGACACGGCTGTTACCCTCACTGTGGTGCCCAGTGAGTACACACACACACACACACACACACACACACACAGACTGCAAACCTGGAAACACACAGATGAAGAAGCACTAGGTTCATTTAAGACTTATCCTACAGAGCTATGAGGAACCACTGCAAACTATTTGCTTTACAGATGCAAGGAAAAGTCCAAATAAAGCCTCCAGAGCAGCTTCCACAAGATTTTTTTCTACAAGATTGTTTTGCTGATGATGGTGGAGCACACAGTCCAAATTCTCCCAGCTGGGTTGAGATCTGGACCTGGAGCCTACATCACAGAGAATAAATAGGACAAAGAGCAGCGATGTAGTGCTGCACTCACACAAAGTGAGGGGACTTTTTTTCCCTAATTGTCAAAATCAACACAGTAGACTTTAGTCTCTGGTGTGGCTCGAGCTCCAAAAACTCTGGATCCTACACTTCCCATAAAGTAACTCATTAGCATCTTTCACTAGACCCCACCCCACTGCCCCTCCTAAAGGCCCACTTCTGTCAAACCCACCCACAGTTATACACTCAGTGGGCAGTGTGTTCGGTACTTTGTTAATCCCCCCTTCCATATGAACCATATGATCCATTGGGAGGGTGTGGTCTGTGGTGCTGCTGAATTGTGCTGCGTTAGACTGACAGGTGTTTCTTTTATTTTGTCCACCCCACGTATGTCGGTGAGGGGAGCTGAACATGTATTTCAGCTAATTCACAGCTGGGTGTAGAATGAGAAAAAACATATTTGTTTTTTAATTTCAGAGAATGTTAATCTCCCACCTGAAGACAACATTTTACATGTTGAATATTTATATATTGTCATTTATTGGTTAAAAAAAAAAGAATAATAATACAAAGTAGAATAAAAGTGCTGACTGATTGAATGAGAGCACTTCTCAGGCTCCAAAACACCCAGGACATTTATTTCTTCTGATTTATTGGCCTAACTAGACACAGCACTACATTTATTTAATAACTGTAGTTACTTCAGTTGTTTTCAGATGGTTTTCGTGCAAAATTCAGTAACAAGGAAAAGAAAATCAGTGACAGATTTAAAATAAATTCATTCCAGTTTAGTGTGAACTGATTTCAAACACACTCTCCCTCTCTCTCTCTCTCTCTCCCTCTCTCTCTCTCTCCAGGTAATGACGTTGTTCGTGAAAGGAAACCCCACCTCTTTCATCCCATGGGCTCCCGCAGCACAGTGAACACCCTCAGGGGCCACAGTGTCACCCTAGAATGTATCCCTAAGGGCCTGTAAGGATCTCACTGTGCATCTGCATAGACGTGCCATTCAGTGTGTGTGTGTGTGTGTGTGTGTGCGTGTGTGTGTGTGCGTGTGTGTGTGTGTGTGTATGTATGTGTACACTGTCCCTCTTTCACCTTCACACAAACTCATTCATTCATTCATTCAGAGCAGTAACGTGACCTGGTGAAGGGATGAAGATGTGAAATATCACAAGTCTTTATGTGTTGAACAGACACATCTGACAACAAGTTCTAACTATGTAACGACACAAATGTGCAACAGAAGTTGTTTCTGCAGCATTTTGAAGCTGACGGTGTTTCAGCTCCATCAGTTTTCATGGTCCTGCAGTGAATGTGTTGGTGCCTGGACACCACTCGGCCCTTTGCACCCACAGACAAAGGTGAAGATGAATATACATCAGAGGGTGTGGTGATCAATAACTACACTCTGAGCCAACCACAGCAGCTCTGAAACAGCTGAGCCAATCAAAGTGACACATTGCTACAAATAAGGAAATGGTTTATCAACCACAAATCTACAGCCAAAGTGCAGAAGCCCTGAGAGGCAAGTCTTTTTTTTTTTTTTTTGCCAGGATCAAACCTTTGGCCTGTCAAATTTGACCAACTTTAATATGCGTGATTAGAATTTTTAAAAAACTTTTTTCATTCTGAATTGTTACATATTGAAAAAATTTCCAGTTCCCCCCCCCCCCCCCCCCCCCCCCCCCGCCTTGGTGTTTTGGTGCGCTCTGCACCAATCACCAGAAAAAATTCCTTGTACGTGAAAACATACTTGGCAATAAACCTGATTCTGATTCTGATTCTGATTGAATTCAGAGCCAAAAATTTAAATGCAAAAGAAATCCGGACTAGGAATTCACAGGTTTTTACATTTTAAAATGTGGTGACACATTTTCCTCCACACAGGATCTCCTCTCTTGTAGCCTTTAGTCAACATTAAATCAGTTCCCCAGAAAGTCCAGTGAAACGGAGCTCAACGGTTCATAAGGCCTTGGAAATATTAGTTTTTAGTTTCTATATCTGACGTCAGAGAATGACTGAAGATCCTGGTTCTTCACACACACACACACACACACACACACACACAGGTTTGCATCTAATCCTTTTTATTAAATCATTTTATCTCTCCTGTTTCAGTGCTGTTTTGTGTACGCTCTAATTATCCTTCCTCCCCTGAGAGCTCTGTCTCCATGGCGACTGATGGAGTGTCATTATCATTTTCCCATAACGATGACACAGGGTATTACACCATTAACAAGATCATCTGTGTTCTTTCAACTCTAATTTCCTCCATATCACTCCCGATTTCTATCTCTCCGTTCCTGTGATTCTCACCTCTGTCTCTCTGCAGCCCCACGCCAAAGGTGCAGTGGAAGAAGAAGGACGGCAACCTGGATGAGACGAGCGGCGTGGTGGAAAACCACGGCCGCTGGCTCAGCTTCAGCAGCATCGACCAGAACGACGACGGAGAGTACGAGTGTACGGCCTCCAACACGCAGGGCTCCGTCACACACGCCTTCACCGTCACAGTGGAAGGTAGGCTGCTCCAGCTACGGTGGCCCGGCAGTTTAAGAAAACAAATGGACAAAATGCAAAGAAATTCAGAGAAGATCTTCATCAATCTGCAGCAAATACTCACAACACAACCAAATACTGCGTCACAGTCTGGCTCGTCTCTTTCTTTGTTTCCCCTGGAAACATAATAATAATAATAATAATAACACACATAAGTATGAAATTAGTATGATTGAAATGATACTGAGTACAAGAAATCAAAACACTTTTGAGTTTGATCAAGACACTGAATATATTTATTAATTTTATTTATTTATAATTAAATTATTTTCAAGTTTTGATACTCTGAGTACATTTTGCTGATAATACTTCAATACTGTACTTTTACCTTAGTAACACTGTGACCATTACAACTTTCAGTGAAGCAAAGACGACGCTGTTCTTTCTTCATCACATTGAACGGGCAGGTGACAGAAGGAATGAGGATTATGGGAAATGTGGTCTTGCTAACACTGAACTCATTAAAACAACTGTTTTTGCTGTGGCCTAATTTATTTTTCATTAATGAATGAATCAGGTCGAAGTTGATCATATTATTACAGCTAATTTAACAATAATATATACATTTTTTTTAATCCTTGGTGATTTACTGTTGTTGCTTCCATCGTTAATGTTTTGTGCAGGTGAAGAGGTTTTGATGTTGTTGCTGTGACAGAACAGTTAAATCTGTGCAGTACTGTACATTACAGCCGTCTGGTCTGTGTTGGCAGCGGCTCCGTACTGGGTGAAGGAGCCTCAGAACCTGTTGTACGCTCCTGGTGAAACCGTGCGACTGGACTGTCAGGCCGAGGGCATCCCGACCCCCGTCATCACCTGGAGCATCAACGGGGAGCCGCTCGCAGGTACGGCAAGTTTCTAACGCTGTTTCTGTATCTCAGTTCAACTCTTTTGTGATTTTTTTTTTCAAGCTTATTTTCACTTGGATCCTTTAATAAATTATTATTTTCTGAGCTGAACCATTACAGAGGATTTATTTCTTACTTAAACTGTTTATCTAAAAGTGCTGAAGTCAAATCTCCATGTTCAGTGATCAGCACTTTTCATGGTGTTGGTTCAATGGATCATCAGTCCACTGTCTGTCCACTATAACAGAGAGGGAGGGAAAGAAAGAAAGAAAGAAAGAAAGAAAGAGCAGAGGATTCAGACTCTGTAACAGCTGCTGCTTCGTCTGTTGGACGTCAGCATCTTTGTGAAACATTTCTTTGTGTTCAGCCTGTGAAATGTTTCTGTTTGACAAACTCAGTGTATCATCAGACTCCTGTTTTTAACCTCTTCACCACCTCCTCCTCCTCCTCCTCCTCACCGCCCCTCCCTCCTCCCCGTGTGTAGCAGTGGATGAGGATCCTCGTCGGAGCGTATCGGGTGGTGTGTTGAAGCTGAGGGACGTCGAATTCGACGACACTGCTGTGTATCAGTGCGAGGCCACCAACAAACACGGCTCCGTTCTCCTCAACACCTACCTCTATGTCGTCGGTATGTAAACGCAGCTCAGCGTGAGGCTCTCTGTCCTCCACGACACTTTATTCTCCTGATCCGTCCCTGACTCATCCTGACGTCTCCGTCTGTCCTCGGCCTCTCAGAGCTCCCTCCTCAGATCCTCTCCTCTGATGGAGTCCTGTACAAAGTCGCAGAGGGCGGAGACGTCAAGCTGCACTGTGAAGCCTTTGGTTCTCCACGACCACACGTCACATGGTGAGACACACACATACACACACACACAGTAACGTGATGTCTGAGAGCTCCTCCTGTTCACCATCTCTAATCTTAAACCTTATTCCAGAAGCTACAACCTTCAGTATTTTATCTGAAGCTTAATTCTTGCATTTACATGTGCTGCACTTACTGCACAAAACTAGTCAACCATCCTAACTAGTAGTGTCCCAGTGAGGCCCCTTTGGTCATGAGTAGAGTCACCGTGGCTGAGTCTGAGCAGCAGCATATCAAGTGAAGTTTCAGAAACCTTCTAATCATCAACATGTCATGTTATCACAGTGCATTGTGGGATTGTTCGCAGGAAGCTGTGTTCATGCCAGAGACTCTCGTTTCTAACTTATTACAGAATTATTCTGTTTTGTTCTTAATGTCAGCAAATCCCAAAATGAAGAATAGCAGCAGCTTTTTCCTCAAGTATCAGGTCACATGTTGAATTTTCCTCGGCCGCTGTGAATGAGCCTCTGGTCGTCACTGTGAGTGGAGCAGCGCCCCCCAGTGGTGGCGTGAAGAAAAGGCTGTAGATCAGTGTCTGGTGCAGGAGCTGACCACACCCAGGTCTGGTGTCACTTCAGCCAGTGGCTCCATGAAAAGACAGAAGAAACATGAAATCAGTGTTTTAATGATGTGTGAGACAAACATCAAGGCTCTGGTGTGACGGGCTGGAGCCAGATATAAGAATGACAATAGTACGACTGTTAACAAAACTGAGGTCAGGTCCTTTGTCATATTTATGGGGGTTTGGGGGATCGAGGGGAGGTGAATGCAGTTGGTATTTTGAGATCAGACACATATTTACACATGTTGTATTTCAGGGCTGATTCTGATATTATTTACATTAAATGTCTTAAAATTTTGTTAGTTTTTTGGCAAAAAATAAAATAAGATAAAAACAACCTGACGTATGCAGCAGTATAGACCATAATCTACAACAGTACAATTTACAGAAAATATAAAAGACTATATAAATAATTACATAAAATGTAAAATGTGATTTTCTTAAAATACCAAAACATACTTATGTGGGAGGAGAAAACTCATGGCCTCTCTTTATGTGTGTGTGTGTGTTCGTGTGTTCTCTGTAGGGAGGGTGAAGACATGGTTCCTATGCTGTCGGATCCTCGTGTCTCCCTGTTGACCAATGGGACCATCGAGCTGTCTGACATCAGCCACGAGGACAGTGGGACGTACACCTGCTCCGTCAAACACACCAATATCTCCATCACCGCACACCTGGAAGTCTACAGTAAGTCAGTATTTTAGTGCCAAGACTCGATATTAAAGGTCACATATATATATATATATTTATAGTTGTAGTTTCAAGAACCAAAAACCACCTCAGTGTAGTTTTACATCTCCTCTCTCAGGCTTCTCTCTGGAGCTCTGGTAACAACAGGTCAGTCAGCCAATCAGAAGAGAGGATCTCAGCCACTCTTCAGAAATTGAGCCTTAAAACCAGCCATCAGGACTTCTGGAACTTTGTGATGTCACAACAAAGCAGTCACCGCCCTCAGCCACGCCCCAAGCCCCACCCACCTGGACCCACCATCCAACCTTTCAGGATTTAGTTTCTTTGAGTGTTTACCTGAAATCTGCTATATTTTTATTGGATCACTAAGAAAACAGTCAGCCAATCAGAAGAGAGGCTCAGAGCTTGGGGCGTGGCTGAGAGCAGTGACTGCTTTGTTGTGACATCACAAAGTTCCAGAAGTCCTGACGGCTGGTTTTAAGGCTCAGTGTCTGAATACAGGCTGTGTGCATTTCTCTGTGGACTGAGGCTTTGATACTTTCACAGTATTAATATAGAACCTAGACCTGCTTTATAATCACAAACACATGGACATCTACCTTCAGACTGTATGGAGCTTTAAAGAAAATTGCCAAGAAATTCCCAGAAATGTGTTTAGTCTTGGTGGAAATGCTGCTGAAACAGTAATAAGTGATCTGATTTATTTAAATTGTGAAATGTGCCTGAAAGAAAATTTCCATTAATTTCAAATTGTTGTTTAAATTGATTAAAAAAAACTTGTTCCCCAAAAAAAAGAGTGACCTCTTCCTTTTTGGGCTTCATTACAGCTTTACAGAAATAAGCTAAAATAAAACTGCCTGTATTTCCCTGTCCCCCCTCAGATCGAACTGTGATACTGACGAACCCCAAGGAGGTTCGCGCTCTCAGGGGAACCAGGGCTCTGCTGGACTGTCACTTCTACAAAGACCCTCGGCTGCACCAGTGCCAAGTTGTCTGGAGGAAAGAAGGACAAAAGCTGCTGGAGTCGTCACCGGATGACAAGTAAAGACAAACTGACGTGTTTCAGTCCACAGCAAAACTTAGTCTCACCTTTGTGTTGCTCATCCAAGTCAGTCAGGCTCAGTTTTGCCCCAGCAGCCTAACCTCCCGTGTGTGTGTGTGTGTGTAGATACACCATCTTTGAGAATGGAACCTTGAAAGTGACAGACCTCCAGTTGGACGACACGGCACCTTACTCCTGTGAGGTCATCACTGCCCTGGACAACGTGAAAGCCAGTGGCTCCATCACTGTTGTGGGTATGTCAGTGTGTGTGTCTGTGTGTGTGTATACTGTTGTGTGCAGGTGTGGCAGTTCAGTTTGAAACACTAACGGTTTTGTGTTGGACCTTCAGCACAGCCAGACCCTCCCAAGGATCTGTCTCTGTCTGATGCTTCTGACCGCAGCGTCACTCTCAGCTGGATCCCGGGACAGTCCAACAACAGCCCCATCTTAGGTGTGTAATACACACAACACACACACAATAAACCATACAACCATGTTTTTGCTCATCTGTGTTGATTCACATCTGTTAGCTTTAGCTTTAGCTAACATTACACATAGAACTGCAGCTAGTTTTAGAAATAACCACAGTCACACATGTGCAAATCACAGGCAGGTCCCAAGTAACTGAGGTGAAAAGTCACAAGTCACAAGTGAAGTTATGATAAATTCTGATGATCTCGTTAAGTTTCCACGTTTAAATCAGTTAAAGTTGAGTTTTACTTTCAACATTAGTGGAAAATGATAAATCTGACTGTTTATTCAAATATATATATTTTTTAAGTTATTTTTTGGCCTTTTTAATGCCTTTATTGGATAGGTCAGTGAGAGAGTGACAGGAAAGTCAGGGAGAGAGAGGAGATGACATGCAGCAAAGGGCCGCGGGTTGGATTCGAACCCAGGGCCGATGCGGGTAGGACTAAGCCTTAATGGTATGCGCTCTACCAGGTGAGCCACTGAGGCGCCCCAAAAAAAATGCAAATATTAAAAGTCCGTTCGAGTCATCGGTCTCGAGTCAAGTTGAGTCTTTTATCTTGACCTGTCTGACACAGGTCAGGTCATGTGATTCAGCTCACCTTTGGTAATAACACAAATCTAAACTACACAGAGTTAACTCCACAGATGGGTGAGAAATTAGTTGTGTGTGTCCCAGCACAGCAGCACATAAGCTCTGGCCTCCCTGCTTTTAATTTGGAGGAACATTAAAGCTTTTACTTTAGTTTTTAATTAGGAGTTATTTTATTTTATTGTTGTAAATTTTAATCTTACATGATTTTTTTTGTTTGTTCTTGTGTGTGTGCACTTTGCCACTTTGGCTACATGTTTGTATGAAAGGTTCTTTATAAATAAAGTTGAGTTGGGTTGCAGAGGCCTCCTCCTTCTGGATATTTGCGATGTTAGCATGGATGAATTCCCTCCTCTTTCACCAAACAGCAGACATGTTCCAGCTGTGCTACATCAGTTAAGAAGCTCAGACATCTGCTTTCAGCTTTGTTGCACCAACCATTTGAAACTCAAAATACTACAAAACACTTTAAAAATTGATGCGTTGGTAACTTTTTCATAATTTCTAACCATTTAACTTCTGTTTGTACCTGTTTTAATTGATTTCCTGTACATTATTTATTAACTGTATTTATGTGTTTGTTTTAATTGATTGTTTCTCTTTTACTTTGTATCTATTTATTATTTGGATCATTTTAAATAAGGGCTTTGTCCTCAGTGACCCTCGAGTTTAAATAAAATCAGATAACTGCAACGCATGCAGGCAAAAGATTGAATGTTGTTTTATTCAGCAGCTGCACAGGATCAAAAAGAAAGAGACTCTGCTGTTTATCTTAAGTATTTCATTAGTGCTGACCTCTATCAGCTGTCACCGGTCACACACTGAACCTCTGAACGCTGTCAAACAGCCGTGAGATCGCAGTAACACTGTGAACCGTCTCTTCTAGTTCACCTAGTTCTGTAACCACCTTATTAAAATCCTCTGTCAGCGTTCATCGTGGAGTTTCGGGAGGAGCAGCACACGCCGGAGAGTAACTGGAGGTGGGAGGAGTGGAGGAAAGTGCCTGGGGACTTCAACCACCTGCAGCTGACCCTCTACCCCTACACCACCTACCGCTTCAGGGTCATCGCCGTCAACGAGATCGGCTGCAGCAGCCCCAGCGCGCCCTCGGACCGCCAGAAAACGCAGCCTGCTGGTGAGTGACACAGACACTGGAGCTGTAACATTTAATGCATCAAGGTTAGATCCTTCTGAAGGAGGTAGATGAGAAGATGAAGTGTCAGCAGGAAATAATCTTTTTACACTTCAGCTTTTGTACAGTTTGTTTTTCCTCTGGACAGAGTCAGACCAGCTGTTTCCCCCTGTCACTGACCTCACAGTCACTTATTAGAGTGATAACAATCCTCTCATCAAACTGTCTCCCTTCAGCTCCTGACTATAACCCCACTGGTGTGCACAGCGACTCCACAGACCCAAAGACTCTGGTCATCACATGGGATGTGAGTACTCGACTCTGTGTGCGTTTGTGTGTAAGCGCGCTCACATGTGTGCACAGGCTGAGGTGGGACGTAACTAACTAGAGTTACTCAAGTACTATGCTGTTTTTGTACATCACTTGAGTATTTCCATTTCGTACTTCTCACACTCTTTGTACTCCACTAAGTTTCAGAGACATTTATTTAAAAGCTTCAGTTAATAAACAAACAAAGAAAATGAAGCTGAAGAATACTCCTGTGCTCAGCGATGAGACCTACAGTTCTTGGGACAGATTCATATGAATTAAAAACAGGTTGAAACAGTCTTTAAAGACTCTTTCAAGAAAATAAGTTTCTAAGACCCAGTTACATCCAGAAAGGTCTTTATAAGATTCAGGATATTTTCACTATTAGAGGCTGGAGGCTTTATAAATCAGTTAAAATTAGCTCCAGAGAAACCAGTTGCAACAGCAAAATGCTGCATGCACATTAACACATCAGTAAAAATGATCCAGTACCACATACTCTGTATATTACTCTATGAAGTGGGGCGTTCTGCAGTAATTTTACTTTTGATAATTTCAGTAAATGTTGCTGAAAATACTTTTAAATGGGAACTTTTATTAGTATTTGTACATTGTTGTATTACTACTTAGGTAAAGGATCCACCTGTATGTGTGTGCACGTCTCAATCCACTTTATATCCCTGCTTGTCTCTGCAGGAGATGAAGGAGTACTCGCATAACGGCGAGGGCTTCCAGTACAAGGTGTGGTGGCGGGAGGCAAAGGTCACGGGTGCACAGTGGAACCACGGATACATAAAGTCTCCGCCGTTCTTGGTGAACAACACAGGAACCTACGCACCATTCGAGATCAAAGTCCAGGCCGTCAACTCAGTCGGACAAGGACCGGAACCAGAGCCTGCGACCGGATACTCCGGAGAGGATGGTACGTCACCTGGAGACTCCGGGTCCTGGGTGTAAATATTGTGGTGGGAGGGTCTTTAAGTCTGAGCTCACATGGTTGATCTTGGATGTTGCCCACTCACACTCTGGAAGTCAACACTTCACAGTTTATTTAGTTTATTCACCAGTTATTCAAACGTCACTGTCCTGGAACTGGATGGTGCAGGGTCATGATTCATTTACTGAAAATTTAGGAAGATTTTATTTACTGTAAAAACATAACTTGTGCAGAAAAGAAAGGTCACAACAATTACAACATGTTCCTTCATTTAAATTCTACTGTTGAACACTTATTTTTTTTCTCACTACGAGCCTGAAGCCGAGCTGCTTGTCATCCTCTCTCTCCCCTCAGTGCCTCAGGATGCTCCCACTGGAGTTCAGTCAACAGTGATGAACGGCACAGTCAAGGTCACATGGAACAGAGCTGAGAACGTCCGAGGTCGGCTGCTGGGATACAAGGTACCGTTACTACAACTCAGCAGCTGATCTGTGACTCTCCTGAGCCAGAGAGGGAAACTGTGCTGTGGTGTCACTCCTCCAGAGGCTACGCTGTCGCTCCTGTTAGCCTGTTATTTAGTAGGATATGTGAAAAAAAATTCCAAATTTGTGGTGGAGGTAGCACCACCATGTGGCCACTTTAATGGTTTCACACATAACCCTTCAACCATGAGACCTTGAAGGAGCGTTCAAACACATTTCATCACATTTTCACCAGGTTTGGTGAAAATGTGATGAAATAAGCCAGTTTACAGTGAAAGAAGAGCAGTAAATCTTCACAGTCCTGTATGAGAAGAGATAAAAAATCTAGCAAAGCAAAGAATTAGATATTAAACCACTGGTTGAACTACAGATTCATTTAGTTTTGTGCCCCCCCCCCAGATCCACATCACGAGGTTGGGTCCCCAGGTTGTGCGGGGCCGCAGGTCTCTTGGAAATCTGCAGCACGCCGAGGAGAGAGAGGACAGACTGGAGCGAGGGAAGGAGACAGACAGAGAGAGAAGGGTGGTGGTGGTCCACGGCGATAGGACCTCGCACGTGGTGACGGCGCTGCGGCTGTTTTCTCGGTATGAACTGTCCGTCACTGCCTTTAACAGCAAAGGGGAAGGCCCCCACTCCCCGCCTCACCACTTCAGCACCCCAGAGGGAGGTGAGTGTAAATGAGAAGCTGCAGCAGAGTCACAGTAAAACTGAGCAGACACTGTTTTTATTCATCTCACACATTGCGTTCACTCAACTTATGAAGACCACAACACATAAAATATGTGGAGCAACTCAAACAGCACAGCTGAGCAAAATATTTAATCTGCCAGAAGTCAAACCGACTGTCCGACAGATATTTAACACTCTGCTGGTGTGTGTGTGTGTGTGTGTGTGTGTAGCTCCTGGTCCTCCTGCTTCACTGAGGTTTGACAGCCCAACAGAGAAATCACTGACCCTCTACTGGACCCCTCCACTTGAAACCAATGGCATCCTGCTGGGATACGTGGTGCAGTACCAACAGGGTAAGGTCTGACCCTGAGAGCTTCATAAGGGACTGTACCAAAATTATTTGCGTGGAAAGAGGTGCTAAAAACTTTTATTCAAATTTATTTTTAAAAAATCAAGATGCTAAAATTAATATTTTTGTTCGATTGTGCAACTGATTCAAACCTGGCAAACATAACAAATTGATTAAAGTACAGCCACCAAATAATAAAACCAGGAACTGGCTGGTTTAAACCATAAATGACAGAAGGAAGGTTTATTTATATAGCACCAGTCAGACACAAGGCAATTCAAAGAGCAAAGGCTTGGAATATGCATTAAAATACATTAAAAATAGAGGATTAAAATGATATTGAAACAGCATTTAAAAACAGTAAAAACTAATTTGAAAAAAAAATATTTCAATAAGTCATAGGACACCATTTAAAAAGACATTAAAAACAAGTCAATGCAAACATGGTACAAGATGAAAAAGAAGTTACGTCTGTAAATCATTGAGCTACAGCAAACTGTGATGTTTTAAGCCCTGAAACTGGAAGCTGTTTCACCGTGGCTGGTTTTGGTTCTGGTTCTGGTTCTGGTTCTGGTTCTGGGATCAGAGATGTATTTGGGCCCAAGACCATTTAGATCTTTTTAGACAAGTAGTATGATTTTAAAATATGTCCTATGACACACAGGAAGCAAAAGAGATCAAATATAAATCTGGGATTTGACCAGTCGTCTTCTCTCGTCTTTTGTTGGATTATTGCTGTTTGTTGGCGCATTACTGCCCCCTATAGGTCAGTGGAACTGGCAGCACCGTGAATATAAAAGCAGCAATGAAGCAGTGTAAAAACGGTCATGAAGTAGAGGAGCGCTGTGCTCAGTGTGAGACAGCGCCGCTCAGCTCCTGGTGTGTTTCCCCTGCAGAGGTGGAGAGCAGAGACAGTCCGCTGCAGATGGAGATCATCAGCGACCCCAGCGTGACTCACATCGAGCTGGACGCTCTGGACCCCGACAGCCACTACATCTTCAAAGTGATAGCACGCACCGCCAAAGGAGAAGGACCTCCCATCACACAGAGGGGCGCCACAATGCTCGACGGAGGTGACATCACAGTGATGTGTTGAAATACAGTCAATTGCTGTTGTTTCTTATTTCTCTCCTTTCATTTACATCTTTTTTACTTTCTTTCCAGTTCCTCCATCGAACGTCACCATAATCCAGGGTAACACGTCATTCAACCTGAGCTGGGCGCCTGAAGAGCGGTACAGGAATCACGGCTTCCATGTCCTCTACCTCAGGAAGAGCTGTGAGTTTACGTTTCTGCTCGATGACCGAGAGAGAATTATTAATTATTAATGAGTTTAAGCTCAAAAGTTTTGTATCTGTTACCTGCCTGTCAGTATGACCTGAGGGAGAGTAGAGAGCTGCAGGGACAATATATCTGTCGGCTAAACTGGATGTTAGCATCACCTGGTTCCCTCCACTAACAGCCAATAGGATTTCTCCTCTGTGTTTTGGATGATCAGAGAAAATCAGCAACAGTTTCTGACCCTGACAGGTTTGGTTCAGCAGGATCATCTTCACTAATGACTCCACTTTCTGATGTTTGCAGCCTAAATACAATCAGCAGCAGTAAAAAGCTCATGTTAGGCTCTAAACCAACGACACCACGGTCACATGACTTCACCGTCACCACCACTAACCTTCAGCCTGTGGTCTGATTCAGCTCTGAGCTCTTCTACAGAAGCCTTTCCTCTGACAGAGTTAGTGACAGTCTGTAGAAACACAGCGAGGCTGTAAAGGTGGACTGGTGAGGAGGTCGGTTTCATGTTGGACTGATGACGTCTAACGTCCCCGACGACCTCTGTCGTCTCATTTAGACTCTTGTTAGCAACCGGCCTTTTTAACAGACGGAGAAGCTTCAAGACTCAGGACTGAGGGATTTTATATCGTAGAATAAATCATGAAAATGTCTTGAGTTTGTGTAAAACACCTACCTTATCTCAACCGGAGCTGGAGGAGCTAAAATGCTCGAACTAAAACTAATTTCCAAGTTTGAGGACTCATTCCTGCAGAACTCTATTATCAGAAGGTAAAGAAAACTGAAAAAAAAGTTTGGTAAAAAGAGAGAAGAGAAAGAAGAAAAGAAAGGGCAGATGAGAATCAGGAAGAGAGTGAGAAAAATGTTGAGTATGACAGAGACACACAGAGACGTGTGTGTGTGTGTGTGTGTTTGCTACAGCCGGGGGCAGGTGGGAGATGTCGGAGCTGGTGAACTCCACGCAGGGTTTCTACTCACTGACTGGCCTCCAACCAGGAACTCAGTACCACCTCAAGATCCTGCACGGAAACAACACTCAGTGGGAATCTGTGACCGAGACCATCGGACCAGGTGTGAACTTTAAGACCTGAAGCACCAGATTTCTGCACCTTAGACCACAAGGTTTTCCACATAAGTCCCTGTTGTCTTAATATATATATATATATATATATATATATATATATATATATAAATAAATAGGAAATCCTCCAAAGTTTGGCCTTTGTAGTTGAGTCACTTCCTGTGAAGGACGCGACCCCTGACTTGGGTCACAGCTCCTGCCTCTGGAGTAAATAAAAGTCACTGCAACTATCTGAGAATTACAATAAGCAGGGGAAGGAGTCCAGCAGTACCTGCTTGGTATTGTCACCGGTATTGTTATTAATATATCTTGATATTGCTGACGGTCTCTCTCCATCTCTCAGAGCCGTCTGTGATAGCCGGTGGCTTCGCCGCACAGGGTTGGTTGATAGGACTCATCAGTGCCATCTTGCTGCTTGTGCTGATCCTGCTCATCCTCTGCCTCATCAAACGCAGCCGGGGCGGCAAATACGCAGGTGACAACACATGCACACGCACAACTGAATACACATACAGACTCTATTCTGTAGTCAAGAGTTTGACGTTGAGGCTTTTTTCCTACAGTGAAGGACAAGGAAGACAAGGAGGTGGACTCTGAGGCTCGACCGATGAAAGATGAGACCTTTGGAGAGTACAGGTGGGTCCTCTCTCACTCCTAGTCACTGGCGCCAAATTTCAAACATATGAACATTAATACGAAGCCTAAAAACTGCACAAAACTGCACAGAGCATCGTGTAGCGTTAAGCCTCAGCACCAGAGTTCAGGCTGATCCAAGAGCAGTGTGTTTTAACATCCTCCAGCCAGTGTTTATGAGATGGTGGTGAAGAGAATCAGTCTAAACATCTTATATTTTAAAACTAAAATCAGTTTAAATTGTCTCCCTCTGAAGTCAAAAATCATCAATGTGCTGATGAAAAGTCGTTTGTAGTTTTTCAGCAGCTGCAGAGACGAGTGTGTTCCTGCGTTTGACTGACAGCAGCTGACAGGCTGAGTGGAGAGTGTGTGTGTGTGTGTCGTGGTTCAGACAGAGTGAGAACCACAGCAGCGTCTAAACAAACCTCTGTGCATCATTTACGCTGTTCGATGAGCTGCAGCTGTGACTTGATGTGACTGACATTAGCAGTTTGTCACTTTGTTTGTTTGGTGGCTCAGATGCAGGACTGGACGTGTTCGTGTTTGTTTGTTAGTTAGAAAAGAAGGAGGCTTTAGCAGGAAAGCTAACGCAGCAGCTGCTGTGTCTCTGCCTGTGATACAACGCTGATGTTCCTGCAGCATTGGATCCAGATGAGGTCTCCATCCACGAACACAGACACGGGAGCAGTTATTCCAGTGAATTAATGCAGAACCGTCACGAAACCAAATCATTTTCTCCCTCATGGTTTCAGCTTTTTTTCAGAGCAGTTTTGTTTCTTGCAGAGCCGAACAACAAAATTTCATTTCAGCTGGACTTTAAATATGATATAAAGTAGCAGAAAATGAAAATACTGTAGTAAAGTACTTTAAACTTGTATCTGAATACTGTACTTGAGTAAATGTACTTTCCACCACTTCATCAAACCAAACTGCAGCGTCTCCAGACTGAGCTCAGACTCTCCTCTCCATCACAGCCGAGAGTGAAGAGAGAACCTCTTTAACGAGGAAACAACAGCTGCTGATCTGATTGACACTGATCAATGCTCCCACCCTGTCAGGAACCTCAGGGTTTTCATTCCAAAATGAAACATTACTGTTAATTAATTCTGATATATTGATACAGTAAAGTATTTTTGTCATTCACACTTATGACAGATGTTCAGTAATAATCCTGCACTACTTTATTTTGGAATGAAAGCTCTGAATTAAATTGGATTTGTGAGTCTGGTGCTCCCAGCTCTTCTTCCTCTTTATCTCACTTTTCTTTCCTCCCCTGATGCTCTGCCTGCAGATCCCTGGAGAGGTGAGGAACTTAACCTCCTCATGAGCTGTTATGTGCATGTTTCACGTCTTGTGACTGTGTTGTGATGGTGTCTCATTAAATTTAGTTAAACTAATCATGTAACTGTAACTTCATGGTGTCGGGTTTTTCCTTTTGGGTTTTGTTGTCGTCATTTTTAAGCATGTTAATAAAAAACTACCTGGAAGAGAGGAATGAATTTAGTTTTTTGACCCTTTGCATGAGTTATTCTGTTTTAAATTCTGTCTCAGCCTCAGTCAGCTGATCACTGACAGTGTCTCTGTCTGTCGTCTCCCAGTGACCCAGATGAGAAGCGCTCAGACAGCCAGCCGTCTCTGTGCGGTGAGAGTAAGCTGGGCAGCGACGACTCTCTGGCCGAATACGGAGACAGTGTGGACATCCAGTTCAACGAGGACGGCTCCTTCATCGGCCAGTACAGCGGCCGGGGGCCCGTTCCCCATGGCAACGAGAGCTCCGGTCCCGCCTCCCCGGTTAACGCTATCCCGCCTCCTCCCATCGCTCCATCCATGTCGAGCATCCTGAACCGGCCCAGCTAGACACACACACACACACACACACACACACACACACACACACACACACACACACACACAGAATACCTGCCTGCAACAAAACACCAAGGGACAGACCACTCCTGACTCCACTACCTGTAATGTTATGGTGTAAGGACACACATACACACACACACACAGTCTCAGTACATTCCACAGGTTTATGCAGTGAAGATGTTTACAGGATGTCTCATCTTTTCTACTCCAAGTTTACACACACACACACACACACACACACACACACACACACACACACACACACACACACACACAGCAAATCAAAGCCCTTCACTCTTCTATACGAGAGAAAGACAGAGGGAGGTGGAGGACAGGAGAGGAAGATGATGGCAGGTGTGATGAAGAAAAGGGAAAAAAAAAAGTGGAAGTCGTTTCGTCGAAGTGTCGCCCACGAATGATTCCACCGTGTACAAACATTTAAGTCTCATTCATTTAAAATCGTATTCATTTTTTTATATATCACAGTTTTCAGTTCTGTTTTTACTTTGTGTTACTTTTTGTCGTTATTAAACATCACCACTGTGCGTGTCTTTGTTTCTGCTGTTTTCCAGCTGTTTATGTTTGTGTGCATGTGTCTGGGAATGATTCTGGTATTTATTGATGTGTGCGGCTGCCAGAGCAGCTCCAGAACCCAAGATGCATGCCCCTGCCTGAGGCGCTTAGGAGTCCTTTAGTTGATATTTAGCGTACGAGGTTAAGGAGTGGCTGTTACTTTGTGTGTGTCTGCGTGTACGCTCGTTGTGTGATTGTTCACGTTCTCCATCCCTGCAGCGATGAGAGATCTGTTGCCTTAAGAGAGTCCAGTCGAGGCTCCTCTCCTCCATCTTTCTGTCCGTCAGTCAGTCAGTCAGTCATTCATTGCTCCTCACACACACACACACAAACACACACACTCCTTCTCCATCATCCTCCGGTTTGCTCAGCAGGTAAAATGTAGGACCAGGATGTTACGGTGGCCCTGAGAGCTCAACAAACTGCAGCTTAAGAAAACACATGCAAATGGAAGAAAACATCTTCACCAGTTTGACAACACACAGCGTCAAGAAGAAAGAGGCAGCAAATCAACAACATCTTTAAAAGTCAAAAACAAAAATCATTTAAAAAAAAAGTAATTTCAGTAATTTCCCAAACAGCTAAAGAGTTGTATTTTTAATCACATTACTCAGAGGTAAACTGTGCTTTTCTTGGGGACTATTTTCAGAGGCGGATTAATCCACACTTGATGCTTTCATGAGTGTTTAGGCAGCAGGATTCAATCCCACGCACAGTGGGATTGAATGAATGAATGCCTCTGGATAAAATTTTATTATGTGTGTATTATTTCAATCGGTCTGCTAATCATCGACAAAATGCTAACACTACGTTAGCAACAAACCTCTGCAGTAAGCTCTGAATCATGCAGTGGGACGTAAAAATAAAAAATATCCACTTTAGTTCCTCAAACCTTGCCAACAAATGGAGCGTCCGTCACATTTGAGTGTCCCCTGGAAACTGTTGTTCTGTAATTTACGCTTTATTCTCCGCAACTTGTAGCAGTTCCTCTTTATTTTATTTTTTTTAGTTGTGTTATCTCTATATTTTTTCGAAACACTGCACATGTGGTGTCAAACTGATGGTGTGTTTTCATCTGTGTTTCGTCTGTTTTTAAGCGTTTTCTTTCGTTGCAGCGCGTTGAGCTTTGAGGTAGTGATGCTGCGCTCGAAGCAGACCACCCGACTCAGTGTCGCCCTGTCCAAGCAGAGACGTTGCAACGAGATGTTTTGACGCTTCACCCAAAAAATCTCATGAGCCTCCCCAGTGAGGACTCGTTATGTTACACTCAGAGCACTGGTTTTTAAAACAAGACGTCGTTGTGTCTGCATAAACATCAGGTTTTATAATAAAACCTTTACTGAACAAAATAACTATGATGAAAGCAGGAGGACCACTTCTGCTCTGCTGTTTCCTCGTGGTCAGATTAAATCCATTCACACAAACGTCATGTCGAGGACTTGATCAGCAGATGTCGCCATTCTGCTGCTTCACAGGGAACCAGATGTGCTTCAGTGCTTATCACTACCGTCAGCCACCACAGAATGAGTCCACAGACAGAGAGACACTCCTGTGCGTGCACACACACACACACACATATACTGATGCATACATCAAGTGGAGGCCTATGGAAACCACTTGGAGGGCTGGTCCTCTGTAGCAAAACCCTATCGGACCCTCTGAGGGAGGAGGAGGAGGAGGAGGAGGAAGAGTTGATGGAACTAGAGAATCTGACGCATCGTTCTCTGAATGTAAATAGAACCTTGAGATTGTCATTTTTTTATTTCCATTGCTTCTTTTATAAAAGGATCAAATTGTACGTTTTTTTATTATTATCCGTTGCTGTTTGATTTTGTACGGCAGCGCTCCAACGCTGCAGCATTTGTATCATACGAGCCCACCCACCATCGTCTCCTCTTAGGTTTTCCTCTCGTGTCACTTACCCTAGTAACCCTGAGACATTTAGAGAAGAGTAGGATCCTAGCGAGAACAACCACCCCTCCCTTCATCGAGTTTCTTTATAGCGCTTAGAGATGCAGCAGATAATACTGATTATTAAAAAGTCATGTCATAAATGTTAACATTTATACACCTCAGCAAGGCGGAGCTGTTGTAGTGGACACATGTGGCAAGATGTCTTCTGCAGCCCTGGATTGACCAATGCTGGAAATCAATCGAAATACTTTAATAAGGGTTTATTTCATTGCCTCTGAGTGACAGACGGTGCCGCTCACCGTGGCTCCAGCTGTGCCAGACAAACTCCATCTGATGGATCACCAACCAGGGAGTCCCCATGTGTTTGGACCCAGAGCTAAAGTTTGTTTTTAATGTTTGTGGAGCAGAGAGGCACCGGAGAGACGAGCCTGAAGAGTCATTTCACACTGAGCAGAGAGCGGTACTTCTCTGGTGGTGTTGACTTTGTTTTATATTTTAATTATTGTCAACAAACCCCATGAAAAGAGCCAAACTAACAATGTGTTTGTGCATCGTAACACTTTCTAAAATCCATCGTTTCCTACTGAAGACCTCATTTCATTTTTTAAAAAAGCATTTTCATCGGGGAAACAGGAAACAGTGCATTTGGTGGGACTATTTTCAGTGGCGAATGAATCCACATTTGGTGCTCTAGTGAATATTTGGAGCAGCAGCTGGTGTGTGTGGGACTGAGTCAAAAAACTACAGTGTGTGTTTGTTATTGTATCATTATCCAGGTTTACATCCACATTCAGAGACATTTTTTACTCAAATCAACGGAAATTGGAAAAAGAAAGTGCAGAGCACAGTAAGTGGAGCGGATTCTCCGGTTGGGTGCATTTAAAGCAGTGCAGAAGAAGAAGGAGCAGCAAGAGCTGATGGTTCATCTGTCTGTCGAAGTCACAGGCTTCACAAACATCACGATTTACTGGTTAAGTTGAAAATTCTGATGAAAACAGCTGATTGGAAACATATTTATTGATGTGGAAAAGAGAGGAGCTCTAAGGCACAGAGGAAGAACACATATCAGGCTTTGGCTGCTCACAATACTTGTTACTTCATTGTCGTTTTTGGTCATTCCATGGGGTTTGCTGACGATTAACAAAAAAAGAAATACAGAAAGTTTTGAGAAAACCAAAGTGAACAACCTTATTAACTGTAAAGTTTGACCTGTTTTTAGGTGATTAATTGCCCCTGATGTGGAGACACATCAGTAATCTGAATCATTTTCATCAGTACGTTCCAACATTAACTAGCAGACGTGTTGAAATTGTACTTCAGCCTCTCAGGCAGAAGCTGAGACATGAAAACAGTCCTGCCTCGTTCATCCAGAAATGTAATAATCCACAGTCCAACCTCAACTTGTTGCCTTGTTAAACGTCTCCCCGGCCTCGGCCCGGCTCCGTCTCCCTGCCCCGACACTGATGCTGACTGTTTGTACGACCCTGTCTGTCCGCCTGTCTCTGTTGCAGCCTTCTTTTATACATATAAACACACTGGGGGGGAAAAAACAAAAAAAGATTAAAAAAAAAAATTACATATAAATAATAACAACACCAGTGCTATTATCAGTTACGATGACGTGGTCAGTATTGTCATCATCAATGAAATGAATCAGTATCACAGGATTTAGCAGGGAGATTACAGTGGTGGTGGGTGGGCAGCTGCGATGTGTGTGTGTGTGTGTGTGTAAGTGTCCACACACACACACACACACACATACAGGAGGGGGGAGGGGTGTACTGCAATATCAAGGTGTGCTGATGTTGTACCTGCTTGTTGCATTGTGCGCTGTTCTGTATCTGACAAACTAACCCAACTGTCAACTAATAAATAAACATGGACTACGCATATCCTGAACAGACCTGCGCTGCTGGTTTCTGTGTGTGTGTGTGTGTGGTTGTATCTGTTCTATCCTTGTGAGGACCAATTCGAGGAGGTTTTGGGGCAGTTGGAGGATTAAGACTTTTAGGGTTAAGGATATAATTATGTTCAGGTCCAGTTCAGTCGTTGAGTCCTCACAAGTCAGGTTTAAAAGCAGATTTAGGGACATGGCAAAATGAGCCATTACAGATAGTTTGAACCTCTACGTAGTTGTACCAGTTAAAGCAATATGGTTATTTCCTATTCTCCTGAATGAGAAAATGACAGTTTCAGTGTTATTTGTTGGTGATGATGATGAAGTGCGTTATTTGACATTGTAGAAGTCGACTAGTGGCCTCAGAAAGTTGCACTGGATGTTTTAACTTGAGTAAAACTTCACAGAGTAAATGTTGTTACACTTGATCAGTTTTCCTCTGTGTTATTTATTGATCATGTGACTGTGAAAGCTGTTGCAGGCCGAGGGTCGCTGTCAGTTACGCCACAGATTGAATTAATTTGTTGTGTTACTTTTCTAATGAGCTATCCAAGTTTAGAATTCTGATCAAATGTATTTCAAAATAAAATATTTTGCATATTTATCATTCATCTTAAATATTTAGTGCAGATATATAACCTTGATGACATCACTATGACATCATATAGTTTTTGCTTTTTTTCAGTTAAATCAAAACTTCTACAGAGAGAATCTAGTCTTTGCTGACCTGCAGTGGTTTCACCTGCTGCAGTGATGTCATGTGTGGTTACAGGTGTAACAGGAGATTCTGACCACACCCACCTGTGATGCTGGGCGTGGTCAGAGGTGAAGCTGGCTTTCTCTTTGTGGGAACTGTGGAGTTTTGTCTCGACCTGACCCTGTAAAGAGCCTTGAAATCATGTATATTATGATTTGGCGCAATACAAATAAAATTGAATTGAATTAAATTGAAATGTTCAGACCTTCACTTCTCCCCACAAACTAGTAAACTGACTTTTCTTTTCATGAAACTGGGGAA